>NC_035441.2:131875799-132196435 GCF_002127325.2 Helianthus annuus
CTATAAGAAGAAAAATAAATTAATTTAGGCCCTATATTTTTTTAATCAATGGTTGTGAATGAAGTTATAATTTTTATCTACTTTTAATTAATACTTTAATTAATAAGGGTAGGATAGACATTTTGATGTAGAATATTAATAAATATTATAAAGAGTTACTAAATCTTATTAATGCCACCATAATTTCCTCCTTCATCACCATTAATACACTAATTTTATTAGAAATGACAAAACTATTTAAAAGTGTTGTGTACTATACATATTTTATTATGAGTCGCAAAATTATTTAAAAATGTTGGGATCCTACACATTTTGTACATTACACCAAAACATTGTCTTTATAGCGTAGGAAACATTGTTTTTATGGTGTATGAGACGTTGAATATGTAGGATCATGTGCATGATTGTTTTTATCGTGTAAGGTGCAAAACTATTTTATAGGATAACTCCTTAAATAATTAAGGTTCATTAATTTGAATAACATAAATAAATGATAGACTCATTAAATGATTTGTTCAAATTACCTTTGTACCCTTTATTCTTTTTATTCTTAATTTGTAATTTATTTTCATTTGAATTCTCCACTACAAGGGTATATACAAAATTAATCCATTATATAATTAGTCTCTTATGTGTAACATGATTTAAAGTCAAAAGTCAAAACACAAAAGTATAAATATTTGAAACATAATCTAATCAGAGCCATAAAATCTAATCATAACCATTTCAGTTCTTTTCAAAATCTGATCTAACCCGTCCATTTTGCCACGTTGAAGGGAAATAATCTCCACTTGATTCGAAGTTTGGACTTTTAGTGTCGGGTTATTAAAAAAAACAATTTTGTGGCTTTTTTTCTTAATTTTGGCCTGAAAATAGAGTAAAATGTTATTGTCGTCCCTAAAGTTTGGTCACTTTTACGATTTTCATCTAAAAATGTTTGTTTTTTTCGTATCTGAATCTAAAGGGATTAAAATCTTGTCATTTTCATTCAATTCGTTAAGTTCACTTATTTTTCTCAGATAAGTCTGAGATATTTTCGTTTTTTTTTTTAAGTTAAAGGACAATTAGGTAGCTTTTGGGCTCTCAAGTCAACATACGGGAACTTTCCCCAGCCTATTATTTTTCACATGGGACTAGATTGGCATGACCTATTATTTTAAGTCCACAATCATACACTAAAATTTACAAATGAAGTATTCCAACTTCTTATTTTACAATGAAGGGTTCTCTTCTTTTCTCAAACTATTAGCTACGAAAGATTGAAGCAAGTGGTGAAAAGACAGAGATGTAGATATGTACTCTAAAGTCGTGTCGATGACGTTTGGTATTGTTACGTTTATAGTCTGTAAGTGTTATATTAGGGTGTAGATTTTCTATATGTGCAGTGTTATCGTGTATTATGACGTAGTATGTCTCTACTTGTCATATTGTTCCGTATTATGGTGCATTATGTCTATACGGTATCGTATATTGCTCGTTACTTTACGTGTTGTATCCATTAAACAAACAAAAAACACTTTAAATACATTATACAAACAAATACCTTTAAAATTACAAATTAACCTATACGATACATATACGGGATCTTTACTACACCTATATATGCTCATACCAGACCTATACCTCACATATACTATACGACATTTTACATAGTATTTCTTTAAAAAAAATAAATATTTTTTAGAAAACTTTGTTAAAACCATAAACAAATGTATAAAAAATTTGTAAAAAAAAAAAAAAAAAAAAAAAACTCAACCAATACAACCCGTATAGACCTATACGACCCGTATAGGTCTAGTCAAATAGACAAAATCTAATACATCAGTCTTTATTAGAAATAGAAAAATCAATACGACCCGTATAGGCCTATACGACACATATTAAAGGTGCTAATTTAAGGATTCAGATGTGCCTACGACCCTTTACGTAATTGCACTTCTGTGGGGCTCCTACGATTTTTTAATCGTTTCATCGACTCTCATAACATAATAACCAATTATATTAAGCGTGATTGCTCTTGGACTGAGTGTTTACGGGAATTCAGCTGAAGCAGTTTAAGAGATGGGCATTAGACTGTGGGGTATGGTGGGGCTTGGGTTGGGACATTTGTTGACACGTGGAATTAGGGTTGTAAACGAACCGAACGTTCAGCGAACAGTTCATGAACCGTTCGACGGGAAGTTCGTTTATGTTCGTTCGTTTGTTTAATAAATGAACGAACATGAATAAGAAATTCTGTTCGATTAGTTAAATGAACGAACATGAATAGAGGTCTCGTTCGTTCGATTGTGTTCGTGAATGTTCAGTAAGGTGTTCGTGAACGTGTTCGTGAACATGTTCATGAACATTCATTGATTTGTGTTCGTTTATGTTCGTATGTTTGTGTTTTAATTGAAAATCTTTGTACTTTTTTATATTTTATTTGTACGTTTTATATTATTAAACTTTTATTTATTTTATTACCCTAACAATTAAACTAGGAAACCCATTTTCTCATTGTTTATGCATCATTTCTCTTTCATTTCTCATTATTTACATCGGCGAATACAATCGACCTCAGTTCCACATAAGGGATTCAAGTTCGAGTGCTACTCTCTGGGCCATCTATTTTTATCCTTCGTCGCGTTCGCCAAATTTATTTGTGTTTGTTTGTGTTCGTGAACCGTTCGCGAACACGCTCATTTCCTGAATGAACGAACACGAACATAAAATCTCGTTCGATAAGTGTTCATGAACCGTTCGTGAACACATTTATTTCCTTAACGAACGAACACGAACAAGGCCTTGTTCGTGTTCGTTCGGTTCGTTTACAACCCTACGTGGAATGGGAGGCCCCCCCCCCCTCCCGCCTGGTTACGTGTCCGCGGGGTATGGCGGGGTGTGGGTTGGGCGCACCGCGTGGCAGCAGAATATTAAAAAAAATACAAAAAATTTATAAAAAATCACAACATTTATAAAAAAAAAAAAAAAAAAAAAAAAAAAAAAAACCTACAACTTCATTAAAATTTTAAAAATTACATAATCCTAAAAATTACATAATTTCTAAAAATTACAAATTACAAACCTAGAGCGTTAAATAAATTTCAAAAAGGTCGATCTTGTCAAACGCCTTTCGCTCCTTGCCTCGAAACTCTATGTTCGCCACCGCCACCCGGTCCTCATGGCTTAACTCACCGCTCGGAACGGCTTCGTAGTAAGACTTGAAACGTTCGAGCTTGGGCCGTAGCTCGCGCCATTTATGTTGGCACGCATTGAGGTTGTGGCGGGTGAGCGAATGGGAGGTAGCCAGCTGGCATGGCCATACCGCCCCACGTCCGGCTTGAAAGCCAAGCCCCAAAAGGCCACACCTAAACCCAAACCCACCCAGGATGGTGGCTTGGGTGTTTTCTCCCAACCCAAGCCCCATACCCCATGTCCTTAAACCGATACCGTACCTATCATGTTTAGTATCGGTAACAATTTTTTCCAATTTCCGGTACAATACCAATATATTCAATATGCTCATCTCTACTCAGTTTCACTGGTGATAGTGATGACTGAAAACAAGATTGTTTTTTCAAGAAATAAGTTATCCCACGTTGGCAACCAAAAACAATGTTTTTTTTTCTAGAAATGAGTTATCCATATAACACTTCAATTTCAGAATCAAAATATAAGCATAAACACGATAGCATAAAAACTTCTAGCCAAAATTGTTTATATTGCTGAAACCCGATTAGGCATAACCATCATAACAACTTCAAATGCCAAAGTGAACATCATTTTTACAAAATACTGTAAGCAAAATGCAGACAAAATAAAGTTGATTACGAAACAGAAAAATCTGTCTCTAAAACTCCTGAGAAGCAGAACCAATATCTCCTTTATCCTTGCCAACCTTATGTGGTAGCAAAGTCTGATGAATGTTGGGTAAAACACCACCGTTTGCAATCGTCACCGAACCCAACAACTTGCTCAGTTCTTCATCATTCCTTACCGCTAATTGTATGTGCCTTGGAACTATTCTGCTTTTCTTGTTATCCCTTGCAGCATTTCCCGCTAACTCCAAAACCTATTGCCAATACATGTTGTAAGTTTTGAGCAAATGTCATCAAATACAAGAATCCAAATGAAAACAAAACACTTTTGTAGGATAAAAAAAGAAATTGCAATTTATAAACCATAAAAAACTGGAGAGGCTTTGAAAGTATGATTTAAAGGAAGATAATAATGACCCAATACCAAAAAAAATATCCCCAAATCGAATGAAAGTTATGTAAAAAACATATAAAGTGAAACGGAATTCAAAATCACTAAAAGATTTCAAACTTTATACAAAATTCCTAAATCAAAAAAAATTGAACTGACTTTTTACAAATGATTTGGGATAACGCCATCAAATTTTTTTTTATTCAATGGTTAAAAAACAAATTTCAAAGATTAAACGGATTTCAAGATCCCTAAACTTGAACCAATTTTCAACAAATTGTTTGCAAAATAGTAATCAAATAAATTAAAATAAACCCAATAAATTGAACAAAACAAAGAAAATTGAAAACCAAATAGTACCTCAGCGGCAAGGTATTCGAGGACCGCCGACAGATAAACAGGGGCTCCGGCACCGACACGCTCCGCATACTTTCCGGCTTTGAGGAATCTAGCAATCCTGCCGACGGGGAACTGGAGTCCGGCTTTGGAAGATCGGGAGACTGATTTCGTGGCCTTGGACTTGCCTCTGCCGCCTTTCTTAGAATCGGTATCGCCTTTGGAACTCATTTTGTTGAATGTGATGGATCTTGATGATGAATGATAAACCCTAGTTGGAAGAGAATGTGATTTGGGATTGACGGTGTAAGAGGGTAGTTATGAATTTATAGTGGGAACCGTTTGTTTCTATTGGTTGAGAAAAAGTTAACGTGGATCGCCAGCGTGGCATCATTGTTTTGTTTTTTTTTTTATTTTCGTTTCCCTCTTATTCGTCATTTTGGCGGGAGATTCGTGGTTTTTTTTTTTTTTTTTTTTTTGGTGTACGTGACGATTTTTATTCATGAAATATTTTTAGTTGAAAGAAATTGTGGTTTTAGATTTTTGTGATTTTACATTCAGAATAGAAGACTAATACACTTAGAAATTGTGGTTTTAGATTTAGTTAGTGCCTTCTTGTTTAAGTCATGGGTTGCTAATAAAGAGATAATGCAACACGTATTACTGTATTAACTCAATTCAACTTTAGCTGTATTTAAATTGCACTTTGACATTCGTTGATTTGTATTAGATCAATCGGACAAGGTATTGTACTAGTGATCGGGGTTAACACACTTTCTACGGAGCAGAGTTTCGAGGTTTAGGGTTTCGAGAATAATATAATAAAAAGAGATAGCGACAGAAAGTGATTGAGACTAAGCAGATTGAAATGTCCATGAATTGCTCCATTTATAGTAGAAATTTGAGGCCGCCGTGTCACGCGACCGGCTTCGCCTGTCATCGTTGCGTCGCGCTACGAGGTAAACTATGACTTGGGTGGCATGAGTCACCCCTATAGGTCTGTCACGTGGCTGCCACATGTCTTCAGGCAAAAAAAGAAGCGTCGCGTCACGCGGCCGTCTTTATCATCACCATAGGTCTGTCACGTGGCTGCCACATGTCACGTAGGGTTTTCTCATTTTCGTGGTGGTTCTTGTCGCACGAGTTCGGGGTTTCGATTATGACTTGTTATGGGGCCTTTTAAGGGTTGTTACAAGTGGTGCCCACCATTAACCCCCTCTATTTCCTCTTCCCTCTCTGGTGACTACTCACCGCTTACACTCAATCAACACACTTACCCAAGTGTTGGTGGCGGTGTTACCGCGAGGTAAACTAACTCAACCACCCCATTCCATGTCACACCCCAACATGTTTAACTTAACAATACCCCAAGTTTCGTGGGCGGTGCGTTAATCCTATAGCGCTATAAGTGTTAAAGTAAGCTAGCAAAGTTAATGAAGCATATAATCGACACAGATAGTTTACATTAGCATACAAGTCTAAAACAAGCATCATATAGTTTCATGTTAAGCATGGATAGAGTTTAAAATAGTTTCATGTGATGTGTAATTTAGTAATCATACATGTTGCACCCAAAAGTGATAAAAGGAAAACGGGATCGAGTATACTCACGGCTTTGCAAGCTTTCCTACTTGAAATCCCACGAGTGATGTTGGTTGATGGATTAGTTTGGAGCACCTTGTCCTTCTACACGAAGAAAACATAGGTGTGTGAGTTTGGGGAATCAGAAGATTATAAATTCGGAATTTAAATAACATGAAAATAAACATAAGAAAATAAGCATCTAACACCTATGACACTTGTTCTTGACACTATGAAACTCCAAAAGAGTTAAATGTTTTCATGGAACAAGGTTCCATTAGAGTCGTGACAAGTTGTCAAGGCCTACGATGATATAATCTACTAGCTTGACGAATGTCCATTAGTTCATCACCAAGATTTCGATTATTTGAATGTTACATAAGTATTACATAGTGTATATTATATCATATATGTCAAGCATGAGGTACCCCCATTTAGGAACCTCTTTAGAATTCATATAAATCATGTATGAGGTAGGAAGAACAAAGCTCCCATTTAGGTACCTCCATTGTTCACCACTAGCCTTGTTGTCATAAACAACAAGGAGGGTCATGAACTTACAAGTATTAATGAAACAATAACAACTAATCTATGGAAAAACATCAAGTAGTGAGTGGATTTATATGAAGGATAGCCCTAAGCTAGTCCAAGTATCACACATTCATCAAGCTTCAAGCTTGAACACTACTTGTGGGTAAAACCCTAACTAAAAAGAATGTTTGTGAGGTTTTAACCTCTGATTTAACATGTCTCAGCCTTGTTTTTAAGCCCAACTAACCATTCAATTGATTATGAGCATCAGGACATAGGTTTGAAATGAGATAAACTCAAGTTTAGCTAAGTTTAACAAAGTTTGAGTGAAAACAGAAAGTAACAGACCACTTTGGAGCCTTTTCGGTGACATTCCAAAGCTTGGTTTTCCATGGAAAACCCGTGGAAATGTTCCTAAGGTTGTTCCAAGCAAGTGGGAAAAAGAATGGATGAAAAAAACTAAGTATTGAGTGAGTTATGCTCACTTTAGTGAAGTGTGATGATTCTGCTCGAACTTCTGATTAACAACAGATTGGAAGCTGATTTGAGAGTGTTGTGGATGATTTGCAAAGTGTAAAATGCTTGGAAAGCACTTGGGTTTTATAGGGGAGGATTAGGGTTGGGTTTGGTGAGTTATTAAATGCTAGAACATTTTAAAAATCAAACCAAACACAAAACAACGCCAAAATCCGCGTCTGATCGAAGTGTGGCGGACTGGGCCACTCTCGCGGGCCACGTAAGCCCAGGCCCAAATGGGTCGCGAGCCGCTACTAAGGGGGTGTTTGGGATTGCTTATTTTCCAAACACGAAAACGATTACTACAAGCCAATTTCTCAAACACTAAGGGGGTGTTTGGGATTGCTTATTTTAGTGACTTATTAGCTTATTTATGGGGTCAGAGTGATTACGGGGAGTGGGATTGGGGACCGAGTTTGCCGCTGGGGGAATGATCGCCGACCTCTTTTCGGTGAGTGGGGACTTGCAATTTCGGTGTATAGTCACCGAACCGGTAAAGAAGAGGAGAGGTGGGAGAGAGAGGGTGAATGGTGGGTCCCAACCCCTATCAACCAATCATAATTTTTTCAATTTTTTTTTTACCACTCTCCGGGTGTTTGAACCATTCCTAGTGTCTGAGTAGAAATGGGATGGAGGGGGGGGGGGAGTTGACATGACATGAGATGATTTGTTAGACGGTAACTCAAACACCCTAAAGTGTTTGAATGATACCCTCCACCCTTACTTTTTAAAAAGTTAAAAGGTGTTTGACATGAGATTATTATGTGAGAGAAAAAGTCGATAAGTTACTCTATTATGAGTTATTAACTCTTAGAAAAAATCATAAGTTATTTAGTCCCCAACCATGTAATTTTTTATCTTTAGGGTATACGGTGTGGTAGTTGGCAAAGGGTGGCAAACGGGTTTGCCGATCGGTAAACACCGCCGCCGACCCGATGCCGACGCGGCAAGGCAACACGATCGGGGACAGCATGCCGATTCGGGAAGAAGATGATTGAGAGAGAGAGGGTATTGTGGGTGGGGTCCATTCCTATCTCAACCAATCACACATTTTTCCTTTTTAAAAAAAAATAGTTTACCACTTCATCAATTGTCTAAACCATTGCCAACACTTTTCACCAAAGTTTAAACACTTTTGACTGATTGACATGGCACGCTCTGATTGGTCGTTTTTTTGGTTTGCCACTCCAAAGTGTTAAACCACTCCTTACACCTTTAAGGCAATACGTAGTGGGGCGCGACCAAGGGCCATAGCGCCGCTATGGCGCCGCCCACACCGCCCCCCCCCCCCCCCGGCGCCATGACCAAAAAAAAAAACAAAAGCGTGAAAAATTTCGCGGCGCGAGAATTCTGAAATTTTGATTTTTGACCGTTTGATAACGGTCATATATTAAAAAAAAATCAATTTTTTATACTTTTCACACTATAAATACCCTCATATTCTTCCATTTTTTTTACAACTCAATACATTCTCATTCTCATTCTCTATATATTTTTAAAAAACCTAGTGTCACCTTATAAAAAAATGGGTTCCCCGTCGGAAGAGTCTTTCACCGAAATTTACCGAAGATATTTTTCGCCCGACGAAGACGCGGCCGAGGAAGAAGCGGTTACGAGTGCATGTACTTTTGTGCTACAAGCATTTGAGCACATTCGGCCTACTCCCCCTCCACGACCCATCTTGCGACGCACCTATATCTTGCGAGATCGTGAAGCCGCGAACGTTGGTAGCCCTTTTGTGCTACGGCATGATTGGTAGCTTGGATTGTCGTCAATGGCGTTGGTATAATTGTCCAACCGCATGGCGAGGTCAACATACACGGGGTGATCAAAAAGGGCCAACTTTGGTATTACAAGGTGTTGTGTCATACGACCTTTGGGTTTGGTCGGCCTTCTTTGGTGTAGCCGGGTGTTTTAACGATATTAATACGTTAGAGGCTTCACCATTAATCGAGGGCTACATTTCTGGAACTATACCAAAGGCCGGTTTCCATGCAAACGGGAACGATTACGAGCATGGCTACTACTTGGCCGATGGTATCTACCCTGAGTATTCGATTATTGTTAAAACATTTTCCGAAACTTTCGATGAAAAAAGAAAGTATTTTAAAAAATTACAAGAGTCTTCGAGAAAGGACATCGAGAGGTGTTTTGGGGTTCTACAGCAACGATGGCATTTTATCAGAAATCCTTGTCGCATGTGGCATAAGGATAAAATACGAATGGCCATGTATGCTTGCATCATTTTGCATAATATGATCATTGAGGATGATGGAAAAGCGATATGCCAAAACTATATTCCCGAAGATTTGGTCGAACTACCCCAAGCGACAACGGAAGAGAGACTCGCGAATGCTCAACTACTGCGATCTAGAGAAATACATAACACGTTGAAGGCGGATTTGGTTGAGCATGCTTGGGCGATTCGCCCAATTCGATTCAACAATGATCACGACGAAGATTCCGAGGAAGAAGTGGTTGAGGAATTCGAAAACGGGAACTTTGAAGACGTAGGTTTGGATGCTGGAGAAAACGAAGAGGAAGAAGGAGAGAACGAAGATGACACCGAAGAATAAATTTATTTTTTAGGTGTAATTTTTTTTTAGTGTAACTTTTTTTTTAATTTTAATGTAGTGTTTTTAATTTTAATGTAGTGTTTTTTATTTAATTTAATGTTTTTTTATTTTATAAAACTTATAAATTATTTAAAAAAATGAAAATTAAATTAATTGAGTAATGATTACACAGGGGCTTTATGACTACGGCCTCAAATTGCATAACGCCCCATAAAGCCCCTTGCTGACGTGGCGTGCCACATGTCGCATAACGCCTCTTTGAGAGCTTTATGACTACACATGCCCTAAAAAAAACAGTATTCATGGGTTAAAATGTAACTTTTATCCTTAAAAAAATACTATTCATGGGTTAAAAGCTATACGCCTCCTCCTCTCTTTCCACTTCCGCCCCAAACCCGAACCCTAACTGGAACCCGAACCCCTTTTCTTCTCTCCCAATCTCCAATTACCCCCACTCTTCCTTTTCCCTCCCAATTCCACACTCCTGCTCGTCCCCTCTCGCCTGAGAACACCACCGCCTCGCCGTCGCTCCGCCGGTTCACTCTCACCCACAATTTTCACACAGGTAATTCCGTTTCTTACTTTCACTCGCTCCTCATCTCAATCTGATTCCAGTTTATATCTTTTTTGTGTCTACACTAGAATGCTATGTGTTACATGATGTTCTTCCCTTTCGGTTATGTTTTTATTCACAGTCTATTTTACCTACGCAAGTTTCGTATCCAATTATCTCCCCCAAATTACCTCTCAATTCGATTATTTGAAAGAATAACAAAACCCTAATTTTTAATTCAGTTGTAATTAGGTTCACATAGCTTCTGAATTCAAGGCATTAAAGTTGCCTAAGTTTACAGATTAAAACGTACATAATCTGGTTGCAAGTGTGAGTTGAAGCATATTGATTATGTTATGTACTCATGTGTAATCATGTAGGTATTGTTTGACTAGTTAGGGTTAGGAATTAGATTTGAAGGACCTTATTAGGCATCTTTGGTAAAGACCTTATTGCTGGTAGCATAAGATAGATTTGTCTTCTGGTTGTTTTAGGGATTGAAAAGTGTTTTATGTCGATTCAGGCCGTTGTAAGTATTAAGCAGCTTCTTACTTATTTCCTTTGTTTTACCAAGTAGAACTAGTTTCTATAAACTTTAGCTGCTCTACTGTAGATCTTATATGTATCATAAGGAATTTATAGCATGCTTGGTTTTAAAAGGCGCGCCTCATCTTGTTTTGGGTAAAAAAATGGTCAAAATTAGAGTCTGCAGGAGGTTTATATGTATAACCAATCTAAGGTATGAAAAAATTACGGAAGGTTCACTTGATAAATAGGTTTTTATATGTAAATAGATGAGTAAAGCTTATTTGGTTGTACGTAGACGCGTGCTTCACGTAGGTGATGTGTGCGTTTCACGTTTGGGCTTTTGAGACCAAAACGCTTTGAAGCGTCTTGCGCTTTCTTAAATCAAGATAGCATGCATGTTATCAGATTTGTAGTGACTGGGAGTGACGCAGTAACATAGTTATCAATAGCGCTTAGTGCCCGCTATAGCCAATAGCGTAGCGCATAGGTGAAGGGTCGTTACAAACCCTGTAGCAATAGATAGCGGATTTTTTATTTTATTTAATTTTATTTATTTGTTTAGATGATTAGAGATAGCGTATTTTATAGCTATTTTAGCTTATTTTTAACACTTTTTTACATATATGGTGTGTTAAATATAGGTTTTATTTTTCTACCTCTTTATCGCTAAGCATGAAATAGCCGGTGCTATTTCGTTGCTATTGCTAATTTGCTACGTAGCATATAGGTGGCCTGTCGCTATGGTCCGCTATTCACTATTGACAACTATGCGCCATAAACAATGGGCAGTCTTCAAAGAAATTAGGTGTACTCTTTGTTAGTATGGCTAGAAGACAGGATTCTGATTTTTGAACATAAAACCGACTTGAATTTTGAAGTTAGCTGCATTGAGTAGCTATTTTAATGTAGAAATATAGTATACCAATAGTAATGAAAACGTTTACTGCAACTAAGCTTAGGAAAAAGAATGCATTTCATAAAGAAATTTCCGGAAAAGGGTGTATTAAAACTTGCTAAGTTTTAAAGGTATATGAGATAAACAGCTTTATCTCTTTCTTTTAATTGAGTCTGTGGTAGACAACTAGACATCAGATAAGTTTGCATATCTTCTCTATATAAATTTGCACTGTTGCAGTACTTTGCATCTAATTCTAGTACAAGCTGATGAGCTAGGCTTATTTTTGGTTTATTAATCAAAAGAATTTTCTTATTATTTCTTTAACTCTGTTGGTGTATTTTTTTTCGGAAAAATTACAAGTTTTGTCCTTTATCTTTATACCACTTTTCAAGCGGTGTCCTTTTTAACGAATGTTGACAGGCAGTGTCCTTTACTAGGTATTTTGTTGCAAGTTTGGTCCTTTACACCTAACCCAGTTAAAAAACCCTGTTAATTGTTGGATGTAAAGGACTAAACTTGCAACAAAATACCTAGGTAAAGGACTAAACTTGCAACAAAATACCTAGTAAAGGACACCGCTTGTCAACAATTAATAGGGTTTTTTAACTGGGTTGGGTGTAAAGGACTAAACTTGCAACAAAATACCTAGTAAAGGACACCGCCTGTCAACATTCGTTAAAAAGGACACCGCCTGAAAAGTGGTATAAAGATAAAGGACAAAACTTGTAATTTTTCCTTTTTTTCATATGTATGTGGAAATACGACTGGGTCACATTCTTTTATACGTGTTAATTGCAGGAAATTTTCACAATTCTATTCACATACTGTGTTAGGGTTTTCAAGCAGGATTAAAACTCATTTCAAATACACGCCATGAATCCAATTATAGGTATAATTCTTTCCTTTCTCCGTGCATAAGAAATTTGCGTTTAATGTGTTGATCATAATCTTATACTGTTGTTCTTGTTTGTTGGGGTGAAGATCCGTTACAAGGGGATTTTCCAGAAGTGATAGAAGAGTTTTTGGAACATGGTATTATGAAATGCATATCTTTTAATCGCCGTGGCACTCTTCTTGCTGGTAATTTATCATTTACTTTTATTTTATTTCGTACTCCATTCACATCTATGTGATATGTACTTTTACTTTTTGCCAGCTGGATGTTCTGATGGAAGTTGTGTTGTTTGGGACTTTGAAACCCGAGGAATCGCAAAAGAGCTCAGAGATAAAGACTGTGCTGCTGCCATAACTAGCGTTTGCTGGTCAAGAAACGGTCATAATATTCTTATTTCCGCTGCCGATAAATCTTTAACGCTCTGGGATGTTGTAAAAGGAGAAAAAATTTACCGAATCACATTACAACAGACCCCGTTACAAGCTCGTTTACATCCCTTAGAATCAACACTTTGCTTAATATGTCCGTTTTCATCTGCTCCCATAATTGTCGATTTACGTACTGAAACCACAACAACACTTCCCATATCACTGTCTGAAAAACCCGCCCCTACATCAAAAAACAAATTTTCCGATGGATCAGCATATACACCAACAGCGGCATGTTTTAACAAATATGGGGATCTAGTTTATGTCGGGAATTCAGTTGGTGAAATTCTTATAATCGACCACAAAAAGAATCAGGTTTGCGGGATTGTCCCGATATCGGGTGGTGCGGTGATTAAGAATATTGTATTCAGTAGAGATGGACAGTTCCTTCTTACAAACTCGAGTGACCGTACGATCAGGATATACGAAAACCTTTTAAAACAACAAGATTCACATAAACTTATTCTTGATGAGATTCTACCAAATTCAGAAAACGAGGTTGAAATGTTAAAGGGTGCGGGAACAAACTGTTTATCGCTTTTTCGGGAGTTTCAAGATTCGATCACGAAAGTGCATTGGAAGGCGCCGTGTTTTAGTGGTGATGGTGAGTGGGTGGTTGGTGGGTCCGCTAGTAAAGGTGAACATAAAATTTATATTTGGGATAGACGGGCTGGGCATCTTGTGAAAATTCTTGAAGGTCCAAAGGAAGCTTTGATGGATTTGGTGTGGCACCCTGTTCATCCTATAGTCGTTTCTGTCTCTTTAACGGGTTTGGTTTACATCTGGGCCAAAGACTACACCGAGAATTGGAGTGCCTTCGCCCCAGATTTTAAGGAACTAGAGGAAAACGAGGAGTATGTTGAACGTGAAGATGAATTTGATTTGATGCCAGAAACTGAAAAGGTAAGATTTGAGGTGACAATTTTCGACTGATTTGACCTGAAGTAATACCATTTTCTCTTAATGGTTAAATGGGAATAAAAACTTACCATAAAAGGGAACCTGCATTATTATTATTATTGATTATTAATTAATTATTAATTAATTATTAATTATTAACAAAAGAGGGTGTCTTAGGAATAGTACCTCCTTTTATTTATTTTCTTTGCCAAATTTACAACAATGCCATCAACCCATGTTTTTCTTTTTGTGTTTTCAACCCTTCACCTTCTAGCAATTGCCTCTTACACCCGTCAGCTTTATAAAAACTTTGTAAAATGTCATTTTGACCCCTTTGAGTTTTACGTTCTTCTTTTTATGTACGTTTGTTAAATATAATACGTTCTCACTAGGCGGTACAAATTTTACGTCTCGACTCCGCTGCAACGCGTGGTACCATTCTTTAATGTAAAAAACACTATTTTCTTACGTGCTTAATCATTTCCTTATAAATCCAAGTTGGTTTACGCTTCAACAGAAATTTTCTCGGTAAAGAGTTAGGTAAAATATAATACATTTTCGGGTAAAATATAATCCGTTTTCATGCTTATTTTCACGTGCGTTTTAGTTGGTCTATGTTTTGATGTAAATTCTCTCCCCCCCCCCCCCCCCCCCTCGCTCTTTGTGTGTGTATGAGTATTATACATGAGTAATGAATTATTATGATTGCAGGTGAAAGAATCAGAAACAAATGAAGAAGATGAAGTTGACATTACAACAGTGGAAAAGGATTCAGCATTTAGCGATTCAGAGGAGGAGCTATGCTTCTTGCCTGCTGATCCTTGCCCTGACCCTGATGTTTCCGGGGATAAACACACTGGACGACGTGATAATTCCTCCCCGCTTTCAGAAGATAACAATGGGTATTCCAATCAAGTAGAAGGTAATAATTAGGTTTGTAAACGAGCCGAGCCCGGCTCGCCTTTTCTGAGCCCTACTTTTAAAGCTCAAGCTCGGCTCGTTTACCATTTATTTGTTTATATACATTTATAATTACATGTATATATATTTATATTTGTGATTCTTAAACATAACATAATATATAATGTTCAGTTATGTTTGTAATCAATTCAATATATAATAATTATCTAAGTATATGTTTGCTACTAAATAAAAGTTATATAAATTATAGGCTCGTTTAGGCTTGCGAGCCTAGTCAAGCTCGATGTATCATTAATTAAACGAAAACCAATTTTGGCTCGAGCTCGGGTCGAGCTCTAAGCTCAGCAAATTCGAACTTTTAGCGAGCCGATCTCAAGTAGCTCACGAGCACCTCGGCTCGTTTACACCTCTAGTAATAATATTCTATTTAAATGTATGTCAAAAAAAGAAATGTTACACTTATAATCATTGAAGAATATATTTGATTTTGAAATCTTGAATTCAGGACCGGAGAATTCGGGTGGTGAAGATACAGGTGGTGTGACACATTTGAAAAGGAGGAGAAAACCGTCCGAAAAGGTGTTGGAACAGCAGCAAGCACAGAAGGTGCAGAAATCAAAAGCTTCAGGTAAATCTTTAAAACCTAAAAGTAAATTTGGAAATGAACAAGAAGAGGAAAATGATATGAATCATTTTGGCGATGAGAATGGGTTTGATGATTAGTTAAAAATGTAACCTATCTAACTTTATTGTAGCTTATTAATGATTTTGGATCAGATTTTATATAGTTGCAGCCTCAATTTGACATTCTCGTTGGTTGAAATTTAAAATGACAAATTTTAATAGTACAGGTTGGGTTGATTATGAGCACATAGTAATTTTATTTTAAAATATATAGTTATTTACATGAAAACAGTGTAACCAAAGAAGGAAAAGTTTTAGTTTTGTAGTTTTATATAACACTAGACTAGAGATGAACATTTTCAAACTGGTTCTTTTCTTGACCGGTTCGGTTCCTCCCCGGTTTGATCGGTTTTTAAGGCCGGTTTGAAACACTGGTTTTGTTTTGGCTTCGGTTTTGGTTTCAAACCAATTATTGCGCACACTTTTTAACCGTTTTGGACGACAAAAATAAAATAAAATAAATAGAATACGACCTTTTATTATTTTCTGTAGCTTTTGAACTGTTTTAGGTTAAAAATAACTGGTTATATATATTTTTTAATTTTTAATTTCAATAAATTAACATTTTATCAAATAAATGGAGCGGTTTTTTTATTGGTTCCAAACCGGTTTGACCAAAAACCGGTGCGGTTCGACTTTTGGCGTGGAGATTGAGGACCAGTCCCAATCCTACGGTCTGTATACCAAACAGAACTGGTTTGTATGGAATCGGTTCCAAACCGGTGTTGCTTCGGGTCGGAATCTCCAAACCAGTTTAGTTCACTGTTTCTTGTTCATGCCTATATAACACCATTGATAAAGGGTATTATTTTTTGGTTTAGTTGATAGCTTTAAAATAACAATTAATTCCCTATAATAAATTATAAAATCTTGAATTTTACTTCCTCTGAGTTTATGAGATATATTTTTTTTAATAAAATCGATTGATGAAACAATATCAGTTGTTAGAAAACAATAAAAGTTTAGGATATTTGAACAGGGAACATAAACATTTAATTTACGAAAAAAAATCAAATCACGTTAATGAGTATTAGATATTTTGTGTTAGATACAACAAACTTTGATTCCATTTGTTGGGTTGCGCTTTGCAAATTTGCTGTCGAGGTCACATTAAAGGTATTTTGAGATAGAGACATAGTTAGAATATCTTAAATATTCACTTTCTTATTTAAAAATTAGTTTTTTTGAGATAATACTTGAAGTGCTTTGATCTTTCGAATGACTTTAAATACTTGAAGACACAGTTTAGAGACTGTTTTCACCATGTCAGAAGACAATTCTTTTGAACTCTCTTTTGTATCCTAAAAAAAAAGAGCTATGCAGGCTTTTCGAATGACTTTAAATCTTGTGGTGTTTCTTTTTCTAAAAAAGAGCTATGCAGGCTTTTTTGTCTGCGCCGCGCAAACTATGCGCAGACGTTGCATCTGCAGAGTGTTTGTTTTTCCGAAGACGTTTCATTAAAAAAAACATTTACGCGAGCTCTTCTTAGTGCAGACTTGGCCCAATCACTTTTAAGATCTTCTAAGGCCTGCAAATGGGTAAACACCACCACCCACCACAACCGTCTACCACCACCACCCACCATCATCGTTCGTACACCACCATCAGTTTATTTTATAAGTCTACATATATTAAAAAAACAAACAACCATTCTTTTTGCAAACTGCATAGTTTTGTTCTATCACTTCTTCTACAGATGTCTACAGACATGGTTCACAAACTGCAAACATTTTACTTCTTATAAAACAAACTGCACTAAGTAATTCTATTTAACTGCAACATATGACAAAATGAGATTGACAAGGCCGTAATTTCTTTTGTGGTGGTACGAATGAGATTGACAAAATGAGTTGGTATGCGTGGGATAAAGTTGTGGCCCCGACTAAGTATGGGGGTATTGGGTTGGGATCCTTAAGAGACGCAAATTTGAATTTGTTATCAAAGTGGTGGTGGCGCTTTAAAACGAATCAAGGTTCTCTTTGGCGCAATGTTGTGTGGTCTATTCATGGGAGTGGTAGGGGTTGGAATTGCATTCCGGTAAAGGTATCGATCGGTAGCCCCTGGAAGCAGATTGCGACTGTTCCAGTTTTGTTGGATAGGCTCCATATCGGTTCTAATCATTGTATAAAAGGGAATCTCAAGAGTGGCAGCACTATTCTGTTTTGGCGAGACTGGTGGGTTTCGGATGACATTTTGCAGGATAAGTTTCCTTGCTTTGGAGAAGAATAAGTGTTGTGTAGTTTCGGACCGGATGTCGACTTCTTCGCAGGCCACGCAGTTCTCATGGGATTGGAGAAGAAGTTCTTTCTCGAATGATGAGCAGATTGAGTTCGATGATCTGTCCTCTATGTTAGCTGATGTATCGACGTCTCCAGGTAACGATACCTGGACTTGGACAGTGGGTCAACCGGTTTCTCGGTTCGTAATGTTAAGAATTATATTTTTGAAGCGGCTAATGTTTTACCGGTGTCCTCTTTTGAGTGGTGTAATTGGGTTCCTAAAAAGGTTGGTGTTGTTGCGTGGAGGGCTTTTCTGGACTGTCTTCCAACCGCTGACGCGTAGTTGAGGCGGAATATCCAGGTTGGGTCGCAATTGTGTAGTATTTGTGAGTCGAATGTGGAGTCGGTAGACCATTTATTCACCAGGTGCCCAGTTTTTATGGAGGTTTGACAGGTTGTTTTTGCATGGTGTCAAGTTCCATCCTTCTTCTCCTTCCATGTTCGAGACTTGCTAAATTTTCACTTGACCGCAAGGAATGGTGCTCGTGTAAGGAAGGCTTTTTATGAGGTTATCTTGACGACCCTTTGGAGTATTTGGAAAGCGAGGAATGATCACATTTTCAACCAAAAACAGATTTCGGTTCGAAAAGTCATCGATGAGATTAAAGTTATGAGCTATCTGTGGATAACGAATCGGGGCAGGATGACGGATATGTCTTGGGAAGCTTGGGGCAGATTTGATTCGGCTAGGATGGGATAATTCTCGGATTTTGGTGTTTTATATTATGTTGGGTTTTTTTTTTCGGTTTTGTATCCCGGATTTTGTTTGCTAGCTCCTTGCTAGCTTTTTGAATTAAGTTTGTTGGTTGTTCAAAAAAAAAAAAATAAATAAATAAAAATAAAAAATAAATAAATAAATAAAAAATAAAAAAACTGCAACATATGACTTTACCTTTATGAAAGATCAAGTTCTTTGATGAGTTACGAGTCTGGGTATGTTTACATGACTTAAAAAATCTAGCTCGACAAGAAGATTTTCATGTCAACAAATCTTGGATTTTGTACCCAACAAATCATAACAATAAACGTATCAGCATCAGCTTAAAGTTAAAATATGAATAAACAGGGTACATGGATAGCTACCTTAGGGTGAAGGGGGTGCACACCTAATAGGTGAGTGCCCTCTCTTACGCCAAACCAATCCCCGTGTGCCACGTCAACTCCCCTCTTAAACTCCCCTAACACCCCCATTTGATGGCGCCACTCCCCTATTAGGTGAATTGTTTTTTTTTAAAAAAAAAAAAAAAAAAAAAAAAAAAGAAAATACCTGATTGGTCCCCTCTCTCCTCTCTCCTCTCTCTCTCTTCCCCTCTCATCGGTGAGCCGCCACCTACCCTCCCTCCTCTCTCTTCCCCGATTTCACCCACCGCATCAATGGCGGCACCCCCCGATCCGGCGAAACCACTCCCCGATTGCCCTCCCCGAAGACGCCCCTCTCACCCTTATCTATTAAAATATGCGATGAGGCATTAACATCAAATCATGTGAGACAAAAGACCCAATTATTTCTATAAAAAATTCTATTACTTAGAAGTTAGAAATAGATGAATTGTTATGAGTTTTGGTAGTCAAACAATATGTTTTGGATTGGATTGATTAAATATTTATATTTATTATGATATAGATTAATAAGTTAACATATTAAAATTACTTACTAATCAGTAGCATGATATTTATGTAGCTTGAATATGGAGGTTTAACAATTGAAAATGAAGCCAAATATCGTTGTGAGTGTGTGGACCAAGCAATGTTGCTAATTCTCTCATTTTTCTCATCTTCAATAAATAATATTTTTACTTCCAGTTAAGTGATTGTTGCAACTTGCAAGATCTAATTATTCTATTATTATTATTATTATTATTATTATTATTATTATTATTATTATTATTATTATTATTATTATTATTATTATCAGGTAATCAATTCATTACCTAACTTAAAGTAATTTTTAATTAATTTAGGACATGATATTTTATTGTTCTTGAGTATGTTGAAATACGATTATATTAATCTCGATATTAATTAATTAATTAATTAATTAATTAACCAACATATATTTATCAACTTTTGTTAATAGTGATTTATAATTTTATAAATATAGAATACAACCTTGCTTTTCTTATGTATTAAGAGTAGTAAATGATTTTTGTCTTTTACTTCATAGTTTATTTACATCCTCTTAATTTTAATAAATTTATTATACGACCCCTCAATTTAATAAAAGTATGTTATCATTTTTAACAAATTTACACTACAACCCCTGAATTTTAATAAAGTTACCAACACCCTCTACACTTTAAGCTACAAAGGTTATGAACGACGTCTAGGTTTCATTTTTCTTATGAAATGGTACGTATGTTACGCTATCTCTTTTTGTTGCTACATAGAGTACTGATATAGCATTAGTACAGTAATAAAACGAACTAATACAACCAAATTATTGCCGCAACGCGCGATGTCATATTACTAGTTATATAATACTATTGGACTAGCCCGCGTGATGCGACGCACGTCACCGAAGCTCTTTTGAAGAGTACAATCTAAGCTGACATGCCTTAAACACTAATTATTATTATTATTATTATTATTATTATTATTATTATTATTATTATTATTATTATTATTTGACGAGGTATGGTACTGGACCCGACCCGGTCGGTCAGACTTTCCTGCTATTTATCACTTTTATGTTAAATATTATTATTATTATTATTATTATTATTATTATTATTATTATTATTATTATTATTATTATTACGTACTAACCTGCGAAGCCCAGCGCATTGTAGTTTACATACTACACTAGGCTGTGGGCTCGTAGAGACAACCCCTAACTGGGCCTGGCCCATTGAGGTTAGGGTTTCCCATATCTCCTATATAAGGAGGTCTCCACCTCCTTATTAGGGTATCCAATATGGGGCAACACTTTTGTAGCTGGAAACAGGGGATTCTTCCCCTACCGTCCGTCTCTACATTGCCCACGTTTTCTCTTCTTCTTATTTGCATGCCTAGGATGAGATGGAGAACACGAGATGTGGCCATATCCATATCCATATTCATCACCGTAGAAGTACCGACCCGCACAGGTCCATTCTTTTACATTGGCGCCATCCGTGGGACCGGCTATGTAAAAGAATGGATCTGTGCGGGTCGGTACTTCTACAATGATGAATATGGATATGGCCACATCTCGTGTTCTCCATCTCATCCTAGGCCTGCAAATAAGAAGAAGAGAAAACGTGGGCAATGTAGAGACGGCCGGTAGGGGAAGAATCCCCTGTTTCCAGCTACAAAAGTGTTGCCCCATATTGGATACCCTAATAAGGAGGTGGAGACCTCCTTATATAGGAGATATGGGAAATCCTAACCTCAATGGGCCAGGCCCAGTTAGGGGTTGTCTCTACAAGCCCATAGCCTAGTGTAGTATGTAAACTACAATGCGATGGGCTCGCAGGTTAGTACGTAAAAATAATAATAATAATAATATTTAACATAAAAGTGATAAATAGCAGGAAAGTCCGACCACCCGGGTCGGGTCCAGTACAATACCTCGTCATGTCCCCTAGTCTAGTGTTGCTCCCGCGTGCAAGCGTGGGAGGAGCACTTAGACTTATTAAGAGCTCAGGAGTGAAGATCACTAATTTTAGGCTTACATGTCGTCCGGGTGCGAGAAAGTCGCCGGCCACGTTGGTTGTGGTTAGCTGTGAGTGGAGATAATGGAGCAATGAATATCCTACGATTGTTCATCGTGGAAATTGGTTGGGCAAACATGGCACACGCTGATCGATTATAGGGAGTTGCCATTTGTACTGGCGCATTACCATGAGCTTGTCCACGTTGTACATAAGTGGTTAGGTCTCATGCATGAGTCTTGGAACAGGCTGAGTTTTGGCGGTTAAGTGCCTCGCCTTTGGATGATTTTTTCAGGTGTGGCCCTGCTTTAGCGGTGCGCACGGTCGTGTGGGCTACTATAAAATATTCACCCTTTGATGTGACTTTTGTTGGTTAGCATATGGTGCGCTAACGGCGTTCAACCCAATTGATGTGACGACGATCCCTACCACGCGTCCGTGTCATCGGGATCTCCGTTGTCGTAATGTGCAGCCATTGGTGGTCATAGATGCATATGCGGATGTTATGCCACCTTAGGCGAATGTGAAACGGCTGGTGGTTATACCAGTCGTTGTTATTAATGATCCGGTTATAACAATTATCGTTGCAATCGGAAAGAATGACATGCAATGCACCCCTGCAGAAGTGCTTGTTATGCTCAGTGACCTCAGAAGGGTGCTTAGAGCGTTATTTATGTTCCCCACAATGTTTTTATAATTGTGGGACAACTTGGTTTTTCATCAGTGGTTGTGCATCTATTACCAAGATACCCACTGGAATAGTAGTGGTTGAATACATCTATTACCAAGGTGCCCACTCTTAGCGCTGTATAATTTGATCATCTGACTTTGTTATTATGAAAAATATTTCGTGTCAGAGTTGTTTCTTACCGTGATATGCAGTTCAAATGCGGTGGTAATATTTTGTACCGTAATATGCAGTTTAAATGCGGTGGTATGTTGTGTTTACAAATGTTTATATGAACACTTGTAGATATCAGAAAGTGCTTTATAACCCGCGCGGCGTTAATGAACACTTGAACAACAAAGTGCTTTCTACGCGCTTGGCGTGAGTGAACACTCATTGAGATAATAAAATGCTTTATACGCATTAGGCGTGAATGAGCACTTTATATAAGCTACTACGTGCTTTTCCTGGACGCGCACTGGCGTGTGGAATGCTTATAGTAGGTGGCATGTCTATTTACCTCGCCGACTGTGGCGTGAGGGTTTTCTTTTATCCATGTCGCAAACTGGTGTGGAGATTACATATCCGAATTAGTATTTTTCCTGTCGCATAGCGTGTGGAATACTTATTCGAATAATCAAGTATACTAGTTTGTCGTGCGTTTTTCTTGACTACCAAATTGCATATGCGTGTCAAGTGGTATAGTCGTAGGCCAAATGATGTGAGAAGTATAAATATTGTCTAGCATATTGAAACATCCACATTATATAAGAAACGATGCGGGTTAATGTGCCGTGGATATCACCTTAATGGGCAGCCTGAGAAAACTAATCACTTTTAAGCCGTAATGGCGCTATACCCTGCTAGTCCCCCAGTTCATGTAACACCTCGGAAATTCATGTCCAATAATATATCGACACGTGTCATGGACTTAAAACGTGTAAAGAATTGATTTAGAAGGACTAAAGTTGACAAACAAGGAATCTATGCGTATAAAAGGATTCAAAGTGTCAAAAATGAATAAATATATCTTTCAATAACCCTACATGATGTTTATACCCGTAAACGAATAAATCATAGATCATACGAAGCTAACTGTGAAAGAAAGTGAGTGAGGAATTACAAACTACAGGGGTTAAATGTGTCAACATGTTTAAAGTATACATCTGAGTGACCTTTTAGCGAACCCGAAGCTTTGTAATGATTAATTATACTCACAAGAATGTGTGATAAAAATTTCACAAAGTTTCGTTGTCGTATGAGAAAGTTATGATAAAATTCGTATACGACGGGTTAAAAGCGTCAACGTTGAAATTTAAGGCTTTTCGGTGATCAGATGAATAACCGGGGACTTAACAAAGTTGGTTTATGACTTGGGGTCCTTAAAAGTCAAGTTTGGGGGTTAAAATTGCAAGAAACCATGTAAAAATCCAGTTTGGAAGGACCAGGGACCAAAATTGCAATATTGCAAACTTGTTGACCGGACTGGACATTGACACGGGCCGCGTAAGGTCAGGACC
The DNA here is from genome assembly GCF_002127325.2 of Helianthus annuus. Lineage (NCBI taxonomy): Eukaryota > Viridiplantae > Streptophyta > Magnoliopsida > Asterales > Asteraceae > Helianthus > Helianthus annuus. The sequence goes on from NC_035441.2 coordinate 131,899,433, forward strand.
AATCCTTACGCGGGCCGCCTGAGTCTCTCAGATGCAGAAAATCATGCCAGGTGCCTGTTCCAGCCATTTAACCGACTTATGAAGCTTGTTTTTGATACATGGGGCTTGTTTGATGGTTTTAAAGAGCTTAGGGACATTTGGAATGATCCCATAACACTTGTAGACTTGTTTGTAATGATCCAAAGGCATCAAGAACTCTTATATAAGAACCCATTTGTTGCAAGACTTGGACACTTGCATTCAAAACCTTCACAACTTGGTTTCTGGAGGTTCCTGGAGCTCAAGACTCATTCCTAGTGATCTTTAGTCGTGCATAGGACCTTGGTAAGCATCATTAACCTTTCTTAATTCAGTTTAGCTTAGTTATTTAGCGTAAAGTCAAACTGTCATAATTAAGATTTGACTTCGTCATTAATCTTAATTTGTCCAGTCAAATTTCAAATTGAAAGTACCTATCAGTTGGTAATTATGTGGGCAATACACCCTTAAAAGGGCACCCTCTGATTCCCACTCTAACTAGGTCAATTATCGAGTCAAACTTGATCTTAAAAAGTCAACAGAAAGCTTAGTTTCAAATTAATGCATAATTAGCAATGTAGAAGCTATGCAACCTGTTTTATCATTAATATAACTTGGTAATTAATGTAAGAACATGTCTAAACATGTTCAACTCGACAATTTTCAGTTTAAGCTCGGTTCGGAACCGAAAGTCGCAAAAGTAGACTTTTGCTTTCACTTTCAGTTCTGACCCATTAGAGCATAGTTTAGAAATGCCTTAGAGCTTATTTAGGACCAGGTTTCATATAAGTATAACCCTCTGTGATTATACAACTTGGTTCATTAGTTATCCGATTCATATGCATATTTCCGTTAAATGCCTAAATGTTGACTATTATGCCCATATGACCTTAAAACATGAATTTTAAAAATGTAAAAGAGTAGAAACCTTAGTTACTGATTTATAAACTTGTACCTAAAATTTGACATCAGTTTGAGGTCTAGATTAAGAGTTACGCTCAATAGCGTAATTAGAAAGTTTTTAGTAATTAAATGGCGTAATTAGCATATAGCCTATCTAAACCCAATTTTTGATACCAAACTTTTTACCCACTGATGTAAAATAATATTTTGGGATTTTTGGAGATTTTTATTTATTTTTAGGCTAAACATAACCTGGAGTTCTAAGCTTAATTCGGTAGTTGACGGTTTTGCCCTTTTAGGCTATAAAATGAGTTTTACCAATCCTTTTGATACCAAACCTTTTTCTACTGATCCAATATGATAAATAGAACATTTTAAGCCTTCTGGAATAATAAAAATATCAGCCTTTCTTATAAAACCCAGAAATAGATCAAAATCGCCTTTTTACGCGTTTTTAGCGCATAGTACGTATTAAAACTATTTTAGATATATAAGACATGATACCTACTGATGTTTTAAGTAAAATTCTATACTTTAGTAGTAAGCAAAAGTTTTAAACTCAGATTTCCAGATTTGACTTTTAAACCTTAGGTGAAATTACCAAAATGCCCTTTCGGTGCATAGTATGGTTAGAAATGATAAATTTCACATATAGGTTATACCCTACTGATATAACTTAGTAAATTAAGTATTTTTACTGATTACATCAGACCCGAAACTCAGAATTATATTTAAACTATTTTATAACCTTTTAAATGACCAAAATGCCCTTACGGGGCATAATTTGAGTTTAAATTCATACGGGGCATAATAGAAGATATCTTACTGATGTCACAACATATTTAAGGCATATTAACTTAGGAAACTTGTATATGACTCTTATGGTTACTCGTTACGCACTTTTCGCGTTCGGATCGGCTTATGTAACTAGTTTGCATATATTAGCCGAAACGGGTCCAACCATATCGTTTTTGTCTCAAAATCCAGAATGTGTTTATGTTACCCATATTAAACAAACATACAAGCTTGTCGGGTCAAAACCACATTCTAAACCGGTCTTCGCTTTATCATGCGTTTGAACCGTGTCTTCCTTTTGAAAACTAACCGGTCTAAGTCTAAGCTTAATTAAAGACCCGTTAAGATTCTAATAGGTTATTAAAAACCTTCGTTCCAGATTAGGAGTCCAGTAAAAGCTACGTGCACTTGCTGTATTTGATTTATACTTTGCTCAGGTAAATACTCTTAACTTATTTTCCCTATACGGGCTTGGGGTACGGTACTATAAAAATACCGCTTGGTCGGGTGTGTGTAGTCATTTAAATCGGATTGTCATTAATGTATTTGCATGACCCGTTTAATATGTATTATTTGGTGTATGGCCTTTGGGGGTTAAATGACCATGTCCCGGATATCCTTGGCATCATTCAGAGAAATGGCCACGACCTAAGCACGGGGTGTAGGCGTACACCCGAAAGATGCATTATGTAAAAACTGGTAGCCCACTTAAAGGAATCAGCCTTGTGGGTATTATACCTGTGGCGTGTCAGTTAATCTAGACCGGCCCTACAAACCGGCCCTGATGGACGACAAATAAGTAAAACTGTATACAAGATTATTTTTAAATAATTGTCCCAAGTTATAAAAGATATTTTTGCCTAAGGGCATTCAAACTAATTTTTAAACTCTTTTCAAAATGAGTCAGTTAAGTTGTATTTACCAGTGTAAACTGACGTATTTTCCAAAAAGGCTAAGTGCAGGTACTATACGTAATAGGCTGGCTACTCTAGGCATCAATAATCAAGTCTCGCAAGCTCTAGATGTCAAAGTCTGTTGAACAATTTTCCTTTTTAATTGATCCGCATGTGGATCTGTTTCAACTGTTTTGTGATACTTAATATTACAATTTATTCAGTTGAAATAAATCTATCTTTTGCTTCCGCTGTGCATTTATTATTTGTGTTGTTTGACTATGATGATATCAACTACGTCACGATACTCCCCACCGGCCCCACCAGTAATACGTGGAAATATCGGGGTGTGACAGTTCAGTGCTGCTAAAGTATGTTAGTAGCTTTGAACTTGATAGGTAATAAAAAGAAACAACAAGTAAATATATAACTTTATGGCGTATTCCATCAAGCTATCAAGTTATGTGAGAGCACCGTATTTAAGGATGAGATTAAGGACCTGTCACCCGTGAGCCTTGTGCGTAGATGCCTAGCTAGGCCCGCGCGTTTGAATAAGGATTATTCGATGTATAGTTTAGCATGTGTAAATACTTTGACCATGTCCGGTCATAGCTGTGTTGTCCCAAGCGGATTACCCGGTTCAACGATGTTAAGCATGTTAGGACTTAAGTGATGATATAGGCGCATACGACATGCCAGATAGCCGATCGAGCGTTGCCCAATGCATGTGTGGGCAATGAAATCTTCCGATGATCACGTTTGGGATTTCATATTTTGCGGTAGCATTGTCATGTCAGGTGATATACAGATCATCATATAGATATATGTATATAGTCAAGTGAACCAAGGGCGTGCAATGAGATGCGAAGCACGTGTGAACAAACAAAAAATGTATCGCACAACTAAATAAAGCAATAAAATAGGATTGTACCTGGAATTGTGTTCCGAAATATATATATATATAGCTCAGCTTAGTGAACTGCAACTTAGGTCTATCCTTACCAAAGTATAGCTTGGTGAAGGCGTAAACGGCGATAAGAAACATCTTACAAGTAAGAAGGTTTGACAAGAAGTCGTCCAACCGAAATCTCGTTGTTGAAGAAGGGTTATCAGGTGTGCGTGAAGGTCCATACTCCGTAAAGCAATTTTGACCTTCAATGGTTACCTTACACCATGCCAGTTTCTTTTTATTGCCGCTAAATAAATGGCAGTAACATTAAGCTTGAATAATAATGCTAAGCAATGACACTAGTATTCGTCGTAAATATCGCTAGGTTAGTAGCCGTTAAAACGATGAACTGCTAACCGTGTAGTTGAATTAGTTTCATGTGCTAGACTTTAGCCAACTTGTTTTTATTGAAAGAAGTATGTAACACCGTCTTTCTAAATGATTCACGTGCTCTGGCCAAATAAATGTGTATTGTCCATATGTTTAATCAAATTGAATATATGCCCACGATGTGGAAGATTATATGGATGCTGGGGCGGTTACACAACACCCCAAGTCCTGGTTAAATGAATATATGCTATGTTTAAAAGTAGTGCAACAACGGTTGGACGATCTCGTTCAATGAGGCATCGGCACATGTAAAATGTGGTGTAACATAGATAGGAAAACCTTGGACCATTATAAGTGACCTGGTTGAATTAAAAGCTTTAGTAACACAAATTAAAGTGATACGCTGGTGTATGTGCGAGATACACAGGTAGGTGAGTCGCGACGTGGGCGCTACAGCTGTGGCGTGACTAAATGCACCACAACCCCATTTATAATAATAAGCAAGAAGGTTGGAAGGTATTTCTTTATGTATGACAACTGAGAATTTCCATCAGGTACTCTCGTATTCTGTTGTAAGATAAGTTTATAAGCGTGACTATGGGTATGACTTAGGACGGTGCTCACAGGAGATGGCGCGAGCAAGGAAAGTATCCGCCGGAGACGGTAGGGGAGAATGAAAAAATCCCCCGGAGTGGTGGGTAGAATGAAAGCCTCCGCCAGAGGCGTGGGTGGACAAAGATGTCCGTTGGAAATATTCCGTGGTGAATAAAAGCTTCCGCCGGTGGTGGCGGGTTGAATAAAATCTTCCGCCGATAGTGGCAGGTAGAATAAAAGCTTCCGCCGATAGTGGCGTGTTGGGACGACCTCGTAGCCCAATCGGTAAGGTGTCTAAGAGTGTGCTGATTAAACAGCGAATCTCGCTTGTGAGTGCCATATAGTAAGGCGTATCGAGTTTCCCCTAATGCTTGAGAGGGGATTATCAGGCCAAAAATGGCAAAAGAAGTGCGCGCCAGGAATGGTGCGGCAAAGAAAGTTATCGTAGGAGTTGGCGTAATCATGAAAATTGTCCGATGCTGATTGTGGTGGTGTGGATAAAAGATTCTGCCTGAGTTTGTCACGTTGAGGAAAATCATCTGCTAGAGGTAGCGCGACCAAGGAGGTTGTCCGCCAGGGGTAGCGCGACGAAGGAAGTTGTCTGCCAGGGGTGGCGAGACAAATAAAGTTGTTCGCCGGAAGTGTTGGTTTTGTGTATCCATAGTCCACGATATATGAACAATTTTGACCCTCCAGATGGTGTTGCACCATGATAGTCCCTCAATTTATTGCTCGTGTTTATCGAGAAGAGATATAAAACTGTTTGCAATGGGTTTTTATTTAACATGATTGTTAAATCATTTCTTTTAAAAACTTCTCTCGTGATAAAGCAGGAAGATGTTGTGGAACATACAAATTTTTAAGAATAAAGCAAACTTCTTCATACGTTGTTGTGTTGTTTGCATCGGAAACCCAAGAGGTGTATTAAAATTCTCAATAGGTTATGGCAAAGAGAAGCATGAAGTTTTAGAACCTGGTAAACCGGATTAGGTTGGTTCTTGTAATGAAACTTTGGTTCAACTGAAGAAACCCAGTTCTTTCGTTGTGTGAAGGCAGATGGTGCGGGGTAGTGTCATCGGTTGACAATGATCTACGCGGGTCTCGGTAATAATGCTTCAAAGCAGGCGATGGAAGTTGTTAAACTGGTTCACATCTTTGTAAGCTTATAATGTATGATGTGTGTACTGCTATATCACACATGACAAGGCATGCAGTAGAAGGATGCAGGGGCGCGCGAATCTGCAAAGTTTTGTTTGAGGTTGGTATCTGTTTTGACTCATGGGACGGACATCAGTGCCGCCATTGCCAAGCCCTTGGTTAATAAAACCGGCTCAAGGAGGGTCGGTAAAGATTGAGGTGGTAGTCCGCCGAGGATGACGGGATGAGATAGCCGGAGGCGCATCTAGGGGTGCGCGGTGGCAGGCTAATGTACCCGTTGAGTATAGTGGGTGCAGTTTATGTCCACATGCGTGTGGCGGAGAGGACACCACTAAAGGTGGCGAGCTTCTATTACGCGTGCCGACGATGTGAAGGGGTTGCCCACCCCTGGTGGCGGGAGCATGAAGGTGGCCGTTGGATATGGCGCAAGTGTGAGGATATCCACCAGAGGTAGTGGACTCCTGATTTGGGTGACCCCGTGAAAGACTTTCCGTAGGAGAGGAAGTGAGCAAAAGGATTGTCCATCGTTGATGACGGGTATCTATGTGTGCCAGTGACACCCGCTGACGGATGGCGAAAAAATGGGTGACAGGAAGGCGAGTGGCGTGAAGGCCTGTGGGCGTGAAGACTAAAAGGGCGGAGAACTCCTTTTTAGGGGGTATCATCCATATGACGGCGAAACATGGATGCAAAGGTGTAAAATTGAGAGCATCTAGAACCAGTGGCGGACCCAGGATTTTTTTCCTGAGGGTGCGGATTTTTTTTAAAGATTTTAGACCCCTAGCTATATAAAAAATCGGTTCATAGCGGGTCGGATCGGGTCGGGTCATATAAAACAAGTAAAAACAAACAAACAAAGTTTCATGGCGGGTCGAATCAGATCGGGTCGGGTCCATTTCAATTCTCAAACAAACCCTAGTTCCTAACTTCGTATCACATTAACAAACAAAAAAAACATCAAAGTTCAAACCACTCTACTTTTATTTCTCTTAATCATTCAATAAAAGAACAAAAAAAAAAAAATATCTATAACATATCTTGGTCTTTAATTAGAATAATCCAGCGAAAAAAATTGGTTCAACCCCTTTCCTATTGAGAAATCGCGGCATAACTTCCCTACTCATTGTTCATTCCTAATCCTATCACATACAAAATAAAAAAGGATCTTCAAGTGTTCAACCATAGCCCATGTTCCGTAATTTTCAATTTAAATATTTTTAATTTCAAGCCCTAGTAATTATTATTTGCCAACCAAGTGAAGCAGAGGGAGGGCGGAAGTCGCTGACAAGTGGCAACGATTTGGGTTTTTTTTAATTATGTGGACTGGTTTGTTTAACAAAACTAGTAGTTTGGTTGGGCTTGAATGGGTATTAAGTTATTGGGCTTGATGGATTGAATTTAAGTTTTATTAAAGGGGTTAGTAGGCTAACTTGTTTACATAATTTGACCGGGTTTCAATTCGTGTCCACAATTTATTTACATAAATTCCTAACATTTTTTTCTAAGGGGTGCAGACAAAAATTTCCAAGGGGTGCGGTCAGAATTTTGCAAGGGGTGCGGTCGGAATTTTTCAAGGGGTGCGGACGAAAATTTCCAAGGGGTGCGGTCTGGATTTTTCGGGAAAAATACCACTAATTTTTTTTTCAAGGGGTGCGGCCGCCCACCTACCCCATAACTTGGGTCCGCCCCTGTCTAGAACACTTCGTGCATCACGCCAATGTCAGGAGGACAGTCGCCCGCTGATACGGTGATCCGCATGAGTAGCGTATTGGAGGGCGGTCCGAACTTGTTTGAAAGAACCGTTGGTACTTTGCACATGCATGGTTTTTAGTTGTTGTAACAATAGCGGGTTGTGATGATAATCCGCATGAGGTGGCAGGAGCAAGATGGTCGTCCGCCAGAGGTGGGCGGGATTACCTGGTTATCCGCCGAAGATGGTATGACTAAGACTATCACCCTGGAGATGCGCGTAGCGCGATGGTTGCCCACCTGAGGTGGCGGGGCATATAAATGACCCTCGGAGGTGGCTGCGATGTGTTGTGTTTGGCGGCGAAAAGGAACATACGCCGGTGAAGAATGTAACAGGGTTGTTGATGGCGGGTGCATAAACCACACCGGTGACGCGAAGGCGAGTGGCGTACGCGGGTGTGGACGAAGGCGGTCAAGGCCTTAGATGGCGGAACGAGTTGGAGGTCCACCGTAGGTGGCGGAATAAGATGGTTCACGTGGGCATGCACGTGTGAGCCGTTCACCGGTTCGTTTAAAAAGCTTCCTTGTAAGAAAACGGTGTCTTCGTTCACTCGCCTGTCTGTGTGTTTGAAAAAAGGAGGCGCATACAATAGGTAACTAAAAAAGAGAAGACGGGTGGGGGCTATCACATGCTTTTCTTGTGTTATAATAATAAAACTGGTAATCAGTTTTTTGAAGAATTAATATGACTGCATCTAGAAAAAATGTATGCACTTTTTTCAAAACTTAATAAGTGTATAATACTGAGAAGTAGGAATTTTAGATGTGAAACAAATCTCTCAAGAAACAGAGATGTAAGATCCATACACCTATGCTTAGCCAATAAAGGAGATCTGGAAATGTGAACCCCCATGGAACATATCCAGGAAGGTGTTTATTAATGATATTATATATATTTTTTTGTTTTTTAGCTCTAAAAGAGAAGATTTGAAGGATTAAACTTTGTAAAAACCTGTATGATGAACGCAGATGTGGTGATTGAGTAGAGGAAAACGAGATGTGATTGTAGCCTGACGAGGTATGGTACTAGACCCGACCCGGGCGGTCGGACTTTCCTGCTATTTATCACTTTTATGTTAAATATTATTATTATTATTATTACGTACTAACCTGCGAAGACCAGCGCATTGTAGTTTACATACTACACTAGGCTGTGGGCTTGTAGAGACAACCCTTAACTAGGCCTGGCCCATTGAGGTTAGGGTTTCCCATATCTCCTATATAAGAGCATTCACATCCATTTCACCAGTGGCGGAGCTAGCCCACTAATTTAGAGGTATCCTAATTTTTTTTACCATGCAATCATACAATAAAAAAACGATAATAAATAAAGTAGAACAAATACCTACTAGATTTGTTCTCTACTTTTTTTCATAGCTTGAAATCGTTCCATTAAATTGTCGTCTTTTGTTTTATCAAAAGTTTCTTTTTCAACCGCACAAACTATAACATTGTTCAAATATTCTGGGCCCATTCGATTACATAAATTCGTCTTAACAAGCTTCAATTTAGAAAAAAACATCTTTCAACGGTTGCAGTTGCAACCGGTAAATCCAAAGCTAGCTTCACTACCCGATAAACGAAAGGACAAGAACTATGTGTTCTGGTTTCCACCATAAAACGAGCAAGATCACTTATTCAATTAAAATATTGTTTTGGGTTTTGGGCTAACTTTATCAATTATATTTAGGGTCTTCTTTCAATTCTATTATTGTTAATTCGGGCTTATTTTTATCATTCGGGCTTAATTCTTTTACAAGTTTTCGGGTTATAAAATGTTTGACTTATAAAAAAAATGAGATTTTAGTAATATCAACTATCCTATTTTTTTGTTAGGAATATCCTCGTATTTTTTAGGGGTATCCTTTATATAAAATCGGAAAAATAACACTACGACCACGGGGTTGAGCCGTAGCCCGTGCTACGGCTTCTAACCTTGTGGTTCCGCCCCTACATTTCACTAAATTGTGTGAGTGGGGTTTTTATAATATGAAGAGTATAAAAAGTGGTTGTGAGTAGAGGAGAGAGAAAATGTTACTGTTCATCTATATATTTGAAAAGACACTGTTCACCCCCTATAATTTTTTAATATATTTTGAAAGTGGTTGTGAGTGAAGGAGAGAGAAAAGATAATGATAAAGGTATAAAAATATATTATCTAATTGAAAAAGAGAGAGAAAATGTAGTGTATTTTAGTGTAATTTAGGGTGAAAAAAATGGTGGAATGGATGTGAATGCTCTAAGGAGGTCTCCACCTCCTTATTAGGGTATCCAATATGGGGCAACACTTTTGTAGCTGGAAACAGGGGATTCTTCCCCTACCGGCCGTCTCTACATTGCCCACATTTTCTCTTCTTATTATTTGCAGGCCTAGGATGAGATGGAGAACACGAGATGTGGCCATATCCATATTATTATTATTATTATTATTATTATTATTATTATTATTATTATTATTATTATTATTATTATTATTATTATTATTATTATTATTATTATTATTACTACTACTACTACTATGCAAGTATTTAATAATTATATACTTACGTAATTAAATAAGATGGTATTGTGTGATGCACCGAGACTCTTTTGAAAAATGTAATCTAACCTGCTATCCCGTAAACATTGTTTATATTTTATTATTATTTTTTAGTAGTTATATACTCAAGTATCTAAGATAATACTTAATTAGGGTATTATTCTTATTATTATTATTATAAATATTTACATATCTGGCTCTAAGCTTTAAACTTAGGGGCTGTTTGGTAGCCTCAGAATGGTAATTAAGAGGCTATCTCTTAATGGAATCATTAAGAATTTTACCAATGAGAAGGTAGAAGAATGTGACATTTGATGATTTACCATTCAGATGTTACCTCTTAACCATTCAAACTTGAGGTTACCTCATATTCATTCAAAGGTTTTAAACCATTAAAATGTAGCATCTGAATGGTCATTAAGAGGCTACCAAACAGCCCCTTAATCACCACCTAGTTTGATGGGAAGCAATAGTGACCTTCCTTCCTCAGGTTCGCGCCTCCTCCTCAACCAGATTTTTGCTTCTGAAAACCAAACATGCCTTTTATTTTTTTTAAATTTTTATATACATGCCTTTTATTTATCTTTGATTTTCTATATGGTTCCAAACTATTTCTTGGTTTATATTATACTCTTTTTGTTTTAAATGTTGTTGACTTTTAAAATTCATAAATATTAATTTTGTTTGCATTTGATTTATTAACGTTTTTATTTTTATCTGTGAACTCCATCAATATCAAGCGAATTTTCATCACGAAACGCAAAGGCATTCCATGTAATTTGTACCGTAGACATGGCAAACTACTCTTGAAATAGTTATAATAAAGATTAAAATGTCTGGATAGTCCCTGTGGTTTTGTAAAGTAACACTTATAGTCCCCAACTTTTAGATATTACACCGGTGCTCTCTGTGATTTACTTTTTGTTACTTGGATGATCCCTGTAGTGGATGGAAGTTAGTTTTTGATGTTAAGTGAAGAAAAGTTAACTAAAATACCCTCCATGAAAAAAAGTAAATTTAAATATAAAAAGAAATACCCTCATCTTATCCTTCTTCTTCACATCATCTTATCACCTGCAACTCCCACCACCACTGCATCATCATCATTATGATGTCGAGCCCATGACTTATTCGTTCCCCATTATTCACCGTTTATCAACAGACCTTCATCAACAACAACATCCAGAACAACAACAACAAACATCTTGTGAGAAATTGACCAAATTATCCCTTTCTTCTCTTTCTCTCTCTCTCTCTCTCTCTCTCTCTCTATATATATATATATATATATATATAGAAAAAGTTTAAAATACATTTCGGCTTAACGTATATCACGTACAACAACGTGCGTGATTATGTGTATAACGTGCGTGATTGATGGTTTTCAACATGCGTGATAAATGTTTTTAACATGCGTGATTTGGGTTTTTGAGTTTATAACGTGCGCGATTTTCAAAATAACGTGCGTAATTTGGTCGCGTACTGGTCGTACGTTAAGCCGTAATGTACGTTAACTGGCCTCTATATATATATATATATGTATATGTATATCTATACCTCGGCGAGCCCCACCCACTTTGTCCGCTTTCATATTTGCAGATCTGAGCCTAAACAAAAAAACACACTTTGTTCTCGAATATTGTTTTCACTTAGACGAAATGAGGCGATTTCAGAGGAGAATGTTCTTAAGGGTGGTTGCCCTTCTCTTTCAAAGTCCGATTTTGACTTTTTTTTTTATAGTCAAGTATCCGTTCTTTGAAGCCCATGAATTTCTTCATAAATGAACAACCCTTCATCTTTCAAACATAATAGTTATTATTATTATTTATTATGGTTAATTGCATCTTACCCTCCTTAGAACCTACCTTAGCTTTGCTATTAGTGGAATTTACTGAGTATGATTATGATTATAGTTAACTGCATGGATGGTCCTTGTAACACCTCAGAATTTTGTGTCCAATAAATAAATGACACGTGTCACATACGACAAAAGTATTGTAAACCCGGATGTAATTAAAATGTACGGTAGGATTTTTGAACATGTCGACATCTTAATTTTTACCTCTAAGCGACTTCTTCATTATAAATCCCAAGACCCTAAGCATAATTAATAAGCATCTAATATGTCTTAATCCGGTAATTACTAATAATCAAAAGGATCCAAGTTACTAATCTAAATCCTAAGAAAATAATGCAATGCAAATAATTATTTATAAGCCCATCCTTGTGCAAACCCATGATGCATTATGATATTGACCAAGCATGGGTTAAGAAGAGCCTCATACTGACTTGTTCCAAGCACAAAAATTATTTATTGCAAGTTGACCATTCAATGCTTGAAAGGTTATTTTTTTTGCCTCTGTTAAGCGCTTACGGACCGTAAGGGTCCTGCCTTACGGACCGTAAGGGGGTGAAGGGGTAAAAATGTTTCCGCCATAGGCTTACGGACCGCAAGGGCCATGCCATACGGTTCGTAAGCGACGCCCAGCGACAGAAAGTTGGCTCTTGGCTGTTTTAAGCGGTAAAACATTAATGCAAAGATTTTCCAGAGATATGGGCGACCCCTAATCATCTTCTAGCACCAAGGGATAGTTGTTGATCATCAAGGAGCATTGGTAGGCCTTGTTGTAATGATCTTAAGGATCTACATTGCCTATAAAAGGCCACATTGTTGCAACAAGTTCCTCACACCTTCTTGATCACATCTGGAGCTCAAGAACACTCTCAACTCTTCTCTTATCTTGCATAGGACTTCAGTAAGTTGTTCAACCCTTTGTGGTTTAGTTTTTGCTTAATTTTAGCTTAAAAGTCAATCCGTCGTAACTAACGGTTGACTTAACGGTTAATCACAAATGGTCCAGTGATTAACCGAATCAAAGGTACTTATATGTTGGTATCCATGTGGGCATTAAACCCTTAAAAGGGCACCCTCTGATTCCCACTCTAACTAGTTCAAATGACGAGTCAAACATGCTTAGAAAAAGTCAACAGAAATGCTATTTTGCGATTCCATACATAATCAGTAATGTAGATGATATGTAACCTGTTTAAACACTCATAAAACATGATAATAAGTATATTAACTAGTCTAAGCTTGTTTGATCCGACCATTTACTGTATTGACCCGGTTCGGAGCCGAAAGTCGCAAAGCTTTGACTTTTGCATTGACTTCAGTTCTGACCCGTTAAAGTATGATTTAGATATGCCTTAGGACTCTCTTAGGACCAGGTTATATGATGGTATAACCCTCTGTGACCGGTTCGTTGTTTGTCCGAGTCTTTTACACATTTCCGTTAAATGCTTAAAAGTTGACCGTAACGCCCTTTTTGATTTAAAACGAGAATTTCGGACATGTGAAGGAATCATAACCTTAGTTACTGATTTCTAAGCATGTCCCTAAAATTTCACGTCAATCCGAGGTCCAGAATAGGAGTTATGCTAAATAGCGCAAATTTCGGAAACTTTAGTAATTTAATAGCGCAATTAGCATAACGCCTATCTAAACCCAGATTTCGACACCAAACCTTTTACACACTGATGTAAAATAATATTTTGGGATTTTTAAAGATTTTTAATTATTTTTAACCTGCTCATAACCTGCGGTTATGGCAACAGTTCGGTAAATACCCAATATACCCTTTTCGGCCATAACTTGAGTTCTACAAGGTCTTTTGACCCGATTCCAGTTGCTATTGATTTTAAATAATAAATAAAGTATTTTAGACTTTATAAACTGTTCAGGAAACTCAAATTTCCTGTAGAACTCAGAAACCTCTTTTATAATCTTTAAAAAGACAGAAATACCACGGGGCATAATATGAACTTAAACTCGTTACGGGCATTACAGAAGGTATCCTACTGATACCCCAACCTCTTTAAAGCATGTTGACTTAGGAAACCAGTGTAGGACTCTTACGGTTACCCGTTGCGCCTTTTGCGCGCACGGTTCGGCTTATGTAACTAGTTTACATAAACTAGCCGAAACGGGTCAAACCATATTGTTTTGACCCCAAAATCCAGAGTGTGATTATTATACTCATATAAAACAAGTCTTCAAACTTGTTGGGTCAAAATCACATTCCATTCCCGGTTTTCGCCTTTCACGCGATTAAACCGTAATTATCCTTTGAAACTGACCGGCCTAAGCTACGGCTAAATTAAAGACCCGTTAGGATGCTAATAGGTTATTTTAAAACCTTCATTCCAGAATAGGAGACCAAAAAAAGCTATCTGCAATTTACTTCGATTAAGGATTTATACTTGCAAAGGTAAATACTTTTAACTTATTTTCCGTTATACGGGCTTGGGTTACGGTATATAGCATACCGCTTGATCGGGCATCAAATTCTCCACAGTTAAGTGGGTAATTGAATAAATTTGATCGGCTCGTTTAAACAGTCTTGTTACTTAAAAGCCTTTGGGGGGTTAATGACCATGTCCCGGATATCCCTGGCATCATTTTACGAAATGGCCACGACCTAAGCACGGAGTGTAGGCGTACACTCGTCAGTGCACAAATAGATCGCTGTGGTGTGTCTATTGATCTTTAACCCGGACTTGATCCGGGCTACTGAACGCATAAGGAACATGTAATTCGTTCACAAGATTATATTTTTAAATAATTCTCCCAAGTTATAAAAGAGTTTGTGCCTTGTGCATTCAAATCAATTTTAATAAACATTTTTCAAAAGTGTCGGTTGAATGTATTTACTAGTGTAAACTGACGTATTTTCCCAAAAAGATTAAATGCAGGTACTAAACGTAATTGGCTGGCTATAGCTCCTTAGCATCTTAAAGAGTCTCGCAAGCTTAAGATGTCTTCGTCTGTTGAACAATACTTATATTTTTATTTGATCCCCTGTGGATACTTTTCGACTATGAGTAATACATTTGATATTACAAACAATGGTTGAAATATAATTATCTTTATGCTTCCGCTGTGCATTCATATATTGTGTGGTTTGACTATATTGTTGCCAACTACGTCACGGTAATCCCCCACCGGGCCCACCGGTGAGACACGTGGAAATCGGGGTGTGACAGTCCTAAAGAATTAATGGATGATATTGAATTGCTGGAATCTCCGTTCATAATTTCAATTCTTGTCATTTGAAGATGATGATGATTTTATGAGTTTTAAGAGGTTGTGATGATCAATTTCAATGCGTCTGAGTGAAATTGAGCAAAGATGAGATTATCCGCATCTTGGTAGGGCAACCCGGTAATGCTATGGCGGTGGTGATGTTAGGCGACGGTGGTGGTGCTATGGTAGAGTCATGAGGTAGAGAGAGGAGGTCTATATATTTATGGTGGGCCCCACACTTTTAATAATCTATATTGATTTTTTTAATTTTTTTATAGGGAGGGGTAAATAAATAATTTCAGATGGACTTAACGGAAGAAACTAACCCCCATCCACCACAGGGACTATCCGGGCATTTTACACAATAATAAATATGAGGTATAGGGATTGCTTAACATGTAAAAGAAATCCAAACCCAAACAATCAAATAGGCCATGTGATAAGACTGATAATGGCTATGTGTAACGTTTTCTTTGCATGGTTTTCTTTTTAGGTTATAATTGTAGGAAATTTTATTTAATGATATAATCAGGGAAGTTTTTTTTTAATAGAAACTTGTAGAATTTCTTTGGACAAATAAATCATAACCTGTATTATGCTAGATTTGAACACCCAATGTAACTCCTCAAAACTTGAATTCTACACACATAAGTAAACACATATGTTTACTTGTTTTATTGCATGAATTTATTTAACTAGGTTTAATTAACTTAGTTAAAATGTATGTTAAATAGATAGAAAAGAAGGTTTAGTTCAGAGGGAATATACACCAAACTCGGTGGGCTAGACTTGAAATTGAAAGTTAAAATTGGTGGGATAAAAATGGGGGCCAACATTTTATCCCTAGTATTTTGTGAATGAAGACATGGAAGGAGAACCAAGCCCCTAAGGTTAAATTATGCAATTCCAGCGAAATCAAGATGGAAATTTGGTGATTTTCATTTCATTTGAAGATTTCTATCATTTAGTGATATCTAAACCTAAGGTATGTTGAATGGATTCATTTGATGTTGAATTCTTTGCTAGATGGTTCATCCATAATTGATATAGGAATCCATGTAGAAATTAGTGCAATTGATGACTAAAACTTGAAGGTGTGTTAATTTTGTGGAAATCTGAGTAAATTTAAGGAGAATTCATAGAGTGGGAAGTGGGTATTGACTTTTGGGTGTAACCCAGGAGCATTCTTGGTCAAGTTGATGAATATATTAAAAGAAATTGATATTTGCTACGTTTAATGTCTATTGAATTAATGGTACTTGATGTAGGTAACAAACATGGTGATGAATGCTATGAACTAGGAAGGTTATGCATGAATTACTTGTACATTGTGCCTTAAATATAGTACGCACACAAAGTGTTTGATGAAATGTCTAGATGATGATTGTATGAATTTGTATGCAAGCACTTGAGAAATACGAATGGAATGTGATAACGAATGTAATTGATGGTAAACAAACATGAGGAACGTGTTTTAGGTGGAGTTCATGTGGGAATTGAGTTGATTGTATGATTTTGTTGGAAATTTGGGTTAGGAGTTTGTCCCTATGCTTGAATGGTGTGATGCACACCATGTGTTTGATTAATTGCTTTGTTTAGACCAAGAAGTGAATTTGTCCTAATTGTGGGGCATGTATACTTACTCGCAAGCAATACTGTTAGAACTATGTTATACTGGCTAACCTTGGATTGTGTTGTCAATTGTAGATTCATGGAAGCACTAGTATGTGTGGAATTGATTGTGTATATATGCATGTACCTAAGTGATTATATAATTGTATGTGTCCTACAACATGCAAATGCAATGCATATGATGTAACTAATATGGTCTAGCATATTAATATGGACATATATTTCTAAATTGAAAGTTTGTATACTTGATAGTTGACTTTTTGGAAAGTCAATGAATGTACGAATAACATGGTTAGACTTCCTAACATGATTTTGAGATTTAGGAGATCGTGTGATGTATGTTAGATTTTTTTTGTGGCATGCATGATGGTAAGTTGAATTGCTTGAATTATGAATAATGGGGTAGTGAATCTTTGTCTTATATATGTTAGAGATTGACCAATAAAAGTCAATGTGACATAGGGGTTGGATATGAATGATCATGTATGTTAATAATGATGTGAACGTTATGACTTGAAAGGATAGGAATCATGTCAAGATGAACTCAAACACATAAGGCTAATGGGGTTAAGACGAGGTAGGGGAACAAGCATGAGCTTGGAGGACTTGAGGTAGGTGACTCATGAACTAAACTCTTGATTAGGTAGATTTGTGTTCATGTGTTAGTGTAGAACGGGAAACAAAAATGGATGAGTATTTTGTAATAAGTCAGGTTGTGTTCAAGGGTATGGCCGCAGTGTTGTAAGAATCGCTAGGCGCTAGTCGGGCAGCGGGGTACCGACTAGCGATTAATCGAGATTAATAGGGATTACTCGGATTGAGTATTTTATATGTAATTTTTAGTGTATATATACACACACATTTTTATATGTATTATTTTAAAGTAGACATGTTTTAACCCCTCATTGACCCATTTTTTTTAAGTAATTGGAAGAAATTTATATGGTTTGGTCGAAATTTGGCCGACGTCTGGCCAAAATTTGCCCAGAATAGGACCGCCATTGACTGCCTAGCGATTAATCGACCATTAATCGGTAAACCTCCGATTAGTGATTAATCGGCGATTAATCAGAGACTAGTCGGGATGTTTACAACCATGGGTATGGGATGTTGTTTAGTGAACAAGTATAGTTACTACTTTACAATGCAACAATGAAAGTAGTTGGGATAATCTGGTCAACAAATATGGAAATAGCTTTGAAGATGATTAATGTGGAAGTCAGGTTGGATCAGTGGCGGAACTAGCCCATTAAATCAGGGGTGTCCCAATTTTTTTACCGTGCAATTATACAATATTAAAAAAACAACCATAAATAAATAAAGTAAAACAAATACCTAATAGATTTGTCATCTTCTTATTTTTCATAGCTTGAAATCATTCCATCACATCGTCGTCTTTTACTTTATTAGAAAAAATCCTTTTCGACCGCACAAACCATGGCATTGTTTAAAAATTCCGGGCCTGATTGAATTTTATTATTGTTTTAGGTTTGGGCTAATGGGCTAGGTTTATCAATTACCAAACATAAGCATAAACTAGTTCTACTTTCTAAACAGAAACAGATGAATTCAAAAATAACTTTTAAATCTTATAAAAAGAATTACATTTTATTAATATAAAGTATCATATTTTTTTGGTTAGGGGTATCCTTTGTAGAAAACCAAAAAAATTAAATAAAATAAAAAATACACAACACATATAAAGTTGAGCCGTAGCCCGTGCTACGGCTAATATAATGGTGGTTCCGCCATTGGGTTGGATACATATGGTACGGAAATGGTGGGAATAATTACAATTCTTTGTAATCCCTTTTAAAAAAACTTAATTTACCAATTGGGAGTTGTGGGGAGCAAAAGAATGGTTTGGAATTGAAACCGGAGTTGAAAACACAAAATTTATGAAGCTGATCTATAGGGGATGCAAGCTGCGCTGATGGGGTAGCAAGCTGCGCCCCAAGCTGCACTCCCTCCAGCTTTCCTTCTGATTTGCGCTCCCATGCGCCCTTGATAAGGTTTTTCCGCCGATTTAGACCTACATGTTGATTGTGTGCGGGATAGAACGATATATAAATACATATGATTAGGTACGTGACGAATCATTTGTGTGGAGAGAGTGTTGTGGTTGTTTATTTTTGCAAGATTTAAGTAGGGACCAAGATCTTTGATTGTAAGAGTGAAGGTTGACACACACACATAAAAGGTTGGGTGTTGTAGATTGAATGATTTCGGGATCCTAAACTCAGTATTGGTCCTAGTAACTACAGGTAGGAAGATAGGATGTCGGTATTAGCAATACGAATATGGGATTGTATGTACGTACGTTTATAATGTTGTTAACTGTATTCCTATGAGAATGGCATTGAGAGTGTAGGTATGTTAAGGATGAATGTGTGGGAGTTAAATTTAGAATCCGGAGACCGGATCCAAGATTGTTATAAGAAAGGATCCGAACTTGCAGAGATAATATCAGTGATCAATGAGCTTTCGTTAGATGTTATTCCACATTGTTCAAGTATTGGTGAAGTCATTTACTTAACTAATGATATGGTTATGTGAAAATTGCAGGTTATTCGGGTCTTCCATACAAAGTAAGGAATGGTTGAAGATCGAGCCGGGTTGTGGATATTACGGGGGCATGATCACATAGTCATTCGGACACTGCATTTTATCGTATGTAATAGAAAAGAATGAAATACGTAACACCTATAATATATTGAAAAATTGTTTCCAAACGTTTAAGAATGTTTTACAAAGCCTTTCCGCTGCTTGTTTTGTTTAATCAGTTTAGGGTGTTGCACCCAACCTTTTGGTTGTAAAACACACACCTTAACCATCAAGATGTCCCCTTAAGGTCCAAGAGAGTTAGTTTATAACTCAAATGTCTGACCAATTCAGATTAGAGGTCTTAACCATTCAGACCCTGTATAATACTTAACCATTCGGAGGCAAATGTCTGAACCATTCAGACATCTGCTCACGAAACAAACAGTCTGAACCATTAAGTGCTGAACTAGTAAGATGTCTGAACCATTAAGAGCATCATTAAGATGTAAACAAGCAGCCCCTTAGTATAATGCTTAATCATTCAGAGGCAAATGTCTGAACCATTTAGAAATTTGCTCGAGAAACAAACAGTCTGAACCATTGAGTGCTGAACCAGTAAGAGGCCTTAATCATTAAGAGCCTCATTAAGAGGTAAACAAACAGCCCCTAAGATGTCTAATGGCTTAGGGCCTGTTTGACAACTTCTGAATGGTTAAGGGGCTATTTGTTTACCTCTTAATGATGCTCTTAATGGTTCAGACCTCTTACTGGTTCAACACTTAATGGTTCAGACTGTTTGTTTCGTGAGCAGATGTCTGAATGGTTCAGACATTTGCCTCTGAATGGTTAAGTTTTATACTAGAGTTTGATTGGTTAAGACCTCTAATCTGAATTGGTTAGACATTTGCATCTGAAGGGTTAAACATTATACTGCCTCTTAATGGTTCAGACCTCTTACTGGTTCAACACTTAATGGTTCAGACCTCTTACTGGTTCAGACCTCTTACTGGTTCAGCACTTAACCATTCAGAAATTGCCAAACAGCCCCTAAGTGCTGAACCAGTAAGAGGTCTGAATCACTAAGTTCTGAACCAGTAAGAGGCCTGAACCATTAAAAGCCAGTATAATGCTTAACCGTTCAGAGGCAAATGTCTGACTAATTCAGATTAGAGGTCTTAACCATTCAGACACTATATAATTCTTAACCAATCAGAGGCAAATGTCTGAAGCTCGTGAAACAAATAGTCTGAACCATTAAGTGCTGAACCAGTAAGAAGTCTAAACCATTAAGAGCTCTATTAAGAGGTAAACAAACGAACCCCTTAAAGTTATTAGACATGACAATAAAAAAGTATTGGAATCCATGGGTTTCAACTATGTGTTGAAATCAAGAAGTTAAAACTGATTAAACTAAAACCTAAATTCTAGAATTTGTTGAAACTTATTGTGTTTAAAAGGGTGTAGAAACATCTCAAATAATGTTAGGAACTAGTGGGATTCATTAATGATGGATATATAAATTATATTAAAAATAGGCTATATGTGCTTTTGGTGAAATGTGACCTAATTTGATCCAAGAAGCTGTTTTGCATAAAATGGTAAAAGAATTGTCTTAAAAATGATGGTTTTCTTTTTATCTTTGTGTGTGTTGGAAATAGTGGGTTATCTGGTTTTAAAATGGTGAATTGAAATTGACTAAATCTGGTTTTAAAAGATGAAATGTATATATAAATGTGTTTGAATTTTTGAATGTACCTTTACAAGCAAAAAAACATAAGCAACTTCTTGTATAAACGGATCTTATCCGTAAACAAAGGATCAATTTCTTGTATAATCGGATCTTATCCATAACATGCAAAAAGTGGAAAAAACTTGATGACAATTTTGTAAATATATTAAATAAAAAAGTAAAAATAGTATATAAAAATATAAGTGTTACATTAACGCTTGTAGATACCCCAATGGTGGCTTATAAATGCTCACGTATCTAGGTAGAGTAAGCAATATCTCATAACATGCATGAATCTGTATTGATTTCACACATGTACATATTATATTAATTCTGATACATGAATATAATAATAATAATATAACCCTACAAATCCACGTCTTTCCTCTATTTCCTTATATCTATCTAGTACCATCTTAATATATTTATAGTTAGTGGCAGATTTAGCTAAAACATTTCAGAAGTATTATAATTTTCTTTTTTTTTAGATCAAAAGCATCCTTTGTATAAAATTTAATTTCTTTTACACTATATCACAGAATTGAGGGGTAGCCTGTGCTACCCCTGCTTGTACACTAGCTCCGCATATGCTTATACCGTTTTTACGACTCCCAAAACTTTTAACTTAAAAATTGATTTGTATCAAACGCATATAAGTACTTAATATTATATTTTTAATATTATATTTCTAGATGTCATGTAGGGGTGTGCAAAATTGGTCCGGTTCAGTTATGGAGGCTTAATCATAACTATAACCAAATTTCGATTATAACGAATTGCTTAACAATAACCATAACCGATGGTCAGTTAAGCATGGGTCGGTTAACCGCGGGTTATGGATTAGTTTCGGCTATATTCGGTTAATTATCCAATGTATATGTTTTTGCTTTGTACAAACTGAAAATGGTTCAATTATGGTGTTTTTTAATGGGTAATAGATGGAAATACACATGGTTTATATCTAAAACATAATCGAAAACATTTATTGAAAAATGAAGAACTTACAAAATATGAAACGAACTACAAAATCCATTCGGTCTCTATTAGTTTCTAGAAACACAAAATATAATTTATAAAAAAAAAAAAACAATAGTTAAGACTTTATAACATGATTACCAATGTAACAATAAACATTTCTAACTATTAAAAAAATAAAGGCTAGGAGATGGCTACAAAGTCCAAATTTCATAAAAAAGTGTAAAAAATCATAAAATACCAAAATGTTAACTATAAAACACATCTAAAACTCACAAATAACAAAATGAAGATTACTAAAACATCATATATGTGGGTTGTGTTTTGTGTTTTGTGTTTTGGATAATAAGACTCTGATTATCGAATGATAAACATTATTGTGTTTTATGTTAATTATCATGTTGTGTTTTTATCCATAGTTCTACAATTGTGTGTTTGAAGTTTTTATGAACTATTATGGTTGAATATGGTGTTTTAGTAATCTACACTCTGTTATTTGTGGGTTTTAGGTGTGTTTTATGGCTGGAATTATAATAACTTGTGACTTTTTACACTTTTTTGAAAATTTGGACTTTGTAGCCGAACCTCACCAAAAAATAAAAACATAATGTTTACCAACTTGAATTATATTATATATTTTAGAAGTTCGGTTCAGTTATAAAAAAAATGCTAAATCATAACCATAACCGATGACTCGGTTATGGAAATACACCTAACCCAAACTGTTTGGTTTGACTGGTTTTTAGTTTTTTTTTTGAAAGGTGAGAATCTTTAACTTATTGTGAGAGAGATCTCACACACTCCTAAACAGAGGACCGTAACCCTACTCTGGCCAGACTATATTGTCTTAACCAGGTCCACGCTGGTATCAGAGTTTGGCTAACGACGTTCCCCGGGAAACCAAATCACCCACTGCCAGCGGCAGGGGCTTGCGCCGCCACAAGAGAGAATCTCTTTGGCGTAACGCACGGTGGACTAAAACCCGAGGTGACTCGGGTTTGACCTCTTGACTTAGGGTCTGGAAGAACTAGCCTTCATCGTCTTTATCCACCAAATATGACACCAGTGGAGATTGAACTTTCATTGGTTTTTAGTTAATTTCATTTTTTTAAGCTAATGGTTTGATTTTGAGTTATGGTTTTGTTTTTTTAAGACATGACATAAGAATGAGCCCATGAAAATAGAAGTTTGAAAAAGAGAGAACGGAACTAGTCCATCCACACTCCTACTTCCTACTTGCTTCCCATCAAACACATGAGCGCGTAGGCTAAACCAAACCATCACAACACAACACAAAACAACAACAACAAGAATATTATTATTATTTTGCATAATTTCTTTATCCAAATCATTCATATTCATAATCAATTTCAATTTCCTGCATATTGCTATCAGTTTCTACACAATCATCTCCTATTATTGATCGGCCGGTGTTATCATGATTATCCGTTCATCATCTCCGGTCACCGGCGACCACTCCGTCGTGGTTTTCTGACGTCACGCGGTTTCCGTAACCCTAGATCTCGTTTTTATACGCTGAGATCGATAAATTTCGATAATCAGTTTAGGTTTTGTAGTTAGGTTATGGATTTGGATGAATTTAAGGCGATTTTATCGAATTCAACGGCCGATGTTTGGGGAATCATTGATGCGGCAATAACCGTAGCTTCGACGGAATATTCCGGCGAGCTTAAGCGGCGTAGAGACGGAATCGTGCAGCGGCTGTACTCCGAACGGTGTAGTAATTGCGACGTGGATCTGAGTGAGCAGATTCCGAACGGCGTTGGCCGGAAGGTGAACGATGACGTCAGAGGAGGTGATGATGACGTCAGAGGAGGTGATGATGACGTCAGAGGAGGTGATGATTCGCCGTTAACTCCGCAAGAGGATGAAGATGATGAACCAGATCCGTATGGAGGTTTGTTTGATGATGAGCAGTCTAAAGTTCTGAGAATTAAAGAGCAGCTTGAGGATTCAAATCAGGTATAGTTTTCAATGAGTCATATGTGTTCATCTTGTTTATTAGATTTATAGTTGAGTTATTATTGTTAGTTGACCTCTTACGAATGATATTGTGGTTTAGACTGATGATGCTATTGCTGATTTGCTTCAAACCCTAGCTGATATGGATCTGACTTTTACAGTCCTTAAGGTGAATAAACATCATCTTTGTGTTTGTTACTTTACGTATTAATGTTATTGTTTATGAGTTTCGGTTACATACGCTGATTTTTGATGATCCAATCAGGAAACTGATATAGGAAGGAATGTTAATCGACTTCGAAAGCATCCGTCAAATGAAGTAAGAGGACTGGTGAAGCAATTGGTGAGGTGAGTATGATTGAGAGTGAATTGGATTGGAATCTAGTATTTCTGAAAAAGCTTATTGTTCTATTGTAGATTGCTGTTGAGCTTGTTTTATCTTTTGTATATGTAATAGGAAATGGAAGGATTTGGTGGATGAATGGGTCGGGTCGAACAATAGTACGCTTGCACGTTCTACTCTTACAGGTAATGGCTGTTTATTACTTTTGTTTTATGAGTTTATAGTGTTTTATCAATCAAGCTGCAAGGTTTTGATTTTTGTTGATTGTTCTTGCAGATGGTGATTCGCCTTTGGTGCAGAATGTGCCAAGGGGTAGCCAAAATGGATATCAACAGGTATGAGAAAGAATGTAACGAGTTTGAAAAATAGTGAAGTACGTCTATTATGATGGCTTTGAAATATACTTTTTGCCTTTTCTGAGATTTGAAATTGTGTTTCTCAGGGACCTGATTTCGGCTATTCTCCTAACCCACACAGTTAAGTATCGAATTCGATTAGAATCTTCCATTTTCTTTCCATACATTGTTGTGGAGTGATTATTGATGAATTCTCTACACCAAATGAAACTGTAGATGGGAGTTCTGGTTCTGAAAGGAATAATTCTGAACCAGAGCAGAATAGGCCGAAACCAGTCGCTACTAAAAAAGCTACACCTTCAAGACCACCGCCCCAGTCTCGCCCTGTGATGGCGGCTTCTGCTTCTGCTCCTCCTCCAAATGTACATTCTCTATTCAAATTATTGTCGTTTGTTTGTGAGTGAGTGAGTTGATTTAGGTCTTTTTTTGTTGCTAATGGTCAAGTGACTAACTCAAAGTTAGATTAAATAGAAACGGGTTAAATGAGTTGAACTGGTATTAAGTGGCCCAAAGTTACTTTTAATACATACAGCCTCCCAAAATTCTTTTACCCAAATTATTATTATTGACATAATATAGTTACTTTCTACAAAAGCGAAGAATTTTTTAAAACAAGTGTTCTGAGCCATCCTTACCAAAGATTACCCGTTTTGATCTGTTACTCAAATTACATGTTTTTGCAATTATACGAGTTGAAATGTTGATGATTTTGGCAGCGAACACAGAGGGAGGAAGGTATTGACATGGACCGACTGGCTTCGGCCCGGAAGCGTCTTCAGGAGAATTACCAGGAAGCCCAAAATGGTTAGAATAATGAATTGATGTTTTTTACTTGTGGACTTGTTTTTATAATTTTTCTTTAATATTTGAAGTTTGTAAATGTGTATGTTTTTTTTTTTTTTTTTAAATTTTTGAAGCAAAAAAGGAAAGGAAAATACAAATGATGGACATCCATGAGATACCAAAGCCCAGGAATGGATTCATTGCCAGGAACAAAGGCAACTTTCATGGGAGGCAAAATAGATGATGATCTTTTACACTTTCTTGGTGGGTCCAGTTTCTATAAAATTACTCTCATGGCATATACAACTGCTACTGCTTTGCTTTTTTATCTTCTATAACTTTTTTTTGGATCCAATGATGTTTTCTTGTTAAGAAATTCCTCTTTAAATATCTTATTAAGTTATAAAATTCAGTTGTTTGGTTTCGGTTTACAATAGTCAAAACTGTTACAATCTGGTTGAAGGTATGACCTAAAAACCATCGAAACTATACCGTGAGCGCCCCTAATTATAACTTCAACTATTATTATTTTTTTCTTTGGGTATCAGTTTATATAATTTAACACTAAGAAATGATGTCTATATATCCAACTTGCGTTGACATTAATACCCCTTACCGACAGGCAAAGTTTGGTACACATTTGCCCTAAATGATTAGGAGTATAGATGTCAATTTGCATTTGTCTTAACCGAGTTTGTTCGTTCCTCAGACGCGCCTTTTGGCTTTAAGTTTAAACTTTTAAGTAAAACCTTTTCGTTTAAAATATATATTTTACTAGGTTAGAACCCCGTGTAATACACGGGTTGAATAAATGTAATTTTATACATCAAATAATAAAAAAATATATTTTTGAAACCTCGTTTATTACACAGGTTAAATGTAATTTTACATACCAAATAATAAAAAAATATATCTTTAAAAATCTCATTTATTACATGGGTTGAATAAATGTAATTTTATATATTAAATAATAAAAAGTTATATATTTAAGAACTCTGTGTATTGTACGGGTTGAGTAAATTTTATTTTATATATTAATAATGGAACAGTTAGATTTTTAAGAATCTCATGTATTGTATGGGTTGATCACATGTAATTTTATATAACAATCAATAAAAAGCTATATCTTATTCTATCTTTATAAACCCTGTGTATTATAAAACTTTTGGACTAAACTGACAAAATAGCCCAAACCACAGGGACTAAAATGACATTTAACTCTTTACATTATATTAATTTATATTTAGTGTACGTCTTTTGTTAATGTCAAGATAAATAATTTGGAAATCTAATAAATATTTCAAAAGATTATATTATCTTCTATACGAATTGTTTAAATTTAATTTTATAATTATCTTTTAATTAATATTAATTATCTATAATTAAGTAGAAGATAAAGATGAGAAAACTAAAAAATAGATGACTCCAATGAATGACATGTGTCCCAAAGTTGGTTTCTTTTATTATATAGTACTAGGATTTTGCCTGCCGCGCGTTGCGGCGGCGCGCGTCGGATAGAAACATATAGTAAGACAAAACACTATTCATAAAACCCAGTACGTAAAAGACAATTACAAAAAAAAAGTGTAAATCACAAAGGTAGACACAAAGTGTACAAAACAATGTCAAAGACATTTCGAAAAACACAATGCATTGTCATTTGCAAAAGTAGGAGTTGTAGTCTAGGGGTTACAGTTGCAAATTTTTTAAAGTTTGGCGGGTGTAAAAACGGAGTAATAGTGCAAGGGGTAGGGGTGGTGACGGAAATGTGTAAAAGATGAGGGGGTGTTGGTGGAAATGTAAAAGAAAAGAGTTGGTGGCATAACTGTGTAAGAGCTAAGGGGTGATGGTGGAAAACCAAAGTAGAGGGTTGGTGCTAGCAAAGTTTGAAGGATGAGGTTGTGGTTTTGGAAATCCAAAGTAGAAGGTTTAGGGACTAAATTTGTCATTTTATGAAACTTTGAATATACCAAAGTCAAGGGGCTACAAGTGCAACATCGTGAACGTATGGGGGCTGGGAAACCTGCACGCGTTGCGGCGCAAGTACATTGCAAACATCGAATAGATTAGTCGAAGCGTTATGTAATGCGTTAAACATATGAAAACACACATTTTGATGTATCCAATTTAATTCAATAGCATTGTAGCTGGATAAAAATGTAAAGTATATCGTATTTATATGTGACCCGACTCATACATAGGAAACGTACAAAAAGCATAAAATGTGTATTAAGGGAAAACTAACACGTGTAATCAAAAGTGATATTCATATCAACGGAAAAAATTATACCCTTAGCATGTTGCGGTAGGGTCGAAACATAGAATTGGAAAACGTACATAAAACAATCAAAAACCAAATATATTTGACCTGACTTGTTCCCCAAAAAAGTTTACATCGAAACGTATACCAACTCGAATTTATACCGACACATAAATTTTAATATTCATAATGCAATCCGCGGGCAATGCGTCGTAGGCACGTTGCAAACAGATTAGTCCAAGCGCTATGTCATGTGCAAACCATATGAAAGCGCATGTCTTAACGTATTTAGTTCAACTCAATGTATGGTTGAATCCAAACGTTTAGTTTTTTAAAAAAGAAATTAGCGAACGAAAATAATTAAAGAAAGCAATAAACTAAAAATGTATAGATATACGGTACAACGATAAAGTTGAAACATTATAAACTTTTGAGATTAAACCTCAATGGTCTAATATTGCAATATAATTGAAGTTTAACTTGGAAATGAAATGGACTCAAAACACAATTTAACAAAACTAAAAGCAAATGACCAAAATGTATTTTACTCAAAGTATGGGTGAAAAACTGAAGTTTAACTTGAAAAGGGAAAAGACTCAAAACGCAATTTAACAAAACTAAAAGCAAGGGGTCAAAATGTATTTTACTCAAAGTATGGGTGAAAAGAGAAAATGTCAAAATGGACTCAAAACGCAATTTAAAAAAACAAAAAGCAAGGGGCCTAAATGTATTTTACTCAAAGTATTGTGTGAAAAAGAAAAATGGCATATGCATGAAGTTTAACTTGAAAAGGAAAAAGACTCAAAACGCAATTTAATAAAACTAAAAGCAAGGGGTCAAAATGTATTTTACTCAAAGTATGGATGAAAAGAGAAAATGTCAAAATGGACTCAAAACGCAATTTAAAAAAAACTAAAAGCAAGAGACCTAAATGTATTTTACTCAAAGTATTGTGTGAAAAAAGAAAATGACATATGCATTTATTTGAGTGAAAAAGGGAAATGACCATGTGCATGTCGGTGGCGTATACCACCGACTTTGTACTTTAAGTCTTTAGGGTAATATATATCGTTATTATTTTTCTTTTTTTTTATATTGTTTGTCATTTCTAAAAATTTAACTAACGTCTAAAAATCAGAATTATATAATAATTCTTTTTAGAGTAATTAAGGTTAATTATCTGTTTTGCTACAAATCATCTACTTTATTTTTTATTCAAAAACTACTTTAAAACTGTAATACTCTTGATTTTTTGACCGTTAGATCTAACATAGTAACATATAAGATCTTAAACATTTTAAATCATCATATGCCTTTTAAGAAATTACACTTCCGTTGAACTCTTCTTAACTTTTTTTTTTTTTTAAATCTTGTAATAAACTAGTATTAGAACCCGCGTTTCGCGGCGGGGTCGTAGAATGGTGCTAGCGAGGATGTATTTGTTATATGATATATCGATAGGTTATTATAGACCATGCAAGCTTTAACATGGTTAATCTAAACGATGATAGAAATAAGCAATTAACAGGGTTAATTAAACATGTATAAAGTTAAAAGTTAGCTTAATCTATAATAAGATAAATAAAAAAATAATTAACTTTGTTACCTGGTATATTTAAGAGTTAATTTGAACTATGTATGTTTTAATCTAAATGACGGTAAAAATAAGTAAGCAACACAATTAAATAACATGTCTATAGTCAACTAAATAATAAGCAAAATAAAAAAAATTAAAGCTGGGAAAAGATAAAAGATCAAATATTTATAAAAAAGAAAAAAATAACTTTATTAAATTTTAAGGGTTGTTTGATAACTCTATTAAAGGTAATGGATCGAAATGTAAATCGTTTATTAAAAAATAAATATTATTAAACTTCCGTGTGATAAATCTATTAAAGTTTAAGAGTATAAACGTAAATTGCTTATAAAAAAAGTGTTTCAGGTATAATTATTCTATTAAAATTCAAGGTTAAAAATGTAAATTGATTAAAAAACAATTATATTTTGAACTAATTAAAAAAGTGACCTACAAAGTAAATCCTTCCAGACCAATAAGAAGTTACAACTGTTCAGTTTCTAGAATTACACTTCCGTTGAACACTTGAACTCTTCTTTACTTTTTTTTTTAAAAGAAGGGTTAAGATCCGCCCGCGTTGCGGCGCGGGTACATCGTAAACATTGAATGAATTAGTTCAAACGTTATATGATGCATTAACCATATGAAAAGATACATTTCGACGTATCCGATTGAACTCAGTGTAACCTGTATAAGCATTGTGATTGGATCAAACGTAAAGTAAATGGATATCATATCGAACAATCATAACGTATTATATGTTACCCAACTCATACATAGAAAACGTAACGGGTATGAAGGAAAATATGCACGTGTAATCGAAAGGGATTAATTAGAGCTTTCGGAAAAAGGGGAGAAAAAGAAACCATAATTTGATTCCACTCGGTTCGAAAAAAAACTTTACGAAACATACATAAAATAAACATGAAAACATATTATATTTGACCTGAATCATTTCCCAAAAAAGTTTATGTCGAACGTAGAACAACTTGAATTTATACCAAAACGTACATAAAAATATGCATGTAAAATTGTTTCTTTAAACGAAAACGTATTATATTTGACCGGACTCGTCTATAAAAAAGTTTACGTCGGAATGTAGAACAAATCATATTTATACATACCCGTACATAAAATATGCACGTAAAAAATAGTTCTTAAGTAAAGGAAGTATAGGGCTAATCGAAACAAAATATTAGTAAAAAATTTAATAGGTTAAAAACGTTCGTAAAACCGTGCCAAGTGGTACCAATGCCACAACGACATCGACTCTCAACATCGTAAAAATAAAATAGATGAAATGGTAAAAATTACACTGAACGAAAAGTAGACTAAAATCGTTGAACCACACACACCCGTTACAGTATCTTAATGCGAAGAAATTAACTAGAAATGTAAAACGTACAAAATAATAACTTAGTCGATCTAGGACCCGCCCGTTGCGGGGAAGTTTTCAAAAGGGAAAAATGGACGCGTTGCGATGGGTCTTTCAAATCTGAAAAAATATATCAAAAACGTTGAACCTTATATGCACGCTACGACATGTTAACTCGCAAAATTTAGAACGAAACGTAAAACAAAAAACTTGCGAAAGATAAAAAGTACGGGGGACCAAAGTTGTAAATAATAAAGTGTTGTGTTAAATTACAAAAGATGAAAATGTTTGAGCTAAAAGTAAAAATTTCAAATGGGTTAAAATGTAAAAGAAAAAACTTTAAGGTTGAAAGTGAAAAATCAAGGTTTTTTTTTTTTTGAAAAAGTCTCCAAGCATGAGGTACAAGTCATGATGCACACAAAACTTGCTAATTTATGTATGGAATAATGGGAAATGTTATTCTTATTCTTAGGGTGTACGGGGTGGAAGCGACAAAGGGTGAGGGAAGCCCCTTTGTGGTTCGGGGAACACAACCGCTACCTAAGTATGCCGCGCGGGTATGGTTCAAATCGGGGAAAGGTTGCCACATGCGCGGAGTTGATTGTTTGGCTTGATTTGACCATTGAGGACTTGACCGTTGTACTTTATGACTGTTGGGGACTTGATTTAAACGGCTATATGACCGTTTATGGTTTAAAAAATAACCATTAAATATCTTTATAGATATAACATTCCATTTTCACCCAATTTACAACTTCTCAAGCACACAATGGATAGACAAAACAAGAGCGATGGCAAGAAAAAAGTATCGGGTTCTAGTTCGAATGCGAGGGGGCGCGGCTCACAAAGAAGACGAGGCGGATCAAGTGTGTACCAACCCAACTTCCCACCACAATTTTTCCACAAACGAGTTTTTACAACAGCCCACCCCAACCTAACTATCTATCACAATTTTTTTCATGACCACCACGATGGTTGCACCGGGTGTGTACGGGAATCCTACGGAAGCCCAAAACGATTTTAACCTGTTTGCTTATCGGAGTCCACCGTCTCAATCTCCAAGAGATAATGTTGAACACATGCTTCCCATATACGATGACAACGAAGATGAAGAATTTGTTCCCGATACTCAACACTTAGATGAAGATGAAGAAGTCGACGAAGAGGAAGATCTTGAAGGTGAAGAAGAAGCCGAACATGAAGGGAAAGGAAAAGGGGGTAAGGCGGATCCGCAAAGATGGACAAAAAAACAAGAAGAGGCTTTAGCGATGATGTATGTGCATTGTAGTCTTTACAAGAAAAAAGGAAATGCCCAAAAATCGAAAGGTTTTTGGAAGAAAGTTCTCGCACACTACAATGCAATCGTTGGAGGAAGCTCACGAACCGTTCATCAAGTCCTTCCGAAATGGAAAGCTATGCAAGCAAAGTTGAACTTATTCAACGGTTTTTGACATCAAGCGGTATAACTTTTTACGTTTACATACTTTTTTATTTTTTACTCTAAAATATATAATTATTTTTTTTACATTAATATAATTTATATTTTTATTATAGGATCGTTTACGTCCTAGCGGGAGTGACGATGCTCATGTTATGAAACAAGCGCTAAAAGATTACCAAAACAACATTCGGGTGGCTTTCCTCATATTGAGGCATGGGAGGTGGTTAGAAAGCATGAGAAATGGGCCCTGGTACCATTGGTGGGTGAGGATAGTGGTAGTTCGGGGCAAAAAAGAAAGTCATCGGATTCAGG
Source organism: Helianthus annuus (assembly GCF_002127325.2). Lineage (NCBI taxonomy): Eukaryota > Viridiplantae > Streptophyta > Magnoliopsida > Asterales > Asteraceae > Helianthus > Helianthus annuus. The sequence goes on from NC_035441.2 coordinate 131,931,753, forward strand.
TAACTACCAAGCGGGTAGTGGTATACCCGACATAAACGTAGACCCCTCTCCAACAAGGCACAAAAGAAAGAGAAAAAAGATAAAGGACCCGCAACGTCGAACGAAGGTCAGTTGGTATGTCTGACAAGCTACAAGAATATAAATTTATGAAACAAGAGTTGGTGGAAATTAAAAAGAAACGAGAGGAAAAATATACCGAGTTGACGGATGAACATCGAGAGACGTTGAGATTGATTAGGGTTGATAAGGATCTGGAGACGTTTAACATGCCACACGACAATGTTCCACCGGAGATATTGGAAATCACACTAGCCCGAAAACGCGAGATCGCAAATAAATATGGACGGCCATGTAGTTTCAAAATTTTTTATGCTTTTATTTTTTAAGTAGGTTTAATTGTATGTAATATATATTTTTTTTAATTTAGTTAATGTAATTTTAGTTAGTTTATTTTAATGTAATGTTTTTTTTAATTTAATGTACTTTTATTATGTTAAAATTATAATTTCATTTATTAATTATTAATTAGGTAGTTAAAAAAAATTAGTTTACCCTCTGGCATAAGGGAAACCTCCTTTATGATTTTTGGGTAAGAGAGAAGAATGTGAGAGGAAATAACATGACATGATCATTAATTTGTAGTCTTCCTCTTTAATAGTTAACTATATCATGGCATAAGGGAAACCACCAATAATGCATCCTTTGATGATTTTCGCATTTTCGGACTGTTTAAGAGATTATCTTTGTTATAGTAGTAGGCCCCTCTTTTGAAGACGACGTTACCCTCAACCCAGTGGTTTGAGTTAGCAGGGATACAATCCCAAAGGGTCGGAATATTGAAAGATAATTAATTACGTTATTAATGCGAAAAGTGGTAGGCCCCTCTTTTGAAGGTGACTTTACCCTCGGCTAAGTGGTTTGAATCAGCAAGGATACAATCCCAAGAAGCCGGTTTAATATATTAATAGTAGTTTACATATGAGGGGTTCAAGCTATTTGCACCCCCGCCATCCAATACTAGTGGGTATTGAAGGAGGTCATAGTAAGCTTGAACCAGGTCCTTGCAGGATCTATACACTGAACAAGCCAAGAACCTTACCAAACCATTCCCCTAACCCCGACCAGGTAGTCAACATGCTTTTATATAGACCGTAAAAATATGAATGATGCAATCTTTTACTTTATATAGACAGTAAAGTAACGCCAAGACACCACGGAAAAATGATACGAAGAATTCACCTTCAACATAAGAAACTAGTTATTAAAGTCATTAATACAAAACCAAATAAAAAGTGCCGAAAGATTAAAAATCAAAAGTAATACAATAAAGACTTGTCTTCACCAAGTGATGTAAGAGGCTTAACCAAACATGACTTTTGATTGGCAAGAACCCTTACAATCAATCTTGGATCCCGAGACTACTACACACTCTAAAGATGGATGATGGATGATGGTGGTGGGTGTTGGTGTTGTAGTGGTGGTGGAGTGGTGGCAAAGTGGGAGAGTAGTGGTTTGCCAAGGGATGCCTTTGAAGTGAGCCAAGCACCCTTATTTATAGCCTGCACAGTACTCTGGCCACGGCCCCATGTCCAGGAGGCACGCCCTCATGGCCAACCTTTTCTCTTCCTTCATTAAATGGAAGTGTTAGCAGAGGGTCCCACACGGCCTCGTGTCCAGTGGGCACGGCCCCGTGGTCAGCATCGTATTTGTACTATCAAGATTTGGCAAGATTCTGCGTATCTTTCCGTTGACCACGCCCCCATGGTGGGCGTAGAAGCTTCTACAGGTTTGTCTTTTCTGCAGGTTTCTGACCATGCTCCGCGTTTGGTTGGGCACGACCCCGTGGCCAGTCTTCTGATTTCTTGTTTTTACTTTGGGGATGCTGCCGAGGGGTCGGGCATGTCACGTTTATTCCTTTTCTTTGTATTTATGTTGGTTTTGGCTTCTTATTTGCTCCTTTTGTACGTTTAAGCGCATTTGGTCCTGTAAATTTAAAAGGAAGACAAAAACAAGCTTTTTCCAACGTTAGTACTAGAAAAGGGTTAGTTTTATGCCTCATTTGATGTAATTTATATGTTACATTTTGCACACATCATTTCTATTTTACCGTTGTTTCTTTTCGTAAACGCTTGTACTCTGGAATTCGATGATTATAATGGGTTAACTTCATTTTTAAACGCATTATTATCGCTTATTTATCGCAGTTAAATGCTTATTACTTAAACGCTCATCTTAACGCTGACTCAACGCAAACTCGAAACGCGGATTTATTTATATTATTTGTGTGCTTAAATGTTAAATAGTTATAATAAGCGAGTAATCAATACATCGCTTAAAACGCGCAAATGCTACTCGCACCACTCGATTTATCACGATAAAACGCAACACAATGCAATACTTGATGCCTAGCTAAAATACTTAACATACTCGTACTAATTAACGTAACAAAATGCATAAAACGAGCATCCGACACGCGAAACAAGAGAAAGTTTCACAAAACAGCTCCCTTCTAACGAAGCCAGCAGCTTCGTACGAAGGTGCAGCCAGCTTCGAACAGAAGTTCCAGCCCCCTCTATAAATAGCAAGCCCTCTCCTCTCATTCTAACTTGCTGCCATTTCATCTAAAACGCTCCCGAATTCCTGTCCATTCGTTTTCCAAGTAAGATTTACTAATTTTATAGGTTACACAACGTTTTCCACGATTTTACACGAGATTATCTCCGATTTCATCAAAACTTCTTTATTTTCATCAAAACTCCTCTATTTTTACCTAAACTTCGTCTTTTTCGTCTTAACATTTCTATTTCTATGAAAACCTTCATTCGTTTCACAAAAACCTTCATCTTTTTCATCAAATCTTCTTATTTCGCTATGGATCTACACTTGAACGAGTGATTTGGGACTAGCCTTGGCTTTCCAAGTTGTAGATCTGAAGATCTTGCACTCATCAAGTGTTTATTCCTTTTTAAACTCAATTTTTACATAAAATGGACCAAAAACCGATACATATTTCGTTCACTGGATAGTGGGATGAAGTGGTGTCGAAACCGTCATGAAAAGGACTCGAAAATACATCCGATTCAGGCGAAAACACATCTCCGAACGCAAAAACAACCACGTTTTTGAGCTGGACTTTTCTGTGCGAAGCCCCGGCTTCGTACGAAGGCACTGACTTCGCACAACCCAGCCCGAGTTCTCATCCATGACTCAAATAAAGACCTCCCCGATCTAAGTTTAATCAGTAGCTTAAGGTTGGAGGGATGAACACTCGATTTCATGAAGCAAGACGCGAAGAACACTCGATTTTGGATGCAGAAACAAGCTGCCAGTACGAAGACACTAGCTTCATACGAAGGCACCCCTTCGTACCAAGGGTCTGTTTCCCACCCGACACTTCGATTTCGACCGTTTCAGCACTTTGGAGGACTTACGCTTCTGTTCCCGTACGCAGGCTGATCCAACGCTCTCTTCAATCCATTTTCAAACTGTGTTTACTCGAACCCTTTAACGCACTTTTGGGTGTTACATACGTTCTCTATCAAAACATAACGTGCACAATGCTTAAACTCTTTTATAAACGCTGACAACTCTCGCATGTTATACGTGACTAGTTGAATGCTTATTTACTATGTTTAGACAGTGATGAGTTGCCCTACCACCCTTAGCAACGATAGTACTATAGTTTGGACTCAGCACCTATTCAGGGGTTGTTAAGGTTTACTTACTTTATGTGCTCATAGTGGTGAACACATATCGCGCGTTACTCTACTCGCAGTCATGTTGGTTAGCTTGTATTATTGTCGATAGCTTACTTGATTCGCCCTTTACGTGTTACATGCTGGTTATGCATAAACGCTTTTATTACTATACTTATGCAAACTTGTATACTCACCTTTACATTATTGTATTGACTTTATTTTAACGTATGTCATAGGTTGATGGATTTATCTGCTGGAAATGGTTTAGGAAGTCTAGAAACCCGCCTAAATCAAACTGAAATTTTGTTAATGTTATGTTTTTGTTGTTTGAGAAACTCGTAATCTGTGATGACTTTTGTTGAGATATTTGTTTAATAGTATGGAATATTGAACCTTTTAAATATTGTCACTAAATTAGTCGTTATGGATTCTCTCGAGCAGCCTATTCGCATCATGCCACATCCCGATGATTCCGCCATCAGTTGGGGATTGACACCTCGCCCCTTCCTTGCCACCTTAAACCTGGTGTTAACACATGATAGGACACTAATCCACATCTTAGAACTCCCTAAGACTCTTGGCACACTCTCATCACTCTTGATTAACTATAAATACCCCCTAAACCTTCACTTTTCTTCATACCATTCTCAAAACCCTTTCTACAACAAGTGTGAAGAGCTTTGCTCTGCTTCTAAGGTTCCCCTTTGGTCTTAGTAAGTTACTCCCTTAGTTCCTTTCTTTAGCTTTTAATTTACTAAAGTCCAGATTAGTCATGTCACACCCCAACCGATGGCGGAAACATCAGAGTGAGATGAAAACGAGATTGTAAGAGACATCACAACCACTAACTGTGACAAGTATTTAAAAAGTAAATTTTAATTTCGTTGCTAACGGTTCAAGTACATGATTTGGAAACAAAAGTACAACAAGGTAACATAACGACTAAACTACTCAACATGAATTAAAGTTTGGTGCGTTTCTAGTCCTTCCTACTAGATTCTTTTCAACGCTTCGTGATCACAATCTTGCAATATATATTAAAGTAACATGTCAACACATAAAGCATTAGTGAGCATAAAAGTTTGGCTACTGGCATAAGTATAAAAGTTTTTGACACCTATGACCCCATTCTAAAATGATCAAGAATTTTCAAAGCTATTGCAGAAGATTGTATGCCTTATGAGTCAATAATCAGGGAATTTTGGATAAATGCTACAGTTCAATGCCAACTCAATCTACCAGAGATACATTCTACCTTCAAAAAAAGAAAGTAGTTATATTTGAAGCACTGATTCGTGAAGTAATTAATTTTCAAGATTCACCAAATGATCCAGATATGCTTGATGAAGACTAGTTAAAGGGTGTTTTCAGAGAATGGGATACAATGGTGAACTGAATGCAACTAGTTATGCTAAGAGCTGTGTATCAAGACCTTACAAGTTTCCTATGCATGTAGTGATACAGTGCTTAGGGCATCGAAAGGTGGTTGTGACATTGCGCCAACTTATTTGATGAGTGTAATAGTAGCTCTTTGTCTGAATCTAAAGTTTAACTACTCGACAATGATTTCAACAACGTGAAGAGCAATATATGTGATACGGGATGGTTGATGTATCCGAGATTCTTCCAGTTACTAATTAATCATCAACATAAAGATTTAGAGAAGCGTGAGAGTGACAAAATGGAGCTTAAGCATATGAGCAATATTCCTCTAGAAAGATCAACTTCATACAAAGGAAAGGGTGAGAAGCAGATTGCACCATATAGAGGTCTATTTGGTCATTTGAAGAAGACTGATTATGGAGCACCTGAAGAAGGCAAATGGAGACACGACAACAACAATTCTGAGAATGAGACTGAGAAAATGAAGAAGTTCACTTATTCAAAAATCAAATGTATAAAGAAAGAAGGAGATAGTCAGGGATGGCAGAAGAAAAGAAAACACTCTAGGGGTAAGAAAGTGATAGATGTGGATGAACCTGTTAATAAAGAACTAGAAGCTGAAGAACCAGTGGTAGAAGACGTGGTAATATCGGCTACATCTGACAAAGAGAAATAGCAATATGATGATGAAATGACTGAAAGTGATGAAGACAGACCAGTTCTCACAAGCAATTACGATCCAAGAGCGAGAGCCGAACAGGTTATATCGAAGAAGAAACAATCAGAAGAAGATAAAGATGAAACATACATACCAGAAGAACCTGTTTTTAAGAAGGTTGGAGGTAGGAAGAAGTGTTATGCTAGAACTACAACAAAGAAGAAAACTGGATCACCAGCTAAAAAGAAGCAGAAATCAGGATTTAAGCTTATCGATGAACCCGATGAACCAATGTGTGAACCAATCATTGAGGAGAATCAAGAAAAATAAACTGCCTATGAATCTGTGAGAGTTGAGAAGGAGAGTGTTAAAACTGGAACTCCTGTTGTTGTTGAAAAGACGATAGATTTGGAGACTACTCACAACATTTGCATCAAGACTTCAACATCATTACGAACTCAAGCTACACCACTACAATCATCAAAGAAGCCCGATCAAGCGAGTCCACCATCTTCAAGACAACCAGAACCAACTCCAAGAATTGAATCTTTAGATGACATGGGTTATGACTATTTCAACGAACCAAATAATGAAAAGATACCGGAGTTAGAAGCAAAGGTTAAACTTCTGAATTTCAAGGTTGAGAGTCTGACTGATGAGAATAAAAGACTCAGGAAGCAAAATGCTACTCAACAAAAATAGACCACTGAAAACTCCGAGAGACGTGGAGTTCATGATAGTATGCCACTCAAGTACATAGATTATTTCAAAGTGTTAGAGCGAAATAGGTATTAACTTTGATAAAGAATTGCAGTCTATGAAGGGTTTGCAAGAGGAAAATGTTTATTAGTTAGAGAAAGATGTTGCAGAAGTTGCTCAAGCAAAAGCTGAAGGTAAAAAACCTATTGATGCTATTGAACTAGTTATTAAAGTTACACCAGAAACTACTACTACAGAACCGAAAACTACTAAAGCAGAACAAGAGACTACTACTGCTGAACTTTTAAAGGAAGACAAAGAAATTACGAACGCTTTGTAGGATCCAGATGATGATGAAAAGAAAGATGATGAGGAAGAAGATTATGAAGAGAATTAGATTACGGTGATTCTGGTGATGATCTTGATGGTGATGATGATAATAACCCAGGTGGAGCTGGAGTGTTTGCTACTACTAGTGTCACAGGAAGTGTGTTTGGAAGTCAACTTGAGCCTACACAAACTGAGAAGATAGATGAAAGTACTAAAGGTCAAGGAAGATTGGTGAGAAACAGAAAGACAGTGAGGATACTACAGGAATCATCACGGATGCAATACCGATCACGTCCGTTCCTACAAGTCCAAGAGCTGATATATTTCTTAAAGTTGATTATGATTTGGAAGAAGGTGAATTTGAGCATATTTACACTAAGGAAGAGTTATCAAGGTTATACGGAATACATGAAGATGAATTCATATTTAACATTGAGAAAGAGTTGGAAGAAATAGATAATGATGACAAGCAAGTGGATTACATGTTTGAACTAGTGATAGATGCTGATGAGTATGACATAGTTGAGATTGAAGATGATTTTGTAAGGGCGTGTACTTGTAGGTTTACGTTTGTCTTAGGTTTACTAGTTTAGGTTGGTTATTTGTTATATATGGGCTTGGTCGATATCTGTTATGTATGCGTATAAGGGTTGGGCTTGGCCCATTTGTATTAGGTCATTCTATCAGCTATAAATAGGATGCACCTAGGTCTTGTTTAGGTTATTGGTTAGTTGTGCTTGTAATCGAACAGTGTACCAGACGATTATTGCAAGCGTGTGCACTTAACATTAATCTAGTCGACATATTTTCTTCATCTTCTACATCTTTCTTGTTATTCCGCGACTCGTTTAGGTGTTTGTGATATCCGATTGATAGGTTCTTGGATTTACAATTGGTATGAGAGCCTAAGAAGTCTTTCGAAAGGCGCGGTTTGTCATTAGATATTGCTGAAGATTGAAGAAAAGGAATTGTTTGCTGATTTGAAGATTTGAAAGAAACAGAAAAGGTTGAATTTTGTACGTTTAATCTGTTATATATATATGTTGTTCGACTAATTTTTCTGTGTTTTCAGTGTGTTAACAGGTTTTTTATGTTCTAAAAATTGACCATAGTTTACTGGAAACCCAGAATTTTGCATTAAAATGGTTTATAAAATCAAAAATCATGATTTTTTGTTAAGAACAGTTTACAAATTTCTTGTGATTTTCATTGAAAAAACTAGGTTTTCGATCTATTTTGGAACATAGTCAAAGGTGTTTGCAGGTTTTTTTTTTTGGAAGATATTACTGAAAGCATTTTGTCAAAGATTGAGATTTCAATCCCCTACAAACTCAGAATTTTTGTTACAATAAATTGATTGTGTTTCCAAAATTAGTGTACGGGGCAAACTTGATGCATTGTGCGACAATACAATGTACGGGAAAATTGTATTGACCAGTATACGACAATAAGTGTGCGGATCAATTAAATTGTTGGACTTTTACTAGTGTGCGGGCCCATTAGGTTAGTGTGCGGCCCAAACTATTGTAGTGTAAGGTCCATTAAGCAGTGTATGGTCAAATGATTAATGTGCAGACAGATCAGTGTGCGGTCAAAGCTTCAGTGTGCGGCCATTTATTAACATGAAAAAGTTTGATTGAAGCCCACTAGACTGTGCGGCCCAAATAACGTAGTACGGCCCAAACTTAAGTGGTGTGCGGTCCATAAAGAAGTGTGCGACTGAAATTTCAGTGTGCGAGCTGTCACAATTGTGGACTGGACATTGGACTGTGCGGTTTAGAAGTGAACTCTTTGGAGTGTGCGGCCTCATATTTTGAACCTTTTGGAGTGTGCAACCTCATATTTTGAACTTTTGGAGTGTGCGACCTCATATTTGAACTCTTGGACTGTGCGGGTTCATACTTTGAACCCTAGGACTGTGCGACCTCGCATTGTGAACTCTTTGGACTTTGGACTGTGCAGTTTAAATCCGTTAAAATTGAACTGTTTGGACTTAAAATAAAATTGAAAAATTATGAAGTGTTGAACCAGTTTATTTTTCGATTATTACTTACAGTTTGACTTTTTTAGAAATGGAACTGACTAACCAGATGCCATTAAGTGATAAAGCTGCAATTAATCAGGATCTTGACAACATCATAGGAACCAATAACATGATCCCCAGGTTGCTGTTAGGGGGATCATTCTCAGAATGGAAGTTTAGGTTCATTCAGTACATGAAGATCAAGGATTCAAAGGCTTGGAGGTCTATATGCAATGGACCAACTGTAATCACTTATGTGGTGGACAAGGCAAAGGGAACTACGACTATTAAGCCTACATCTGCATATAGCGAAGAAGATCATGAGAAAATTGAAGTTGATGGAAAGGCTCTAGCAATGCTAGACTCTGCATTGGCGCCTGAAATCGATGTTGGGGTCAGGGAAGCTGCTTCTGCTCAAGAGCTGTGGAATTCTCTCTTGGCAATGTATGAAGGAAACGAGGAGATGAAAGAAAGCAAGAGCGAGATGTTAAGGCAAAAATTCAACATGTTCAATCATTGTCCCGGAGTAACCCTTGAAAATCAAATTCAAAGGTTCATTTCTCTAATCAGTGAGATGAGAACACATGACATGCCACTACAAAATTCTGTCGTCAACAAAATGTTGCTTAATGCTCTTCCAAAAAACTGGGATACAAATGTTACTCTCATCAAGAGAACCAAGGATCTGACTCGTATGAGTCTTTCTAAACTGATATCCCTTCTCAAGTCTTATGAAATGGATGACAAGCAAAGATTATAAAATCACACCTCGAGCTACAACAATACGACGGTTTCCACTAACACAGCTTTGGTTTCACAACAGGGGGTCAGGTCCTTTCAAATATTTCCTTCGAGTGTTACCAACTCTCCCAACTACTAAAATACTTCAGCTTCTATTCTGTTTCCTGCCAATGCTTCCACTTACCCTGGTTACTCGGGTTACTTTCCCGCCACCCCAGTTCAAAAGGTGAACCCAGTTCAATCTGCACAAACTCATGCACCAACTCATGCTACATCTGGTGCTGCATCAAAGTGGTCACTTTCCTTCATAGTTTCTATGGTCACTTTCCTTCATAGTTTCTAAAGAATTTGAGGAGCATATGGTATTCATGGCTGGGGTTATGAATTGTTATCATGCTTTTGTTGACGGGAATCTGACTGCTAATCAAATTGGAGCAGACAAACTACATGAAGTCCATCCTGATGACATCGAAGAGATGGACATCACCTGGCAAACGGAAATGGCCGTGTTTCATGCTAAGAACTTTGTGAAAAGAACCGACAGAAATAGCTCGGAAGTGGCTAACAAAGAACTCAGTTGGAATAATCTAAGCTCAGGTGCTTCAACTGCCATGAACCGGGGCATTTTGCTCATGAATGCCGACAACCAAGAAGAGAGAGATCAGACTCAAACATCACCATCACTGTCAGCTCAACATTAAGACGATACCTAATGGTGTTTCTACTTCAAATGTAACAGTCACTCGCCTTGCTCACAGTTCTACTTCAAATACATCTGCAAGAAACCAAAATACTGGATCTACTGCAGTTGCTAACCCAGGAAACACTTTAGTGGCTCAGGAATGGGGAGGATTTGATTGGTCGGATCAGATGGCTGACCTGCGAGTCACTGAGGATACTGTGTTTCATGCTCTCATGGCTCAGTTGAACGACTTTACTCCCTCTGCTGCTGAGGTATGTTTAGATAACATTTGTTGAACTAGTGCTTGTAGGGATAAGGTTAGTGGTTACAAAGAGCAGGCAAACTCACTCATTATGCAACTACAATTATCCAAATCGGATTTATATCAGATTAATAAGAAAATTAATGGATATAAGGATATGGTGGATGCGCAAAATCGTGATATCCGACAGTTGAAAATTGATCTGAGTCAAGAAAAATGTAGGTATCTCCACTTCAAGGAACTGTCAGAAAAGTTAATTGTTGAACTTGATAATTTAAAATCAATTTTTGAAAGTACAGAATTCAATTTTAAGAGATTTGATGTGTATGGCAACAGGTCTGGGATTGTGAGTTGGGAGTATAATGATGAAAAGGGAATGTTTTTAGTGAAGAGAAAGAATGGAACAGTGGAGTATTACAATAACGCTGATGCTTTCGAATCTTGGACGACAGTGGATCTTCGATAACTGAGCCAAGCCTCTTATCATGATCAGTGCAGGGATCACAATTGCAAGATTGGATGGAATTTCTATAACAAATTGCAGCAACAGGCTAAAGTAAATTTCAGGGATATGAAATTAGCTCAATTGTTTGTTGTGGAGCATGAAGATGTCCTAGATCCTTCCACCAACAAGCCGTTTAAGACAGTGATGTGGCCTCCTACGAAGCAAACAAAGACTGTTCCATTGCTGAAGGAGCTTCCAGATAATAGTTTAAAGGATCCATAATTCTGGATGTACGATCCCATTACTGGTCAAGCGGTGATAGTTTGTGCAAACGAAGAGTACAGGGTTGCTGACGTTAAAGATTTGATGCATTTTGGAAAGAATGATATAAAGCTACTGGGAAGAAAACAGATCAGGAGTGATCCACAGTATGAAGTCTGTGCTAAGAACTTTACAATTGCAATTAGGGGTGTTCAAAACCGAATATCCGAAAATTCGGATATCCGAATTTCGGATATCCGAAATTTTCAGATACTAGATTCGGATATCCGAAATTTCGGATACGGATTCGGATAGTGAATCGGATATCCGAAAATCCAACTTTTTATTTAATTTTTATTTTTTTATTAATTTTTTCATATTCGGAAACGGATATTCCGGATAGTTTCGGATATCCGAATATAAATTTTCGGATATTTTTCGGATATTTCGGATGCTTTTCGGATATTTCGGATATTTTCGGATATTTTTCGGATATTTTGGATATTTTCGGATACTTCGGATATTCGGATATCCAAAAAAATGAAAATTAAAATTTTCGGATATTTCGGATATCCGAAATATCCGAAAATTTTGAAAATCACTATCCGAATCCGAATCCGAAAAATTCGGATATCCGAATTTCGGATATCCGAAATTTCGGATATCCGATTTTTCGGATATTTCGGATTCGGATATCGGATATTTTGGATCGGATTTTCGGATACGGATACTTTTGAACACCCCTAATTGCAATTACACAGATTACATTACTCAAATTATGGTCTGGACAACGATCAAGAGTGGAAACTCAGTTGTTTGGTTCTTATGTTGGAAGATAGTTACCTGATCCCCGAAAGAAGCAAAAGAAGAAACGCAACCGAAGCATGAGCTGCCAAGACAACATAAACCTAGGGGGATGTTGTAAGGGCATGTACTTGTAGGTTTATGTTTGTCTTGGGTTTACTAGTTTGGGTTGGTTATTTTGTTAGATATGGGCTTGGTCGATGTCTGTTATATATGCGTATAAGGGTTGGGCTTGGCCCATTTGTATTAGGTCATCCTATCAGCTATAAATAGGATGCACCTAGGTCTTGTTTAGGTTGTTGGTTAGTTGTGCTTGTAATCGAACAGTGTACCAGACGATTATTGCAATCGTGTGCACTTAACATTAATCTAATTGACATATTTTCTTCATTTTCTACATCTTTCTTGTTATTCCGCGATTCATTTAGGTGTTTGTGATATCCAATTGATAGGTTCTTGGACATACAGATTTTGAGGATGCTGAAGTAAGATACGTAAATAATATCAACGAACACTTTCAAACATTCAACGAGATATTTGCTGAAGAAGTTGAAGGGGTATTGAAAAGAAAAATTAAAGAACGTCAATGAAATATTCCTCATATAAGCAATACTGAAACGATTGTTCAACGGGTCAGATGGTTTAAAGAATTGAAAGATGAATGCAAGTTTCTACGATCATTGAAGTTCTTTAAGCAACACAAGGATATCTCTATAGGTGATATAATAAGTTGGAGCTGGATACCAAAGTTGAAGAAGATTGCAATTAGAAGAGAATAAAAGGTACATTATTTCATGGTTATCAACGACATCAAATCATTACCCTGGTGGGATGTTAAGGAGTTGTGCAAAATCATGATGATCAACTATGAGCTCAATCAATACAATTAACAAGTCCTCAGATTTATCAAAAGAGAAGCTAGAACTGGATTCAAACATTGGAAACCTCAAGAGCCCAAATGCATACTATCTAAAGCCGAGATAGATCCAGAAACTAGAAAGTTTGCTGTCAGATTAAAGTATAAGAGGCAAAGGTGTTACGTGTGATACCATTTCATGAGATGGAGCATGATTTCTTTAAGTTTTTATGATGGTGGTATTATGACGAGAAGACAGGGGAGGCAGTGATCGTGCTATGTGAGGGTGAGAAGGATTAGAGAACTATCAGGATTTATGATCCTATGTGGTTGGTGAACTTATCTGATAAAGACATCGAGATATTATTCTTCAACAAAATCTTATTTTCTCACATTGATCGGGAACAAGCATTGCAATTTCAGAGAGTTATTCGTATATGTTTCGCTTACGAGATTCGTTCTGGAAGAATGTGGCCGAGTAACTAGAGAGAGCTAGAGAAGAAGCAAGATGAGAAAGAGATGAAAATATTGGAAAAAGTTGCTGAAAGAACAAAGAAAGCATCTATTTCAAGATATAAGTACATGAAACCGCCACTCACCGATCAGAGACCGAAGAAAAGCTTCAAGGAGCATCAGAGGGAGTATAGGAAGTGGATTTTTGAAATGAAAGATTAAAGGATTTTAAAGACCAAGACAAGACTGCGGCATCATCGAAGGGGGAAATTGTTGATACATAATCTCTAATGCCTACGTCTTAGTTAGAGTCTGTTTTGTTTATAGGTAGCATAACGTGTTTGAGTTTTAAAGTTTGATTTTGATTGTAATAGACTCATACGCTCGCATGAGTCATACGTGCATATGAGGACATATAGCGTAGGAGTCTTGGACATAAACTACTAATGCCTATATATATATATATATATATGTGTGTGTGTGTGTTAGTCCGTGCTCATGTGGACATAACTTTTTAGAACTTTTGATTTTGGAGCTTATTCAAACATTGTGTAAAGACGTCGTTATGTTGCCGAAATTTATATAAACATATATATTTGGAAATCCTTGTGTATTCTACCTTGTAATTTGGATTTCTCATATATTACAAGCTAGGTGTATATCATATGTGTTGTTTTACAAGTTTATAAGATTACACGTCAACAAACCAGTCCTACAGTCCCGACAAGCTTGGAACAGGTGGCATTCATGGTCGCTTCTCGAACCTTCTATCCTTATCCTATCTTGAGCACGAGCGTGCCTGAGGGTGCACATGCGTGCCTGGCCTTCGGTGGACTTTTATTGATCATTCTTGGGTTGACTTGGTTGACTTTGTGATGCTTGGTATTGTGCACGGTTGTGCCTATAGCCTGGCACGGCTGTGCCCATCTGGTAAGTTGCTGATTTCCTTAGAATCTCAGGTTTTTACTTCGTTTTTGCTTGTTTTTAACTTCTTTTCATCCCTAGACCTTAGAAATCTGCATTTGTCAAACAGGAATGATTTAGGTAGCATTTGCAACTAAAAAGTCCTTAAGGTAAGTGGATTTAGGGGGGTAATTATTCACTAAAAATATGTATAATTGATGGCACATCACCCATACGCCCACGCCACACGTGCGCGAGAGCGAGGTTCTATGAAACAATAAGTAAAGAGTGTTCACATATGTTTACCACTCAACTTTTGTTTTCCTCCTCCAATGTTGGACAAGTTCTCACATTTCCATCTTTTCGTCTTCCTTTCACATGTTTTAGTCCCAAATTTGAACATAGATATCTCATTCATCTTAGCTCTGACTTGGACATTGTTTGGTTTGTTGCAAAGTCCTCATGACATACAACACAAACCCACAAGATAGTACTTATATTAACTAAGGTATAATATAAATATATTTGTCCATGTTTTAGAAAAAATACACATAACACTTAGTGAAAATACACTCATATTTGTCAATTTTTTTCCTCCAATAATCAATTACTTGTACACCAAACGAAGCTGAGAAACTTATAGGAAAATATGTAGATACACTTGCAGTTGACAAGAGCAACTATACACGTTTCGTTAGTCTTCGCCCTCTTTCCATATTAAGACTTCGCCCTCTTTCCATATTAAGATGAAAACACGTGAATAATTGATTAAATCAAATATCTGGTCGTTTATGTTAGCAAGTTCTGTATCTCTTTGCTTCAAAACTCAGTTTTATTGATACAGGGATTCGATTTTGCACGAAAAAAATTCATTATGAGTTTCGTCAGTTTTCGCCCACTTATCGTATTCACAGATTGCCTGGTTGTACGAGATACGAACCCAAATATCGTGTCACCAACATAAATCTAAATACCACAAGTTTATTCGTGGTTAACAGAAACATGAACCGTTCAACCAAAAATAATTATTTAATTATTATATTCATGTTTATACTTTAAGACATCTAAATTTACATATTATTTTTATATTATTATTATTATATATATCAATTCATAAAAGGGGTTTGCGCTAGTGAAGATTTTAGGTTTTACATATGAGCACGTAAGTTCCTAACTTCATGATAGTGCACAATCAACAAAGAGAAATGGGAGTTCTATCCAAGGAAGAAAAAGAGACCACCAAAGATCTGCTTCAACGAAGATCCTTGTATCTTTCATCCAACCTTCAAAACCCTACATCTACATCTGAACACCCTTTGTTACCGTTGACGCCATCTGAGATCACGGGGAACCCTAGCGCTGTCGTCGGAGTTGTGGTGTTACCCTCAGAAAAGCCACCACCTATGTGTTGAACTACAAGAAAACCACCGTCGTCACTACTCGCGTCGCCGGAAAACCGAACTCTCCGCCATAGCAGCTCAGATCGTCGATTATGAGCAACACACCCTCAACCGTCGTTGCCGGATGACCCGAGCACTACCACCACCATTGTTAGTAGGCTGCAACACCGGAGCCACCGTCGCATGAGCGGCCATTGGTGGCCGCCGGAATCCCCCACTCTCACTCTCTCTCACATACATATCTCTCTTTGTGTAGATTAAAATTGTGTATGAGTGCAAATAGAATAATAGTGTGAACAAATTTCACATTGCAGGCTGTAGTTTTGTGTTTTGCTTTGATAAGCCTCAAAGGCCAAGATGCTAACAAAACCTTTGTTAATTTTTATTTCTACAAATTAAAAAAAGTACAGAACGTTTACTAAAAGTGAATTTTAACCCACTCATGAAGCCTCTTAATCCTGTAAGATCATTTGAATTGCATGTCAGATTCTGTGAGACCACAAAAACTGACCAAAACAAGATTATATATCAATTGACATCCTATTTTTGCTACAATGCTTGTCAATTTTTTTTCTTTTTTGCTTTTTTTTTGTTTTTGTCCTTTGTTCTTTTAGGTTTTGTCTGGTTTTTTTTTTTATAAGTTATGATTGCACCTTCATACTTTAAATAGTTTGCGTTCGCTAATTATATCGATTGCCAGCACTGTACAGGTAATGAAATGAACCCAAGTGATGCTGATCAAACGCCCGTATCAGTATCGGCATTCGTTTTTATTGTTTTCGATCAATGTAAAACACGTCTTAATATCCTTTTGGTCATATCACGATTTTATTTTTTAAGTTTTCTTTTTTGGTTACTATATCGAGTGTTGGTATTATATCAATACCGTAATGAACGGAACCAATATCGATCAAATTCCTTCTATTAACGTTATTTCTACCATTGCGTTTACATTTAGCGCGGATGTAACCCACTAGTCGGAAATAAATATTACCTAGTTTGTGCTAATGTTTTTTTGCACACTAATGAGGAATTAAGTCAAAAAGAATGTTGTTTTGGCATTGGATCTGGCTCGTTTTTAAGCAATTATGTTTAAAGCATGCCATCTTTTTAAACTTTTCGGTTTTGACATAAAAATACAAATGGTTTAAGTTATTACATAAACACTTTTAAACTTTTTGGTTTTGATATAAAAATACACAAATGGTTTAAGTTATTACATAAACACATTTAAAAGATGAATTTAAATAAATGGGTTAAATCGGTCAACCCGAAAACCCGTTGGGTTTAGTGCACACGAAGCATTTAGCTAAACGTGTTTGCAGGTTCAACTGGACTTGATCCTAACCCATTTAGATTAAATCGAAACTTGTGAATTTCGTATTAGGTTCGTGTTGTAATTTTGTTTCGTATTTGGTATTTGCATCGACACCTATTAGATTATGTTTCAATCTTATTATATAACATATATATAACAAACTCTAGTATATAACATATGCAACATAGAAGTTCTGATAACAATAATTTAATTAATTATAGTTAACGGATTTTGGTTTTAAATATGTCAACATTACAAGGAAAACATAAATATGAAACTTTAATTACATACAAAACATTTGGCTTTTGCCACTTATTCACTATAAATACACAATTTCATAATTGACGTATATTTTGTAACACACAAACTAACCTTTAAGTTATGTTCTTAAGGAGCCCAAATATTTTTATTTCTGGAACCAACTTTGAGTGGATTCTTCTTGGTTGGTATGTTCTCCATCCTCTGTGCCAGGACCGAATTACTTTTTGCAACTTTCTTAACATCTTTTTCATCAGATTTTGGTTTAGTATACTGGTCACTTTTTACAAGTGGTTCTGATCGAAGGGTGCTTTCCCAGTTGAACTTCTTTTTCTGAGGAGCTGGAGCCGCTGCTCGTTTGATGTTCGCTGATGTCAAACGAGGACTGCGTATTCCATCCTTGGTCTCTTTTATCTCTATTTTGGTACCGTTTTCCATCCGTATGTTTATGTTGAGCTCTGAGAGTATCTTATTCTTTGCATGTTGTTCTTTCATGTGAGGTTCAGATGAGTCACTTGTGTGCCTCTCCTTCTGGTGTTGATACAGTCGATGAAGCCTCAAAGCAAGACGATAAATATCGTCTTTGATCTCTTCTTCTAAATCTCTCTCCACATCCTTTTCTAGTTCTTTGAAGATGTTGAGTTCATCCATGGACTTAGTACCTGTCACAAAGTTCATTAGTCATAAGTTGATCGATATATGATTGTATCATACAAGTACATCTGACAGTGGCGGATTCAGAAATGTTTTCCAGGGGTTCCTTTTGGTAGATTCTCACTATTTTTTTTTCTTTTCAAATCATATAAGGTTTCCACTAACTTTTTTTTTTTCCAAACTGAGGGGTTCCTAGGAACCCTGGAACCCCCTGGATCCGCCACTCACATTTGGCAGTCGGGGTGTGTTCGTAGAAAAAGATGATCTTTTCTTTGCATAGTATCATGACACATGGGAATACAATGTCACATTATTTTTTGTATTCGATTTCTAAAAGACACAAAACCACACCATTCCATGTTAGAGTTCAAGAGATTGTTCAAAGCTTGTGGAATTGCAAGCGGAGAAACAATCGAATGAAAACCTAACGTACTCATAAGCTAATAAAAACTTTTGATGGCCCCTAATATACAAGGATTCAAGCATGAACTTATTAATTTTTTTTATCTATGACCCATGTCAAGGATACCTACTAAAAGTTCATATAATATACCTAGTAGAAGTACTTTTGATGTAGCGAATCGAAGCACAAAAGATAAAAACCTGCAAGCAAAAGGAAATAAAAAAAATAATATATAGGCAAAAAGTTGAGATGACACACGAAAACATATGAAATATAGCATATGGGCAATGATGCTTCATGTTGTCTTTGTTTTATATATGCTATTCGCCAACTTGATAAGATTGATATGGACAATTGGTTTAATAGTCCCCATCTCATAATATGGCCGTTTAGGGCGTTATATGTGTTGTCTTTATTTGAACTTAACATCACATACGTGTTTAATTATGCTGTAAATTTAATTTACTTGCTGAATTAATTACTAGATATCGGTAAGAAATGGATGATATATTAATTTATGGTTAGACTTTACGTGGAAGGAATGATGGGCCGGGTGATCTCTCATGTTGTCCTTGAAGTATAAGGTAAACCATAGACAAGTGTGTTATTGAAAAAGGAAAATAACATAGTAAAAACTCAATAATTTAGTTTTAGTTTTTTTTTTTTTTTTTTTTTAATTTTTATAAACGTTTTCTTGGAAAGTACGATCACACCCCAACATTTTATATTCTTTGTTATTTGTCATTAGAATATATGCAGAGGTAACATATTATAACATGGTGAAGGTGGAGTTATGTGATAAGTATCACAAAAAGTGTAATAGTGGTTTTATATAACATTTCATAACATTTGTGTGTAGTGGTAATACAATATAACTTCGCTAGTAATTATTACTCAATTATTAATTTTTAAATTTAATAAATATAAAAAGAAATAACATTTTATTAAATTAAAAAAAAAACATTACAATAATATTAAAAACATTCCATTAAAAACATTACAATAAAATAAAAAACACTCTAAACTTAAATAACTAAAGTCCGTATTTTTTTAATAAGCTCCCTACGCATTAAAGCCAATCCCAACGCCTTTTCGGTTAGATGGTCGAACGGTTTCGAGTAATACTCAATGTCTCTCTTCATTTGTCTTTCCTTCATAAGCTCGACCACTTCCTTGTTCTCTTGTATACGTTGAGCCCCGAGGAATATGTCTTGAAGGCGGCGTTCGTTCATCGACAGACTCTTCTTTCAAGGCGGATTCCCTCGACGATGACTCCGGTCACCTCGTTTTTCCATCGCTTCTTCTATCGGGTGGTCGTCGCAGCCCCGTCTTCGCCTCCTCCTCCTCCTCGTTCTCCCCTGCAAACAACGAACTAGCATCATTTAAGTTGATGTTTTGTGCATCAGACGTTGGTGTTTCAGGATCAACGGAAGAGGAGGTTTTGGACTTCTTTGAAGGCCTTGTATTTCCCGACCTTGCGGAAGAAGTTCCTCTCAACGGAGGGATGTTGGCCCACTTTGGGCTATCACGAAGAACCCTCCAAACCTTTAAGTACGCGAAGTTCCATCGTTCCGCTTGATATTCTATGATAGCCGCTGAAATTATATCCTTGTCATTCGTGCCGCTTTTCCAACCTTTTCTAACACGTTTATAAACCGATTGCAATCTTTGGCGTTTAGAATTCATGTCGGTCCACTTGCTCGATATGGAATCATTTGGCCGGTAACCCTCCTCTTTGCCGACGAGCCCAAAAAAGAGTTCTCAGATTCATTTCCAAAACAAATTTCTATTTTGATTGTTGGCTACAAGAAAAGAAATGAAAAAAAAAAAAAATTAGTACAAATGTTATATTAAAATTAAAAATAAAAAAAGTCTATAAAAAAACCTACAAGTTTTGGGGTCCTCTGATACGTGCCAAGCCCGGGATAACGCATACTCCTCGTCCGCCGTCCACGATTGCACATTTTTTTGCTTTCCGACCCTCAGTTTCTTTCTTCTTATGTGACACCCGTTGCCTCGTTGGCTTAGCTTCGGTTGTGTCTTTGGGACATAATCGGGATCGTCTTGTGACGACCCGTAACCTTCTGTGTTGAAGTTTGGATTAAAACCGAATTGATTTTGGTCCCATGAAACAGGTTGGTTTAAGAGGTTCAGCAAACCACTTTGGTTGTTGTCTAAAAAGTCGGCAAACTTGGTTCTAAAGGTTCAGCAAACCACTTTACCACTTTGGTTGTTGTCTAAAAAGTCGGCAAACTTGGTTCTAAAGGTGGTTGGTCGGGTGGGAAGAGGAACAAACGGTTGGTTTGGAACATGACTTTGGTTCGGGTTTTGCTCTGAACCGTCGCTTGGACAAGAAGGAACAAAATGCGGGTTGTAAGGGTACATTCTTTTGAGAGTGAAACCTTATTAAAAAAAATATATATATATATAAGAGAGTGAAGAAAATAAGAGGTGAGATAGTGATATAAAAATATAAAGTCACTGGTTTATATAGGTTGGAAAAAGTTAAAAAAATTGAATGCTTTTGACCGTTCAACGGTCAAAAAGCAAACAAAATCCAATTTTTGACCCATTACGCACATCACGCCATCGGTATTTTTCAACCCATATCGCCGTGGGGGTGGTATTCCCCGACGCTATATAGTGTCATCCACCACATAATGCTATGGTCACGTACCAAGGACTTAGAAAAGGAATGAAATAATATGTGAAATAAAGAAGATCGGGGTTACTATAACTCTCGATTAAAATAGGTGACATAAAAAGGGTTAAATTCAACTCAATTGTTATTGTTCCGAATGTATGAAACGGTAACATAATATACCTATTTATATTTATGTTTGCCTTTCAAAGAATTTCTATGATACACAAGAACAATCATTTTTTTAGGATTTCATGATACCTAAGAGGAGATTCACCCCTTTCTTTTATCTTTTACTTTCTTTTATCTTTTAAAAGGATTCGTTGGTTTTTCGCTACAGTCATTTGATTTGGTAATAGTAATAAAAAAATAACAAATAGAAAAGAATAATGGCTTAGGCTGTGTATCTACGCCAATCTACGGTAGCAGAGAAGGTTCCATCGAAACAATTATTTATTTCAGTGTACCTCTTCGCTTTTTTCAAAAAGAGGGGGCAGTATGGGGAGAAATGACAAGAAGATATTGGAACATTAATTTAGAAGAGATGATGGAAGCAGGAGTTGATTTTGGCCATGGTACTAGGAAATGGAATCCTAAAATGGCACCTTATATCTCTGTAAAACGTAAAAGTATTCATATTACAAATCTTACTAGAACTGTTCGTTTTTTTTATCAGAAGCTTTGGTTTTTGATGCAGCAAGTAGGGGACTAGGACTATATATATATATAGGAGGGATATGTAAAAATAGAGAAATCGTGAGACGGGTAGGAAGCCGTCACAATTTGTTATGTGTTCAAGGGGGAAATGGTAAAGGCATCCAATGAGAAAAAAAAAGAAGTTTGCATATCCGACTTACATGCTAAGGACCCAACACGTTCATATTTATATACGTTATTGTTCCGTATCATTTTTACACATTCATATTTTTACATGTTATAAAAATTATACCATATAATCAAACATTTTCTATCTTTAATATAAGTATAATATTTCTATGTAGTTTAAGAAAATATTCAAAAACCCATGTGTGTAAAACACAACACTTGTAAACCATCATATATTAAATTAATATATTGACACCCAAATAAAACATTATGTGTAAACTGGCAACCAAAAAGGTACAACCCCATATGTAAAATGACTTACAATTGTAAAACAACATATGTAATATTTCTAAGAAAAGGTTCAACCTGTAACATGATGTACAGATATAGCTCAAAAACCATTACGCTAAGGGCACACTTAAAAAATAGCATTTGCACACTAAAAACACCATAGACTGATTTAAAACAATGTGTAGAATAAAAACACCATACACATACTTAAAACAACATGTGTAAAATAAAAATACAATGGACATAATCAATAACATTATGGACAGATTCACCTAGTTAAAATGTAGGGTAAATTACTTTTTGAGTCTCTGTGTTTTGTGAGTTTTAACTAGTTGAGTCCAAAAGCAAAAAGTTTAACGACCTGAATCCTCATAAGCATTCTCATCATTTCCAGATCATAAAGTCAAAGAATAATTGATTACAATTTCTCCAGAACCTTCTCTCTCTACCTAAACCATCTCCATCCCACCACCACACCTCCACCATCAACACCATCGTCGCCACTGCACCTCCACCGTCACCACCACCACTACACCGTCACCACCACAACACCCACCACCGCTGCACCTCCACTGTCACCACCACCACTACACCGTCACCACCACAACACCCACCACAGTTGCGCCTCCACCGTCACCACCACCACAACACCCACCACCGATCTTCAACAACAACAAGACGATCTTCAACAATTGAAACATCATTCTGTTAGGGTTTTAGTACGGATTGAAGAAGTAATTAGATAATTTGAATCAGATATTTGGAGATCGTGTGGTGGGTGGAGATTATACAAATGAATTAGAGGCTTTGAGTTTAGCAGACTGGCCTGAAATTGAATATGATGTTAGTTCACATGAGATATCAGTACACATACCGTTGCATTGTTTGCTCTCGTTGGTTTTACAGAGAGCACTGAAGAGGTGTTATGGTGAATCTGAATCATCTGCTGACTCATCAGTTGAATTTGGTGATTTTTTCGGACATATGCTAGGTGGCTGCCACCCGTACGGGTTCTTATGAAACTGATTTATCGTTCTTTTTTTAATGTATGTCTGAGCAGGGTTTGGAACTTGATTTATTTCTTCTACAATGTTGTGCTGCATTAGCTCCAGCAGATGTGTATATTTCTAGAATTATAAAATGATTTGGTCTATCAACTTATCTTAATTTGGATTTGGAAAGAGCAAATGAGTATGTATATTTTCTAAAACTCATTAATCATGTATATTTTTATGAGTCGTAAAATGATCGGAGGTGATTGTGGCTGTGGTGGTGACAATGGTGGTCTAGAGAGAGAGAGAGAGAAAGATGAGAGGGAGAGATGAAGGTGGGAATTTAGAGAGAGAAAGAGATAAGGGGATACAAAAGTGACAGGGAATTTTTATTTTTATTTTTTAATTAAGGGTATTTTGGTCATTTAACAATAATTAACCAAAAAATTCTAACAATGTTAGAAATTTGGACTCAAATGGTTAAAGAAAATGCTTATGGGGACTCAGGTCGTTAAACTTTTTGCTTTTGGACTCAGCTAGTTAAAACACATAAAACACAGGGACTCAAAAACTAATTTACCCTAAAATGTATTATTATTATTATTATTATTATTATTGTTATTGTTATTGTTATTGTTATTGTTATTGTTATTGTTATTGTTATTGTTATTGTTATTATTATATTACTAGGTGTACACCCGTGTGAATACACGGGTTTGTTCTAATAACAATCGGAATCAAATACTAAAAAACATATTATAATATATTATTTAAATTCTTTGTGTTTAGTTACATATCTTTTGGTTAAGAAGGACAACCCCTCCGGTAAATTTATAATAACAAAAAAATATATACACCTAAAGAGGAATAGGATCCCGAGACATATTACCCAAGGAAACCACAACCCCTATCGACGAGGGACCTAACAAAAGGCCATACATACCCTGCCCCTCGCCCATTCTATACATAGACAAAAACCAAAACAGAAAACAAATCACACAAAAAGACCAACTAACAAATATATGTCTATTCAAGCACAATATAATACAAACTAAAAGAACCAAAACAGACCAATCACCATTATTCCCTCTAATAGCCGATTCCAATCTACTCTTCTGCCATTAGCTCTTTCAATATCCTCATCAACTTTAATACCAGTTTCCAACTCCTTTAGAGCATCCCAGCAACCAAAAAAATCTTGTCTTTGATTCTACAAAAATAAACCCACAGAAAACCAATCCACCAACCTTTCTGCATACCCTTCATTCCATCCTTCTCCACAAAATTCTCTAATGCTCCATCCTCCAAGAATCCCATTATACCCCTTTGGCCAACATACTCCTGCTTCACCATAACACCTTACTAAAACCGTTTTATAATAGTAAGGGTGTTATATCATATCTTTTGTGATTATTTACCTTATTAGGGTAAGGTTAGTATTAGAAAAAAAAAAACATTTTTCCTACAAAGTGTAAGAAGTTTATGTAAGTATAGTGTTTTAAATTTTAGGCATGGTTTTTTATATTCTTTTGACACAGTATAACATAGAAATCATCAAACACAACAATTTATAATACAATCATCAAATCAATATCCATAATAACATGCATTAACACCAAACCTAGCACATCCCATATAATAACACACCAGCAAATCATACTACCACTCCCTTCCATCCAAACACATTAATTCAAAAAAACCATACAAAATACCGATCAACCAGTCCCAAACTAACCCAAATTCCCACAACATTCTACCCATTTAAAACCATTATATAGCAGCCCCAAAACCTCCATAACTATCTCACCCCTCAGCAATTCCCCTCCCATTCCTACCTCCAACACCAACCCCAACCCACAGATGTCAAGAACACCCGGACTCTCTCTACACAGATTACCATCCCACCCTACCCAAACAAACATCCAACACAACTGACTCAAAAGAAAATAAAAACAGATAGTTACATATCTTTATAAAACAATGTTAAATGTTTATTGTTTTAGTGCACATGTTTGATATAGAAAATAAGGTAAGTAATTGATAATATTTTGTCTAAAATGAAAGCATGACCTAATTTTATGTTGTCTAATAACTTCTTCTATATGAGCTTATTCACTTTTTTAATTAGTCAAATGGAGCATCTTGGTGCTAAACTCAAATTGAGCATTATTTTAATTGATGTAAACTAACCTGTTGTTTTCATCTTTCAATTACTTCATGCACAAGGGATGTAATCCTCCAATTCACCTCTTTAGCAATATCATCTTCGCCAACAACACCGAAAGGTACGATTTTAGCACCAAACCTAGCAGCCATCCTGACAAACTCGGACTGCTCTGGCCAGAACAATTTGTACTCTTCACCCTGAAATATTCAATCATCCATTTGCATGACTTACAGTAACTCACAGTTATACATATAACTTTAAAAAGTAAAAAAAAAACCATAAATCTTGATCCTGGTACATTTAGATAAGTATATAACACTTAGGAAAAGTTCCTATATCATAACACTAAAAGGACTCACGGTTGCATGAATGTTTATACACGGTAAATACCCTACCATGAAGAGCGTGTGACCACTGTCATCAAACGTATGGATATCGGATTTTGGTATTAGACGGTGAAATCTTTCACCTTCTTGTTTACTTGGTAATAACTGATCCTTGCCACTGCAGAGATTCGCAATATGTTTACATTTAGTAACTAACCATGAGGCAATATGTTTACGTTTAGTAACTAACCATGAGCCAGACAAGAATGAAAAACGTTAAAGATGGTGAACCTGGAAAGAATTAGTGTCTGAGATTTGAAGGCATGTAGGCGTGAACCTGGAATCAAGCAACCTCAGTTTCCATACAAGTGTCTCCACAAAAATACTTCGCTTAGGCCCTGTGACGGCAACAATCAATCTGTTATCATTATCTGATAATAATTAACTGGAGTACTGGATAAAATTTAACTTTAGATTAATGCAACCGAGTGTTCAACATCGTAAACTTACAGAAAGGAGAGGACATTGCTGTAAGAAACTTTGAGATTTTTGGTGCCACTGTCGAGTCCATGCCTATATATGCATTTCGAGTAGTTTAACCCTATATAAATATCTAGATTCCAACAGAAGTTGAAAATAACAATGTATATAAAAAGTTATAAAATAAAGATAAACCACCTGGTTACCTTGACAAATGAGGGAGCTCCTGGCACAAGAGCCCGATATAAAGTTCCAGCCATTGGGGATTTAAGAGGTGTCTAAGTTGACGTAGCAATTATAAGCAATTAAAAAACCAGAGTAAAAATTTCTTTGCACTCCCTCAAAAGTCCTAAACAACAATCAGGTTGTATTCACAACAAATTAACCAAGTATATTACCAGATTTCGAGAAATGATAGAGGAAACTGAAAGAAACCTGTTTGAAAGTGGCACCAGAGATGAGATTCTTTGATTGGTAGTTCACCTTGAATCGTAAGATAAGAATCAGACATTGAAACCCTAGAAATAGTTAAGATCTATGAAAAACTTCAATTCAATGAAAGTTAAGTACCTTTTGAAGCTGATGTATAAAATTACTTCTACGAACTTCAATTCAATTATACCTCGGTCACACAGCCACCACAACTTCCGGTCGTTCCCAGCTCTCCTTTCCGTCTCTCTCTTGCAGAATCAAAACTTAATTGGGCATTTCATTAAACACTTGATGAAAACAATTCAAAGAACAATTCTGCCTTGTCCTGTATCTGACCATGATGTGCACATTATACAAGATTAATTACTTACATGACAGTTAATTTATAAGCATGTTCGTTTCTTTTTTGTTTCAACTTTCATGATACGGTGATAGCATGAGAAATCGTCGTGTTTATGTCCTAATGTTTATGAATAGTTTTGTCCTACGCGCTGCCGCTACCTGTCATCTTCCCCGTCTTTTTCTGTTGTGTCGTTTTCTTCGTTTGCCAAGATTAATGAGTAAGTAACTTTATCCTGCATCAAGGTAAGGCATCATCTGTTATCAATAAGTTGTGGTAGATTGCTTTGAAGTACGTTATTCTGTAGTAACAGATCTCTGATCTCTTCAAACATATGTGTCATAGTTTCTTTAACGACTTTAAAAGAAACTTCCAGCATCCCTAGATTTTCACATGTAAAATAATGCCAAGTCGCCTGTAAAACAAAGACTACCAATGGGGTAGCTTTAAGAAACTATGAAAAAACTATTGTGTGAAATAGAGACTAAACAGTAAGCAGGCTTTAGTGCATACCTTGTTCTCTAAAATTAAGGTCTCAGTGATCCCTTCTTTCATTAGCGTAGCTTCCTGAAGGTAAGGTTGGTTAAGCCAAATTGACATTGCTGATTAAGTCTTCGTAAAATATAAAACAAAACATCTAGATATAAGATGATATGGATATCTCCTCGCTTTTTGAACGACGTTGATCGGTTATTTTTGCTGTCTCCAGCTGTGTCTGGAGCTCTGAAATCACCCTATCTTTTCTGTACAACTCATTCTTGTTACTTTTGAGTTTAGCTTCAAGGTCATTGTTTTTTTTCTGCACAAAACAGACTGTCAATCTATCCTGTTTGGCTAACCCTCCATCAAGTGCATTGGCGAAGCTTTGAAGGGGCCGGGAGGGGCGCCCGACCCCCGAACTTTTCGCTCAGTAGTGATATATATATGTAGTTTTCGTATAGAAATTTTTGGGTATATACGTTTTCGACCCCCCGATTCTATAAAAATTTTGGGTATATACGTTTTCCGACCCCCCCGTCGAAAACGTCAAGCTTCGCCACTGATCAAGTGGTGTGCCGTGTTTGTCATCCCAATATTAATCAACAGTCTTTATTAATAAACTAAATTGGCAATTTACCTGGTCCATAACATATGCCATCATATTAATATCTATCCTAACTTGAACAAAGAACAATCAGAAACAAAAAAAAAAGTATATCATATTCCTACATTTAGTAACATAAAAGTGTACCTGCTGTTTCAAAATTGAGGCCCTTTTTGCTTTTTTTTTTTTTTTCTGTTATTTTGCTTATACTAATAAACTAAGATATGGTTGTTTTTGTGCAAATACTAAAGTAATATGTTGCCTAAAAACTTTAATTAGATGAGTCTACAAATCGACATATAGATAACATACATGTGATCAGTAATATAGGAAAACATTGAATCGAAAACTTTGCGTGCTTTATCAACTAAGGTCAATGTAGGTAGTGAAAATCAAATTAACATAGAATAAAAAATCATATAGTTCTGATAGAAGAAGCAAATTCGCACTTACAAGGTCTCTTCCAATTTGAGCAAGCACTCCAATATTGTTTTAACAACATATAAGATTTTACATGTCACCATACCCTCCAATGCAAGGTTAAAATGTCTCCTTCAGTCCTTTGGGTGTTTCTTGTATATCCTTCTGTACCTTGTCAACCAAACATGTTTATGAACATGATTAATTTCAATGAATTATGCATATTATACAATCCACTGTGTAAACATAGTTAAATACAAATTGAATTTACAATCCACAAAAGATACAATAAAGGAATCCGTTCAAATCCATGGAACTAAAATAAAACAATCATTTATTCTAATAACTCACAAATATCAAAGTGAAATAGAAGGTTAGAAGTTGAGAATAATTCTAGTCATTGTTCATCCCTGCAACCTTCTGAATCAATCCAACACAAACAAACACCAATAATAAATCAATTTACCTTTTAACATTGTGTAATATAAATTAGCAAATTATCAGTCCATTGAGAATTTAACAAACATACAAAACAACCCAGATGCTTCGATTACTAAAGATGGATGCCCAAAGCCCTAACTGCACATCACATAGAACAAACGATCTAAGAGATCATTTACAGGTAAAAGCGGACAAAAAACGAAATGCAAGAGAAAAGGGCTTACCAGAAGCTTGCCAGAACTTGATCGGAACCCTAGCCGCTTGACCGTCGTCACTGTTGGAGCTATGGAAGCCACCGATCTAACATCCCTCGTCCTTTCACGCTCTCTTTCTCTATCTCATTCTCTCTTTTCTTCTCTCTCTATCATTGCCACGGGAAAGCAAAAACCTAGATGTGTGAACAACATTTCACAGAGGTTGAATCAGGTTTGAGAGAAAGAGAAAAAGAAGAAAGGAAAAGAAGGCGGTGGGTTTATATGGTGTCTTGGGATGAGTAAAATGAATTCAAAATTTGAAACACCAGGTTTTTTTTTTCAACTCTCCTTTAAATAGTATAGATTTTTAAATATTTTATATATATAAAAAATTCGGATTTATGACATCAGCGGAGTCTATGTGGCATAGCTAATATCATGACACGTATGCAAAGTGAGGTCATCCTCTAAGCTCCTTTAATAGATAGTGTAGATTATTATTATTATTATTATTATTATTATTATTATTATTATTATTATTATTATTATTATTATTATTATTATTATTTACTATACCATACAAGTTAAAGCCTCATTATTCAGATAACACTAAGAACTTTAAAAATAAAGAAAGGAAAACAAATTAGGGAATACGTGCTTTGGCTTATAGGTAAGATACTCTCGTCTAGAAGCGATTAACGGTATCTTATCCTTCCAGTTACTACATTTCCCTAATCGGTTGAAACAATCGAAACTTTGGCGGGATTGAAAATCGAGGAATGGGACTTAATCGACAAGATGCGGGTTTCACCCTTAACTTGACGATTTCGTACCCTAAGTGTGGTTGGTACTCGTCGGGTCAAAATTTAATTTTTGACACTTTGACGAGGGTCCACTAGAATTCGAATTGGAAATTTACCATCAAGATGTGGATTTCACTCCTAGCTTGATGGCGTAATTTCGTGCAAAATAGAATAAGCGGAATGAGAGTCGTTCACCAAATTGTGGGTTTCACGCCTATTTTGGTGAACTCGTCTCATTTGTATTACGAGTGTCTTCAAGTCTTCAACGTGTATTGTGTAAAGTGTCTTAGGAAAGACGTATTGTATGTATTAAGACAAAAAGAAGAGAAAGAAGCAAGTAAGAAGTAATAGCATTTTAAACAAGTAGCAAGAATTGTCAAAAGTATGGTACCTACTATAGACTAGGTCGAACATGACAATTCTACCTAATTCCCTATAGTTATGGCTCTAATACCAATCTGTCACACCCCAACCGATGGCGGAATCATCGGAGTGAGACGAAATAGATTGCTTATCACATATAACACTATTTGCGACATTATTTAAATTCAAAACCATTTTCATTGATAATCATAAATTGTCAAATACAACCAAAAGGAATACCAAGTACAACATCGAAAGACAAATACAACAACATAACATGATAAAATAAGCAAAGCTAGTAATTTCTTGTGCGTTTCTAAGTCTTCCTACCAGATTCGTCATATCGTCAACATCAACCTGTAACATGTTAAAAATAAAGGTTTAACACAAAAGCATTGGCGAGTACACAAATTTTATATACATAGCATAAGTATAAAAAGAATTTACTCATATCCACATGGCAATTGTATACAAGGTAAACTAGCATGCAATACTAAATGTCAAACCCAAGTGTCCACAAGAATGTTACGTGTCACTCGCCACAAAAGTAACGAGACTATTTATGAATAAAAAGCTTAACAATACCCTGACGGGCGTGTGCTACTCCTATAGCGCTATATATGTTAAGTTTGGGCTAGCTAAGTTAATGACAAAAGCATGTTTGATTCTAGCAAGAACCTAAGCATAACAATTAAGCATGTATAACGGATTAAGTGCATAAAGCATGTTTAAGTGTGTGTTGTGCATTTTGTATGATTAACATGTTACAACCCAAAGTGATTTAAAAAGAAATGAGTCAAGTGTACTCACAGTTTTGCAAGCTTCCACTTGGTAATTCCGTGAAGAGTTGATTTGGTTTGGAGATTGGAACACCGAGTCACCCTACAAGGGTAAACAAAGGTGTGTAAGTTCATGGGATTTTAAGAATGAATGGAAGGATTCAGATTTGAAAATGAAAGTATCAAAAGTATGTTTAAGTGAAAGTAATATCCAAGTTCTAAGAGTTTGTTTATGATACCATAATTAGTGGTTTCATGGGTCCCAAATTGCCCATTGGAATCATAACAAGAACTCTAGAATCTTTGATATGATAGCTTAGGTTTATGATGGTTAATCATGGTTTGATTAACACCACAAACTCAGCCATGTTTTTATATAATTATATAAAGGTTATATAGTAATAATAACATCTAAACTAAGTCCAAACATAGATTATCATGTATGTCAAGTATGGAGGTTTAACCTCTAGTAAATTCACCACTACACAAACCATCACAAGGATGATTCGGAGGGTCATGAACATCAAGGATTCACCACTACACAAATCACCACAAGGATGATACAGAGGGTCATGAATAATAAGGATTCACCAGTACACAAATCATCACAAGGATGATTCGGAGGGTAATGAATGTTAGGGAATGAAACTAACTAATTCAAGCTTAATTTAACAAGTATAAACAGAATTTAAATGGGTGTTGAACCCAAAACTTTGGTGGAAATCCCCTAAACACAAACCCATAACCATAGACTAAGTTGTGAGCTTGGTGGGAACAAGATTCCACCAAGTTTTCTATCAAAACATGAACATAAAAAGAAATAAAAAATGAGTAGAATTTTATATGCACTTTGGACCTCAAAAATGGTAAGGTTTCACCTTAGTTTGCCCAAGAAAACTTGTGAAAACCTTCTTAGTGGTTATCCAAGTGTTTTGGAAGAAAGAAACAAGAAGAAGTAGAAGAAGAAGTGAGTTAAACTCACTTGAAAAGGGCTAAAAGTTCCTGATTTTGCTGCTGAAACTCAGCTGTGTTTACGGGATGTTTGAGAGTGTTTAAGTGTTGCAAAAAAGTGGGAAAAAGGATGGGGAAGTGTTCCTTATATAGGGAAGGGATTAGGGTTTTAATGGGTTGGGCTTTGGATGTGTTTAGTGGTCTGAATAACTCAAAACAAAAGAACTTAAGTGGGCTGATGCAAGGCTGTTAACAACCCTATAATTTTTTTTTTGACATTAGAAGGTATATATTTGATGTTTAATAAAGTGCTACATGTTATCTAGTATGTATGTAACTTGTAACAAGGTCCAAAATGCATAAATGACATGTTTTAATTTAGCAAAATGTGTGATAACATAGGTGTGTATAACACATGAAATGTAACAAGTATGTATGGTTTATAGTTTGGTATGATCAAGTGAAAAACATACAACTTAGTCTTATGATCAAATAACCAAGTGTTTGAATGTATGGAGATTTAAGGATTACGAATACACGATCATTGTTTACGAGTTAAGCTTATGTTTATGCGAATTACGAATCATGTGTCAAACAAACGTATGTATCAATGTATAAATAATGTATAAATGATGTATATTTCATATAAAAGATTCCTTTTATTACGATCAAGTCTCGGATTTACAATATCTTGAAATGAAATATGATTACAAAGGAAACGTGTTTCTGAAAATAGAATTACAAGATGAACTTTCTGAAAACGGAAAGCTGCGAAATGTGAGGCGTTACAACTGAAGCGGTCGAGATTAGCTACTCTGTTGCCTGATGATGTGTGTAAAATGCAATATATAAATTACATCAAATAAGGCATAAAACTAACCCTTTTTAAGTACTAATGTTGGAAAAAGAGTGTTTTTGTCTTCCTTTTGTATTTTCAGGATGAAATGAGCTCAAATTCATAAAAGGAGCAAAAAGACAGCTAAATCTAACATAAATACAAGAAAAGGAACATAAGTGGACTGCCCGACCCCTCAACGGCATCCTCCCAAGCAAAATAGAGAAGGCAGAAGACTGAACACGCCCCGTGCTCAGCCAGCACGGGGCCGTGCCCAAGAAGCAGCAGAAAAGACAAACCTATAGAAGCTTCTATTGCCCACCACGGGGCCGTGTCCAGTGAACACGGGGGCGTGGCGAAAGTACAGCATGCGCATTAATTGTAATTGCGAATTACAATTAATGAAGAGAGAGATTGTCAGACGGGCACGGGCACGTGTCCAGCAGACACGGGGCCGTGCCCAACCTTCTGTTCAGCCTATAAATAGGAGTGCTTGGCTTCATTTCAACTCATCCCTTGGCACACCACCTCTCTCACACTTCATCCACCACCCACCACCATCATAACACCATCATCCACCACCATCATCCATTGTCCATCATAGAGTGTGTGAGTCGTCTCGGGATCCAAGATTGATCGTAAGAGTTCTTGACAATCAAGGCCATGTTTGCCTAAGTCTCTTACATCACTTGGTGAAGACAAGTGTTTAGTATAATACTTTTTATTTTTAATCTTTTGCACTTTTTATTTGGTTTTGTATTAATGACTTTAATAACTAGTTACTTATGTTGAAGGTGATCTTTCCTTATCGTTTGTCCGTGGTGTCTTGGCATTATTTTACTGTCTATATAAAATAAAAGATTTTCACCATTCATATCTCCACGGTCTATATGGAGGTATGTTGGCTACCTGGTCGGGGGTTAAGGGAACGGTTTGGTAAGGGTCTTGCCCTTGTTCAGCGTTTAGAGGTCCTGCAAGGGACCTGGGTCAAATTTAGTAGGATCTCCTTCAATGCCCATAGGTATTGGATGGCGGGGATCCAAACTCTTTGACCCCCTCATAAGTTAACTACTATTAATACTATCACCCAGCTATTTAGGACTGTATCCCTGCTGACTCAGACTACTTAGTCGAGGGTAACGTCACCGCCAAAAGCGGGGCCTACCATAATTTGCATTAATAACTTAATTCATTATCTTCCAATAATCCAACCCTTTAGGATTGTATTCTTGCTGACTCAAACTACTGGGTTGAGGGTAACGTCGCCTTCAAAAGAGGGGCCTACTACAATAACTAAGATAATCTCTTAAACAAGTGCAAAAGTGCGAAAATAATCAAAGGTTATACTAATACACGAGTCGGATCCAAGTGATTCATCTTGTCTATCTGTTTTTTATTTTTATTTTATTTTTCAGCATTTAGTTAGTTTTTATTTTCTTAGTTTAAAAACCTTTTCTAACTTTTTGATTTGATTAGACGTTGAGGATAAACCGGTACTAAAAGCTCTTGTGTCCTTGGACGACCTCGGTATCTTACCAACACTATATACTACGTCCACAATGGGTGCACTTGCCCATATGTGTGTTTAGTGTTAGTAAATATCGTGTTTTATAAATTTAAAACTTGGCTAAAAGTGTAAAAAGGGCTTAAAATATACATCAAAAATATATTACACTACACGCACATCACCTGATGATGAACTGAAGAGGAGTTTGGAAGCTGGCTATTTTCGTGCTAATTGTCGATTTAAAAGCGCTATGCTTCAGCTTCATAGAGGTGCAATTTACTGTTTTGTTTTTGTTTTTGTTTCTGTGAATTATATGTTTTGAATTTGATTAATCAGGTTTGCTTTTTTTTTTTATGTGAGTAATTAGGTTTGTGATTTAGTGTAGTTAAATTAGGTATTCTGTTTGGCTGCTCGGCACAACAAACCCGACACCGAAATTGTTGACCACTACACGTAAGATTTCAAATTTATTTTTAGGTGTTTTACAAATCCAATGATGTCTCAAATGGAAAGGATTGCAAATTGTTGACCACTACACGTAAGATTTCAAATTTATTTCAAATTGTTGACCACTACACATTTGCGGGTTTTGCTTCAGATACGACATTCTTGGAGATGGTTATCAAATGGAAGGGATTGCAAATGAGGCGTGTTCACTTGTTGGTCATTGGGGACTTGGATAGTTAATTGCATTTTATGATGACAACCACATCTCCATCGATGGTGACATAGAGATCGCCTTCACTGAGAATGTTGACCAGCGTTTTGAAGCTCTCGGGTGGCACATAATTTGGGTGAAGAACGGAAACACCGATTATGATGAAATCTGTACTGCCATTAAAGAAGCTAAAGTTGTGACTGATAAACCTACTTTGATCAAGGTAATTAACTATACGATTTTGTTAAATTGGAGAAAAAATTATTGTTTTTTATTCTTAGGTTTACTGCTATCTTGCAGGTGACAACAACAATCGGTTTTGGGTCACCAAACAAGGAGAATTCGTACAGTGTTCATGGAGCGGCTTTGGGTGCAAAAAAGTAGATGCAACTAGACAAAACCTCGGGTGGCCTTACGAGCCATTCCATGTACCAAATAAAGTGAAGAAGTATGCAAAACATCTTATTTCTTCAAACTTTTTAACTAGTTTTGCGATTACTTAATTGATTGTCGATTTTTGGTTATTGCGTGTCAGGCACTGGAGTCGCCATACCCCAGAGGGTGCCGCTCTTGAAGCAGAACGGAATGCTAAATTTGCAGAGTACGAGAAGAAATACCCTAAAGAGGTTGCTGAATTCAAATCTATTGCTATCGGTGTATTGCCTGCCGGATGGGAGAAGGCTCTTTCGGTTAGTATATTCTTTTATTACATCTTACTTGTGATTCTAATTAGAGTAAAATGCATTTTTTTGTTCTTGCTTCTGTTATATGTTTTGGAGCATGACTTACTATTTTCTACTTTTTCTTTCTGTGTAGAATAATGTGGGATTTAAAATGAAGCTGTAAATCAACTAAAAGTGGGAGTTGTTAAAGAGAAAATAAATATGCGTTGCATCACTCGGTATTAACGTAATCTTTTATATAATTCGTATGTAACGGGTCGGAGCCGGTTGGAACTCTGACATGTTATCATGATTTGGGATTGGAATCACAGGTCAGGAGCTGATTTTGTTGGCCATGTAACAAGGTAGTGACTTATGGTGTTTGATAGAGGAAAGTCAGTTTAGTGTAAATATAATATATATTGTTAGTTGGAATGTGAGGGTATAAAAGGAAAGATTGTAATAGTGTAGAGTATGTTTTTAATCAGTTGTGATTTTTAATCAGATTGAGTCGGAGTTATCGTCGATTTGCGATGGTATTTTGAAGGTTCTGGGTTCAAAACTTATTGGATCTACATCTGGTGGTGATTCGAAGGGGTTTTATCTGAAAATGAAAGGTGATTATTATAGGTATTTGGCTGTGTTTAAGACCGGAGATGAGAGGAAGCTGGTGATATGAACTAATGGTCAACAGAGGTTAGAACAGATTAGTCAACAGAGGTTAAAAGAGGGTTAGTCAACAGAGGTTAAAAGGGTTAGTCAACAGAGGTTAAAAAGGGGTTAGTCAACAGAGGTGAAAAAGGGGTAGTCAACAGAGGTTAAAAGGGATCAGGCAACAGAGGTTAAAAGAGTTAGTTAACAGAGGTTAGCAGGTTGTTGAGTTAGTTGGACAGCTGGCTGGATGTTAGTTGTTAGTTAAGAGGTAGTTAGAGGAATGTTAGTTGTTAGTTGGAATGTGAGGGTATAAAAGAAAAGATTGTAATAGTGTAGATTATGTTTTAATCACTTTTGATTTTTAAACAGATTGAGTCGGAGTTATCGTCGATTTACGATGGTATTTTGAAGGTTCTGGATTCGAAACATATTGGATCTGCATCTGGTGGTGATTCGAAGGTGTTTTATTTGAAAATGAAAGGTGATTATTGTAGGTATTTGGCTGAGTTTAAGACTGGAGATGAGAGGAAGCTGGTGATATGAACTAATGGTCAATAGAGGTTAGAACGAATTAGTCAACAGAGGTTAAAAGAGGGTTAGTCAACCGAGGTTAAAAGGGTTAGTCAACAGAGGTTAAAAGGGATCAAGCAACAAAGGTTAAAAGAGTCAGTTAACATAGGTTAGCAGGTTGTTGAGTTAGTTGGACAACTGGCTGGATGTTAGTTGTTAGTTGAGAGGTAGTTAGAGGAATGTTACTTGTTAGTTGGAATGTGAGGGTACAAAAGGAAAGATTATAGTAGTGTTTGGTGATGCGGTTTTATTTTTAGTTATCTCACTTTATTTTCCGTAGATGATTATGATAGGTTTCGAATAAGACTATTACTATTCCTGCTGTGGAAGTAGAGCCGCCTGGATACTCATACAATCCATCATCTGAAAGTCATCAAGTTACATGCTTATATATTACTTAATTATATATTATATATATGGTTATGTACTTATATTCATTTAGTGGTATGTCTGAATTATTTGGCTAACTTTTATTGTTTTTTTTTTGCAGGATTCATTGGCTCAAGCTGTTGCAGATGAAATGCAGAAAATTTATACGAAAGAATTGCGTCCAAAACCTGTTCCTTTAATTGTTGAAGGGGGAGTTATTGATGAGGAAGATGTGGGTATCTTTAATTTTCTGCCATATCATGACCCGCCTACAAATATGACTTACAAGCGGGTCTTCACTTTTATTTAACAGGCAATTTTTGATTTTTATAACTACATAACTCTTTAACCTGAACCTTCACTTTTGATTATAAAATTTGTAGGTGGAACAGGACATTCTAAATCAGCGCTGAAGGTTTAAGAGGGATTGGAATCAAGCCATGTGAAAAGCTAGAACTTTTTGCTGACAATTCTTTTCGGTGGCTTATTGATGGATTGCATTTCGATAGTAATCGATCCTTAATAGTAAACTTAACATCTGCAGTGCTTTTTTATTATAACTTATCCATATCTAATGCATGATTATTTATGTTTGTTCCCTGTATCATAACCTTGAAATTATAAACTACATGTATGGTTTATAACATATGTGGTTGTAACAAGTCAACTGAGAAATTATTTTCTTAGAACGGATAACTCGCGCCCTCGAAACCTAACACACCTTGATACCACTAGATTACAAGCCCTTTGGTAATTAAGAAATTAACATATGAGGATGTAGGAATAATACTAAAAGCCATGGAATTTTGTGCTTTGAGGAATATGTTATTTAATAAAATGTTGTCTGCATGATTTCTAAAAACCACCTGTGTTTGCACACGGGTTTTACTACTAGTGTTTATTAAGTATTAAAATTATTTATGGCTTCTAAATCTCTACCAATTGAAATCAACTACTAAGCAATTTGAGTGTCAAAAGCTTTTCCTCATTGAGTTCAATTGATTTTTTTTCAATATCTAAAGTCATTTTAATAATTAAATTAACTAAGATTACTTCCCGTATCCAAATAAATTGAAATTATTTTGATTGCTTCAATGATTGTAAAATATTGTGAATAATTTTATTAGTTTGCAGTTTTCAAATTAAACCGATTGATTCAACAGTTCAACTTTGGTCGACTTACTTCCATCGGTATAGACGTACAACAGTCCATCGATTGATACCTCTAATAGTCAATTGATTGACCAAGGTTGTACCTTAAACACATCAAATAATAAAAAAACTAGTTGATAAAAAACCAAGGAATCAAAAAGCAAATAAGAAAACATACAACCAAAGAATACTGAATTTTTAAAATCCCAATCATTCGTCATTTGCTGGAAACAATCTCAACTTCAAAACAAAAATTCCCATTGGTGGTCCTACATTTTCACATATTGTAAATCGTTGGCCATTTTCTAATTGAGGTCTAACCTAGTTAGTTTTTTGGTGACGTGGACGCTGACATGGTATAAACCTATTTTATCTGATCAGGTGGCTGCTTATGTGGCACTCTCATCACCACCTCACCACCACCACCATTGTCGTCCAACACCACCACTATCATCCATCACCATCGCTCGCTACCACCTCAACTCTACCACCACCACTCACCACCAACCCCCACAACCGCCATTAGCCACCACCATCACTACCACCCACCAATGTTGTAAAAGTCGGCCTACTTGTTCTTGTTCTCGGCGAGTACTCGGTCCTCAGACCACCTCTGAGGCGAGTTTACCCTAGTCGGACTTGACTAGTCGGCATCGATCAAAATCGGTCAACATCGGACTACTCGACCTTGTACTCACACTAGTCGGACTTGTATTCACACTACTCGGACTTGTCTCGGTGAGGTTTGAACTTCAAACATGTTTCATTTTAAATTATACTCAATTTGACATAAATTATGCTTATTTTTACATATATATAATATACAATAATTAAACTTGCAATGTGAGTCATTCTCTTTTTATCAAAATTGTTTTACAAAACCTCAAATTATTTTCCAGTTATATTTTACAGGGATTAAGTCTTTGCAAATCATAAATTACTGGCAGTAAGTGGGGTATTGTATACATTACTGCTGTATTATCACTTTTAGGTGGGCGAACCTAAATAGTGATACACGTCACTTTTGGGTGAACGGACCCAATAGTGATATGACCCCAGTCACAGATCCGTTCGAGTGACAACTGGACCAGATAATTATAAGATAGGGGCAATTGTAATCGCTCTTAATACTGTGAATTATGACAAGGTGTCGTTTTATACAATTTGAATGCACACGCCAATATTTTCCGCTGATCAAATCTTTTTAAAACATGTTTCAGGTGATTTACTGTGAACAAGGAAAAGTGCCGCGTAGCACTCCAACTTAAATGAAGTGGCTCAGTAAATAAATAAACATGTTTTCTGTAACTAGCGAATTTTTAAGTAAAATTCCTTTATTGTAAAAAACGGGGTTTATCCCGAAACTTGTAATAAAATAATTCG
This sequence comes from Helianthus annuus, assembly GCF_002127325.2. Taxonomy (NCBI): domain Eukaryota; kingdom Viridiplantae; phylum Streptophyta; class Magnoliopsida; order Asterales; family Asteraceae; genus Helianthus; species Helianthus annuus. Next base: position 131,971,303 of record NC_035441.2, read on the forward strand.
CTGTTTCCAGTTTAAACAATCATGTTAAAATTTCTGCTGCCAATTAAACACCAATACCACGGGTTTCTGTCTCGCAGCTTCGGAACCAGGCAAAACGGGTCGGGGGCCGTGACAGAAAAGGTGGTATCAGAGCCACTGGTTTAAGCAAATTAAGTATTTGAAAAATACTTAAATTTTAGTTTGTAATTTTGTGCTTCTGTGAAAATTAAATTTACAATAATTTAATTTGGACTTTTGTGTTTTCCTTATGTGTGACTAATAGCATGAATAAATTATCGGAGGCTCTCCGAAATTTCACAATCCATTCTACTGATATGAAGACTACCGGAAACCAGTCCGATTATCAGGCTGACATAGAGGAGCCAATTGTGTTCCAAGCCCAGGAAAAACCCAAACACAAAAAGAGAAGGAGACTGCAAGACTGGAAAAGGGGGAGAAAGAAGAAGCCCGTGGCTCAAAAGGTGAAGAAAATTGTCGAGCAAAAAGGAAAGGAAAAAGAAGTGGGAGAGAGCTCTGGTCAAGCTCAGGAGTTGCCACCCTGGGAGGAACTGGATAGAAAACTGACAAACTGCTACCTATTTGGCCCAGGTGATGAAACCCTCATGAATTTTCCCGCTCACACCGAACTTCCTATCAATTTGGAACCTGCCATCCCAGAACCTATTGTCAACCCCCAACCTCTTCCAGGTCAAATGGAAGAATGGTGGACCAGTGACTGGCACTTCCAAAACTTCATGAACAATCCAGATGCGTATTACCCACAGTTTGAACCTGCCCCTGCTACTTTTCCACTCATGAACCGAGAAAATGTTGCGGAACTACGCCGCTACGGCGAAGAACTGGTGGATGCGGGAAATCAGATCCGAGCTGTGGGGGAAAACATCTCTTGGAAATATGACGAACGGGAGCTCCGTTTTTGAAGATCGTTAACAATAGTGTAGATATTTTGTGTAATAATAATATGTGTGAAAAAGATATATATATATATATAAAATAAAATATAATAATAATAATAATAAATAAAATATATATAATATAATAATAACAATAAAATAATGTATAATCTTGTATAAATATCACATCTGTAAATACGTGGCTTGTACGGATGCATAAGTATATATATAAAAATAGAAAGGTCGCAATGTCGACAATTTTGGTTATACGTGCTGACTTGATTTGGATTTGTGATTGCTATGTTGTGTTTAATTTGTTATCTATCTTTGGAATATTAATCCATATGTTATAATTAAGATGGCAAACGTAGTAAACCAGCCGGCAAACGAAGTTAATCAATCGGAACCAGATAATCAAGAACATTTTCTCAATAGAGAAGATATAGAAAATATAGTTGCTCAGGGTATAGCCAATGCTATCCCAGCCGTCGCCGCTGTTAAGAATCCCGTTGAACCTTCCAAAGCTGACCATAGTAAATGCACCCGCGACGATAATTTCAGTTATAGTATAAATGGAGGCAATAATAATGTAATTCAAGCCCCATTACTTAAAAAGATGAAGATGATGACGAATGGTTGCACTTATAAAGAATTCCTCGCTTGTAAGCCAACCGAATTTGCAGGCAATGAAGGAGCAACTGCTGCACTTCGCTAGTTAGAAAAGACAGAAGTTGTGATTAAAATAAGTAAGTGCGCAGAAGAAGACAGGGTGATGTATGCATCCCACCTTTTCAAGGAAGAGACACTAGAATGGTGGAACACGGTGCTACAAGCTAAAGGAAGTGACGTGGCTTATGCCATGAGTTGGGAGCAGTTTAAGGAATTGGTAGAAAGGAAATTTTGTCCTTCCTACGAACAGGAACAGATGACAAACCAATTCCTAAACCACCAGATGGTGGATGTTAATTGTCGTGAGTATACTTCGAAATTTTTCGAGTATGCTAGAATCGTACCGACTCTGGCCTCGCCAGAACCTATACTTATCTCTTGTTACATTTGGGGACTGATTAGCGAGATCCGTGATATAGTCAAGGCTGCGAGACCTCGAACGATCGACGATGCAGTCGAATTGGCCAACACCTTGACTAACGGACTGGTACGTACGAGAGAAGAGAATAGGAAAAAGGAATTGGCCCAAAAGATTACCCAAGGTTTCCGTTTGGGTAATAATAGTTACTCCAAGAGAAAGGGAACCGTGCAGGCTTCCACCCCGCCATTTTGCGGAAACTGTAAAAGGAAACATTTCGGAAAATGTAAGGAATATTGCAATTTCTGCAAAAGACCGGGGCACCGAGAAGAGGAGTGCAGGAAGAAATCAACGATTTGCTACAACTGCAGAGAAGCCGGGCATTTTAAGCCAAACTGCCCTAAATTGGTCAAGCCAACTGACAACAAAGCAAAAACGGCCGACGGAAGCAGAGCTGATACCAGACGTGATAGCTGGTACGTTTCTTGTACATGATGTTTATGCAAAAGTATTATTTGACTCTGGTGCAAACCAAAGTTTTATAAATACTTCATTCTGCTAAGCTCTTAAGCAACCCTTAACCAAACTTAACCAAATTTATACGGTAGAAACGTCAGAAGGAAACACTGTCAACATAGATAAGGTACTTCAAGAAGGAAAAATAGAACTCTCAGGCCATAATTTTTCGGCAACCCTTCTACCTATGAAATTAACAAGATTCGATGTCGTGTTAGGAATGGATTGGTTAGTAGCCAACCATGCTCGAATCCTTTTTGATCAAAATTCCATAGAAATCCGTACACCAACAGGAGAGATGATTCTAATTGCAGGAGATAAGCCACGCAAATCCCTAAAGTTCATTTCAGTAATGAAGGCCGCTAGTTACAAACGGAAACATGGCATAGTGTATATGATTTCGGTAATCATTAACACTAAAGACAAAGAACTTAAGGAAATTCCAGTAGTATCAGAATACCCCGATGTATTCCCAGAAGATCTACCGGGATTACCACCCGATAGGGAAGTAGAATTTAGAATTCATCTAATTCCTGGAACTGCTCCAATAGCTAAGGCACCTTATCGTTTAGCACCGACAGAAATGTTAGAACTGAAAAAGCAGTTAGATGAATTGTTAGGAAAAGGATTCATACAACCCAGTTATCCCCTTGGGGAGCACCGGTGTTGTTCGTGAAAAAGAAGGATGGTTCGATGCGAATGTGTATCGATTATAGAGAATTGAATAAGGTTACCATTAAGAATCGATACCCATTACCTAGGATTGATGATCCCTGCGATCAACTTCAGGGAGCTAGGTACTTCTCTAAGATAGATTTGCGTTCTGGATACCATCAATTGAAGGTACAGGAAGAAGACATACCTAAAACTGCTTTCAGAACTAGGTATGGTCACTACGAGTTTACAGTCATGCCATTTGGATTAACGAATGCTCCTGCAGCATTCATGGATATGATGAATAGAATCTGTAAACCATACTTGGATAAATTTGTAATTGTCTTTATCGACGATATACTTATTTATTCCAAGAACCAGGATGAACACTGTGAACACCTGCATGCACTCTTAACCCTGTTAAGGAAAGAAAAGCTTTACGCCAAATTTTCGAAGTGTGAATTTTGGATACAAGAAGTGCAATTCTTAGGTCACATGGTTAATCATGAAGGCATTCACGTAGATCTTTCTAAGATATAAGCTATCATAAATTGGAAAGTCCCGAAGTCCGAAGCTTTCTAGGACTAGCTGGATATTATAGGCATTTTATCCGAGATTTTTCCAAAATAGTTGTCCCCTTAACTAAGCTAACATGTAAAACTGTTAAGTTTGAATGGGGACCCAAGCAAGAGGAAGCCTTTAGAATTTTAAAGCAAAGGTTAACAAATGCCCCAATTCTTGCCTTACCAGAAGGGACAGAAGATTTTGAAGTCTACTGCGATGCTTCTAAACTAGGATTAGGATGTGTGTTAATGCAACGTAGGAAAGTAATTTCGTATGCATCAAGGCAATTGAAAAAACACGAGGAAAATTACACAACTCATGATTTAGAATTAGGAGCAATAATTTTTGCCCTTAAGATTTGGAGACATTATCTGTATGGTAGTAAGTTTACTGTCTATACAGACCATAAGAGTTTAAGATATATTTTTAGGCAAAAAGAACGAAACGTGAGGCAAAGGAGATGGATGGAAATCTTAAGTGATTACGACTGTGATATTCAATATCACGAAGGAAAAGCAAATGTAGTAGCCGATGCCCTAATTCGTAAGTACCATGAGAAACAAAGACGAGTTCGTGCTCTTAGATTAAACCTACAGTTAGATTTAATGAAACAACTGAAAAGAGTTCAAGAAACAGCAATCGAGGATAATGCTGAAGGAATGAAAGGAAGGATAAAGGAATTAGAGCGAGGAACTGATGGAATTTGGAGATTCCACAAGAAAAGGATTTGGGTACCTAGACAAGGAAACCTGCGAGATAAGATTTTAGAAGAAACCCGTAAATCTAGATATACGATGCATCCTGTTAATAACAAGATGTATCAAGATTTAAGGAATAACTTTTGGTGGATAGGAATGAAAAAAGACATAGCCAGATACGTTTCTAAGTGTCTAACTTGTGCGCAAGTTAAGGCAGAACACCAGAAACCTTCTGGTTTACTTCAACAGTTAGAAATGCCTGTGTGGAAATGGGAATTAATAACCATGGATTTTATGACTAAGTTACCCAAAACAAGAAAAGGCAACGATGCAATCTGGGTGATTGTAGATCGATTAACCAAATCAGCTCATTTCCTACCAATGAAGAAAACCTTTAGTATGGAAAGACTAGCCAAGCTAGACGTAGACGAGGTAGTATCACTACATGGAGTTCCACTCTCCATTGTGTCAGATAGGGATAGTCGCTTCACTTCACATTTTTGGACAAGCTTCCAACAAGCCATGGGGACAAGATTAAATTTAAGTACAACATACCATCCCCATACTGATGGACAAAGTGAAAGGACGATCCAAACCTTAGAAGACATGCTAAGGGCTTGTGTTATAGATTTCAGTGGAAATTGGGACGACCATTTGCCATTAATAGAATTCTCCTATAACAACAGTTATCACACAAGTATCAATGCTACCCCATTCAAAGCACTTTATGGACGAAAGTGCCGAACTCCAGTATGTTGGGCAGAAATAGGAGAAAGTCAATTATCAGGTCCCAAGATTGTACATGAAACCACCGACAAGATAACTCAAATTAAGGAAAGGCTAAAGACGGCTCGAGACCCCCAGAAGAGTTATGCCGATAATCGACGTAAGCCATTAGAATTTCAAGTGGGAGATAAAGTACTATTGAAAGTTTCTCCTTGGAAAAGGGTAGTTCGATTCGGTAAGAAAGGAAAACTGAGTCCAAGGTATGTAGGACCATTTACCGTTATCCAACGAATATGATCTGTTACGTATCAATTACAGCTACTAGAAGAATTAGCTGGTGTACATGATGTATTTCATGTATCTATTCTTAAGAAATGTTTATCTGATGAATCAGTGGTAGTACCTCTTCAAGATATAGAGGTAAATGAAAAATTAAAATTTGATGAGAAACCTCTTCAAATAGAAGACAAAAAGGTCATGCACCTCAAACGCAAGAGATTAGTGCTGGTTAAAGTAAAATGGGATTCGAAAAGAGGACTGGAGTACACATGGGAACTGGAATCGGAGATGAAAAGGAAATATCCTTACTTGTTCCAGTAAATCTCGAGGACGAGATTTTAAACAAGGTGGCGAGGATGTAACGACTTGCGTAAAAATGTCCTAAACCGCTCCGTAAGTGGAAACCCGGACCCCTAAAACCTGACTTTTAATGAAAAACCAAGAAAAACGAATTTTTATACTTGGTCGCGGGGTGCGACAGAGTTAAGCAGGGTCTTCGCGGGGCGCGACAGACCTGGAGATCTCCAGATAAGCATAAGGACATGCGTCATCCACGTGGCAAAGCTAGGGTGTGACACGACAGCCCTAGCCGTAGCTATGGAGTCCCTCGCGGGTTGCGAAAGACTTAACGGTGGTTGTCGCGGGCCGCGAGAAAGTAATATTTCAGCTATAAATTGAGCGTTGCATGGCCAGTTCAATCTGCTCGAAATTTTCCTTCAAAAACACTATAATCTGCTCTAAATACACGTACAATGTAGTGAAACACTGCTACGATAACAGGGTAATAACTCGATCACTGCTACGATATATTGTTCGATCGATTAAAACCGATCCGATGGATGTTTAAGTGCTGCCTAAAGTTTGGGCTATACTTTGTCATTCGTCGTGAGGGTTTCTATCTCGTGAATTATCGTAAACGTTGTACTAAGTCACTAACCTAGTTTCGTTTGCATCTTATATTTAACTAGGTTTACCAGCTTAATCAGTAGGCAGGCTCTGACCGTTTAAACTTGCAATGTGAGTCATTCTCTTTTTATCAAAATTGTTTTACAAAACCTCAAATGATTTTCCAGTTATATTTTACAGGGATTAAGTCTTTGCAAATCTTAAATTACTGGCAATAAGTGGGGTATTGTATACATTACTGCTGTATTATCACTTTTAGGTGGGCGAACCAATATAGTGATACACGTCACTTTTGGGTGAACGGACCCAATAGTGATATGACCACAGTCACAGATCCGGTCGAGTGACAACTGGACTAGATAATTATCAGATAGGGGCAATTGTAATCGCTCTTAATACTGTGAATTATAACAAGGTGTCATTTTATACAATTTGAATGCACTCGCCAGCATTTTCCGCTGATCAAATCTTTTTAAAACATGTTTCAGGTGATTTACTTTGAACAAGGAAAAGTGTCGCGTAGCACTCCAGCTTAAATGATGTGGCTCAGTAAATAAATAAACATCTTTTCTGTAATTAGGGAATTTTCCAGTGAAATTCCTTTATTGTAAAATACGGGGTTTATCCCGAAACTTGTAATAAAATAATTCGCTGTTTTCAGTTTAAACGATCCTGTTAAAATTTCCGCTGCCAATTAAACACCAATACCACGGGTTTCTGTCTCGCGGCTTCGGAACCAGGCAAAACGGGTCGGGGGCCGTGACAGGTGGAATCTTAGAGAATTATTCCGTATATTATTTTGGTCACAAAGTGGGGCTTGATTGGGTTTTAAGGTTAACCAAACGGGTCAGAATCGAAAGTCAAAGGAAAAGTCAAATTGTTTGACTTTCGACTAGGAATTGAGCGCTAAATTGGAAATGACAAGTTAGACGTGATAAAACAAGTCTTATAATATTATATAAACTGTTATAATGTCAAAATTTTAGTTTTGATACCTAAAATCAATTCGTCGCAAAATGCAAATTCTGCGTTTTTGACTTTTATTTTGATACATGTTTGACTCGTCACTTTGCCTACTAAACTTCATGATCAGAGGGTGTAAGCGCAAGTGATTGACACCTTTATTATTATGATCACGTAGGAAAGTTCAATTTGAATTTTGACTTGACCAAATTGGTCAGAACCAAAAGTTAAAGCAAAAGTCAATTTACTTGACTTTTGGATAATAACTAGCTAATAAATTGAAATAGACTAGGAGAAACACTTATAAGTGTTTGGATGGAAACATTAGAACTTAGAAATGGAGGCTTCAAGTCCAGAAGCGAGCTCCAGGAGTGATTTAAGAAGTGAAGAATGAAAGGTGTGAATGTACTTTTGAACAAGGAGACTATCTATACTAATTGAAGATCAAGGAGGTGTTTCCAAGTGTGTTTAGATGTTGATTAGTGTCCTAACATTTGTAAAGACCAGATTTAAGGTGGCAAAATTCATGCAAGGTGGTAATACTTGGAGAACAAAGCTGCTGCCAGCACAATTCTGCACACTGGGCACCCCTTACGGACCGTAAGAGGTAGGCCTGACAATCCGTAAGGCCTTGAGAAAATCAAAACTTTGATTTTAGATAGTTTTGGCCCCTGGATTTGTATTATCAGCTTTTTGACATTTTTAACCCTTCTATCTTATTATTTAGGTTATGTAAAGGGTATCAAAGCATATATAACTTAGATTTGTTCTGGAGATGTTGTAAATATCATTTTGCTTGAATGTACTATTACGAAACTGGGAAATAAAATATATAATTATTATTGAACACAAAATGATCAAAAGCTTACAAACTGGATTTTTTTTGCTATGGTTACAACAATGGTGGTTGTGGTAGTGGTGGTGAGGTGGTATTGAGAGTGCCACATAAGCAGCCACCTCATCAAATAATGTAGACTTGCGCCACATCAGCGTCCACGTCACCAAAAAACTAACTGGGTTAGCCCTTAGTTAGAAAATGCCTAATGGTTTACAATATGTGAAAGGTGGGACCATCAGTGAGAATTTTTGAAGTTGGGACTGTTGCTGGCTAATGGCGAATAGTTGGGATTACTAAAATCCATTATTCCTACAACCAAAAATTCTATATGAATATCATGATCAAGGAATTGAACAAAAGAACAAAAAGCACTTAAAGACTAGTTTTAAGATAACAATAATTCATCCACCGTTTTGTGCTGTAACACCCCAACCGATGGTGGAAATATGGGTGAGACGAATGAGATTGCTCAAAACATCATAACATACTAAAATGTGACAATAATTAAGGAATCAAAATTTTATTTCGTTACTAACTTCAAAGAAACAATCATCTTGAAAAGAAAGTACAACAATTTGAAATTTAATATGACTAACATAAAGGAAATACATAAAGTAAAGTTTGGGTGTATTTTTAGTCCACCCTAAGTAGATTTTCCGAATATCATCATCAATTTCCTGTAGAATGTATTAAAATATATTTCAACACAAAAGGTCGGTGAGCATATGAGTTTGATTTACATAGCATACGTATAAAGTCTCAAATCCAAACATGGCAATCGTATACTAAGTTACATATCATACTAGCATGCAAAAACTATATGTTATACCAAAGTGTCCACTAGCGTAATCTTATCATTGCAATGAATAAGACCGTAAAGAATGATTACTTAACAATGACCCCAAAACGTGTGCGAATTGCTTTCCACAAAGTGAGCTTGAATGGCTTGTGGGATGAAACACCGAGGTTATCCTAAAAGGATAAACAAAGGTGTGTAAGTTTATGGACCTGATGACGGAATTGATTCGGGAATTTTACCAATATGAAAGTACACAAAAATCTATCTTGATAGAACACTTATTTAGATACCATAGTCATTGATGTTCTTCATGAGTTTTACACTCACTGGAAGTCCAAAGTAAGAAATTTCTATACTTAGATAGGATTTCACCTTAACACATGATAGTCAACCATGGATTGGTTGTTATCATGGTTCGGTTTTTGGATTTATATATATATATATGGTTAGGTTCATTTGTGAGCGACCCCCTTGATTGTGAACACTAGTGAACTAATCCTAGCCCTTGATTATCAATACACAAGTGTAACTCAAGGGCGAGAATTTGATGATGAAAAATACACTAGTGTATTTTCTCAGTAAGTTAACTGTATCCATAAGGGTATTTGTTTGCTCTTGGCTTTTGGGGAATTTTGACTGGTTCATCATACATATAAGGTGTTCTGTGATAAGTTGATTGCCCATACCCTCTTGGATACATGCTTGATTGTGGAGCATTTGTAACTTGAACTTCCATGTGAGCAGGGTGTTGGTTCAAAGTTTTTTTTTGTAACAGCAGTTTGGGTAGGATCAAATTTCTTTGGAGTTGATTGTGGTATTCTTTTAGGTAAATCAACTCCTTGACCAACAGATGCCTTATCTTTCACCCAATTTTTTTTGTCATAAGGTTTGAGATAGAAGCACTGACACTCAGATTTTGATTCACAAATGTTGTGACCTCTGTTTATATCATATGCTTTTGAGTGAAAACAATCTTTTGCTATATGACTGTTTTTTCACAGAAATCAACTACAAATTTGGGATTCTGTCTTTCTTGTTACTCTTTTCTCTCTTTTCTGAAAGAGATGTTTGATCATATGTTTGAGAGTGAGTAACAGGAATGACGCTTACCATTGGTGGTTTGAGGCCATCAGGGTTTGTGAAATCAACTAGTTTGAAGTTTTCAAGTACATCACTTTCATCGGACCAAGTAGGTTTAAATTCACATTTTTCTTTTTCATGACTTGGTGATGGATCTGATGATGTTTCAAGAATGATCTTTTTACCATCAGGATAAGTGATTTTTACTTGTTTACTAGCTGAATTTTTGGAATTACTTTAACCAAATGAGAGGCAATGTTTTCATTTTCTTTTAAATTGTTTTTCCAGATTCTTGGTATCCAATTCCAAATTTTACATTGCTGTTGGTTTGTTTATTAAGAAGGATTTCAAATCCAGCACATGACTCTACCCATTTTTCATAGTTGATTTGGGTAGACTCAACCTCCTTTTTGCAACTTTGATATTTTTCTATCATAGTTCAGAGCTCGTCTTTAGTATTTGATGCTTCATGTTTTAAACTTTTGATTTCCTGGTCCTTTTCAGTTAGTCTGGTTTTAAAATCTCTTTTTAGTTTTTAAAGAACAATTTCACTAACTTGAACATTTTCCCTAAGGTTTTCATTCACCTCTTTGATGTGTTGCAAATGCAATGATACATTTGTCTGAACATAATTATTTAAGAATGTGAGGTGATAACTTGGCCGCAACTTCTTCTACACAATCATGATGACAATTTGTGGGACTTTTGAGATGATCTTCTTCCATTATTTCTGCATACCCTTCTTCACATTCTTCAGAAACTGTTGTTTGCTCTAGGCTTTCTGCATTTTCACCAACAGAGCTTTCCCCAAGAATCTTTTCTTTCTCTTGATCAACTTCATCTGAAATACATTCAAGTGCCATAAAGCAAAAAAATTTCATGTTCATTATTTTCTTTTGCCACAAAAGCAAAATTTTCATCAGTTAAGCCTCCAATAAGCTATTCCAGTCTACAAAGCCTTGTGTAAAAAAACTTTGTTGTTTGGCTTATGCAGTTGCAGGTGCAGGAGTAGCTAGATGTGCTTGAACATGTGCAACATGCATTTAAAAATATTGAACCTGAGGAACAAGTGTTGCATTAATGTATTACACAGGCACAGGTTTCATGCTTTGTGCAAAATTGGGCAGTGTTTTGTACATTTAGTTCATGGGTATTTTGATAAAAGTGTTGTTGATTATTAAGGTCTTTGATTTGGGTATGTTATCACCGGTTCAGAGTTGTTTGTTTGACTTCTGCATTCTCTTGCAAAATGACCTAATCTGTTACATTTGAAAAAGTTTATCTTAGACTTATCCAACCCAACCTTTGACCTCCCACTTAACCCTGGATATTTCCTACCAGTCCTTTATAAAAGTTGTTTGCTCTAAGACTAAGTAATGCCACTTGGTGCAAAATATCCATCTTTTCAAGATCGGTGGGATCAATATGCTTAAGATCATCAAGAACAAAGGATAGATTATCAGAATTATGACTGTCATCATTTGCTGTGAAGGCACAGTTTGAGGAATATTGATCAGCGTTTATACTAGTTGATGTATCATTATAATGGTCATAACCCTGATCATTTGATATTCCTGATGATGATCCTTCTTGACTTAGAAGTGTCGTGTTGCCGAAGACCTAATCGTCGGACACTTACCCAGTTTCATGGAGCTTGTTTTTATAGACAAACTTTCTTTCAAACATTAAGAGCTTTCCATGAAGCTGAGTCAAGGTCATATCCTTGAAATCAGGAGTTGTTCTCATCACAATTGCTATTGTAGCCCACTTTTCAGGTAGTGATCTCAAAAATCTATAACTTAAGGTTGATTTTAAAAATTCTTTGTTTACCAACTTAAGTTCACTTATTAGACAAGAAAATCTTTCAAAGTATTAGAATAAGGGTTTCTCCCTTAATATGTGTGAAAGTCTCATATTGCTGGTAAATAATTTCTCGAGTGTTCTCGATAACATCTTCTGTCCCACCAAACTGTTCCTTCAATGTATCCCACAACTCTTTAGCACTGTTACAATGTAATAGGTCGGCGTAGATTTCATTTAGCAAAGCCATGGCCACAATGTTAAAGGCCTTTGCATCTAGCTTAAATTTTTGAAAATCTTGCTCTGAGTAAATTTCCGGCTTCTTTGGCTCTTGAACATTCTGATTTTCGGCACTAGGTACCATTGGAATGTGAGGTCCGAATATAACGGACTCGAACACCCTGTGTTCTGTTGAGCTAGCACATGAGCCATCCTACGTTGTCATATATTATACTCAGATCTGATAAGCATATGAGGCCTATTGCTGAAGTCTGTATTATGGAGATCATGATTGTTTTGTGCCATTCCTTTTGATCTTTTGTGAAAACAAAGTATGTAAACCTTTTAAAAGTTATACTTTAAACTCTGAATTCAGATACAATGAACAAATTGGATCTCTTTGTGAGCTGATCTTTGAATATTAAACTGATTGTGAAATTGAGTTTAATGTGACCAAGCTCTGATATCAATTGTTGGATCTGAGTTTGTTATACTTGTAAGTTTAAACAATTGAAGAACAAGCAATTTGTAATTTGTAATGAAACTAAGATAAACGAACAAGCAAGAAGTTATATCAAAACTGTTTTCTATTGAATTATAATGATTTCAATTACAGTATAATGATTTTACAAATTCCCCCTCAGACTGATCACTAACTTTGTTGTTCGTACAAAAGTAGTGCGTGTGATGAAATAGATCTCTAACACATAAGATTTATTTATACAAGTACGAAAGCGCTGTTTGCAATCAGCTAACGTCATCCTGATAACGACATCTAACATTCCTAACAGAAAAGATTCCACAGATGTTAGCAAAGATCTGCGGGAATCTAACATCTGATCTATTAAATTAAACATTTGTTCTAAGCTAAGTATTGTTCCATTGAGTAAACCCCTATTCTTCAAACTGTTGTTGGCTTGTATCAAACATCTGTTTGACCACAACAAATGTTTAGTCTTCATGGTCAGTGTTTTGTTTCAACAGAGCTTTGGCCTTGAATAGTGGTTTCTACATCTTCAACATTGGTTTCAAGGCTTCAAACAGATCTTTGAATGTCTTCAACAGATGTTCTAATTAGTGTTCAAGATTCACCATCTTTGAGAGGGGAATGTTTCATTAATTGTTTATTTCTTAATCAGAAGATCATGTTTTGGTTTTTGAATATAATCTTTTTTATAGGTCTAACAATTAATTTTAGATTAATTTATAAAATAAAAGTAACTAAAATAATAAAAGAAAAATAAAACAATATTGTTGTAATTTAAACTGGGAAGATAGTGTAAAATTTTAATATTCGTAATGTGAATATGTAAATGTGCTTGTTTCATGTTTCACTTGCTAGTTGAACCTTTTTGTATGTGTTTATAAAAGTTTCGTAAAAAGATTATTTGAGTTTTCAGTAAACGTGTTTTCCAGCTTTAGTTAACAATTTTAGTTTTCACAAAGTTTTATTTTTAATAATAGGTTACCATGTCCAACAACTAATGCCATATTATTGGGCCATGTTCCACCACTAATTAACTTGATAAAATACAGAATATAGAGACAGCTTATTATAAAGTCGTACCCCATACTCTTTCCACGTTCAAATTGTCAACCCATTTGAACTGTTAATTATACCCTAGTTTGCTTAATTTATTGATATATAATAAATATATTATATCTTATATAATAAAATAATTCATGAATTTGCTTGGAACAACCCTTTCACCAGCTGGTTTGCCCTTTCAAGTTTCAACCACCGTTTATTGGGTCTCACATTGTTTCCTTTTAAAAAGATATATTCTTAAAACGAAAACAAGAAAAACAAATTCAATAAAATGGAAAAAATGTTGTAGTTGTAGATAACTTATACTTTATATTCTTATTAGGTTTACCAAACTATCTTCAACAAGAAGTTCAAATCCTGTTACTAAAGGAATTAATGTTTTCATTGTTTATACGATATGATAATTAACAGAACTTTTCATAAACACCGGTCTAGTGGCATCTTGTGAGTGAGATAAGAGTTTAGGACCAATAAGTCCTGGGTTCGATTCCCGCAGGGGGGGGGGTTCCATATTTATTAGGTTTCCTTCTGAATTGGTGTATAAACATTATGCATAGTGGAGATGGATATGATCGGATGGTTCCACTGGTGACACGATAATACTACAGTGGTCTGTCAGTGATCTAAATTTGCAGTTAAAAAAAAAAAAAACTTCATTTTTAAGGTTTATGAAATATATACAATTTGAATACCAATTTTTTACAATCAAGCTGAAATATATCCTTTAATCAATGTGTGTGTGTCTAGTAATAAGAAACTTGAATAACGCTTTATAAAAAATAAAAAAAATGGATAGAAACAAAATTTTGTTGTAATGAAAATAAGCTGAACTAGTTGAGTGTTAGTTAAAAACCTAAAGTGTATATCTAAGCATGAAGACCTAGTTAATCAGACTAATTAAACTTAGATTATAGTATATATTCGCATTTGTAATGACATTTTACATATTATTCTCGTTAATTAGATCATAGGTACATCGGGATTATGTATCTACATATTTATTATTTAATAAAAGGTAACCAAATATTTTTATTCCCCTAAATAATAATTTTAGTTTCCTGTCTTCGGCATCCAGAAAGGACAACATTTTTAAAATACAAACAATAATTTGTATCATCCAATTTATATGTCAAAACTATCTGTCAGTGTGTCTCTTTCATGCTCTATCCTATATAAATTCTTCATCCTCATAGTTTCCAATCATACTTCCAACAGTTCTCTCTCTCTCTCTCTCTCTCTCTCTCTCTCTCTCTCTCTCTCATAACGACAATGGCTTCTGCTAGAATGTGCCAATTCTTCATGATCGTAGCTCTTTTGGCTACTTCATGCATAGCCCAAGCCCCAGTGGCCACCCCAACGGTCTCACCCACAGCCAGCCCCACACCTGCCCCAGTTGCACCACCAACTCCCTCACCCGCACCCGTCCTTGCTCCGGCTCCAGCACCCGCTGCACCAACTCCTTCTCCTGTCTCCGGACCGGCCCCATCCCCATCATCACTTGCACCAAGTGCCCTTTCACCCGGTCCATCTGCTGGTCCTTCACCAGCACCCGGAGGACCCGTAGCTGATGTTCCCAATGGCTCTTTTGCTGATGGGTGGCTCAACCGAGCTGTCATTGCTGGAACTGCATTCGCTGGATCGGTCATTGCTGTTACAATGATGTAAAGATGCTGAAGGTTTTTGGTGTTGCCCTACTAATGAGATACATTCTATATTTTTCTTTTGTTCTGGTTACTTGATCTGGACTTCATTTGTTATTATTTTTTATACAGTTTGGGTTAATTTTATTGTTGTTTGATTGTTTCTACATTAAATTTGAGATATATGTGTTGGCTAATGTTGAGTATTTGTTATAAAAATTAAACATACTTTTTATTATTTTTTTAATCATTTTCTTTTTCAGTTTTGTGTTAACATACTTTTTATTATTTTTTTAATCATGTATGTGTCGTTTGCTTTGATGATATGGTATATTGTGCGATTGGTAATGTGTTATTAATGTCAACGTACTGTTTGAAATGTTGAGAAATTTCCCAAATTGTCATACGTAGAAAATTAACTCAAATCCACGAGCCTGACTCTTAAAATTTGTCATACGAGCATGGATTTGCAACTAAAAATCTGTCGGTGAATTTTCTTTTTTCTTTTTAAATCCGTAATAGTAATTTTTTTTTTTTAAATTCCATTGATAATTCGTCGTGGAAAGCATGGCCGGCCTTGAAGGTGGGCGGGGAGGACCACCGATATTTCGAAAAACACGTTATTTTTTGAAAAACTACGATATGAATATGTAAAAATAAATAACGAGTTAAATGTCATTTTAGTACCTGTGGTTTGGGTCATTTTGCCAGTTTAGTCCAAAGGTTTTATTTTTAACATGTGGGTCCAAAAAGGTTTCACAGTTGCCATTTTAGTCCACTTGGTTAACTTCATCCATTTTTTCTGTTAACGAGAAAGCCAATTCGGTCATTTTGTATGTAATTCTGTTAACTAAAAGGGCAATTCAGCCATATAAAATGACCGAATTGGCCTTCTCGTTAACAGAAAAAATGGATGAAGTTAACGCAGTGGACTAAAATGCAACTATGAAACCTTTTTGGACCCACAGGTTTAAAATGAAACCTTTGGACTAAACTGACAAAATGACCCAAACCACAGGGACTAAAATGGCATTTAACTCATAAATAAATTAATAGGGTATACCCATACAAACACCAATATAGGCCCACTAACAAAACTATTTTTGTGGTTTAGATTAGTTTATGGCTGTCCAAACTGCTCGACGATCGCTCGAAAAATGCTCGTTCGATTCCCGCTCAGTTTGTAAATGAGCCGCTCAGCTCGGTTCGATTTGAAAACGAGCCAAGCATGAGCAAAGGTCCGCTCGCTTGTCGATCGCTTGATTTCGCTCGAATTATTTTTATTAAATAATTAATATATATATTATAGATAAGTAGCCCAAGAAAAATTAAAAGCCCAATAAACATACTAGCCCAACTCAATACGAAAACCTAACCCTAATTCCTAAAAATTCAAATCAACACCTAATCCCTGCTATAGCTAGCGCTTTAGTAATAAGATAGTTTTCAGGAATCGATTCTTTGATTGAATAGCAGAAGTGCTACTTAGTAGTAGAAACTCGGAGAGACGGAGATGCGACTATTTCATACCTGCTAACTCCTAGGATGAGAAGTGGGTCCCTTGTTTTTGGCAGGAAGAGTTTCAGCCTTTGTTGCCCCTGGGTAGAGTGAGTCTACTTAGTGAACTGGCAGGACGCCAAGATCAATTGATCAATACGAATCTCGAGAGTGGATGGTTGATCGCCGCCTGCTTGTCCTGGAGGCTCTCCGGCCGAGGTGGGGTTTGCTATCGTAACCTTTTTCCCGGTGTATGTGAGGGTGACGAACTCCGGTCATAGGTTGGTCCAAAGAACGAGAGTCGGCCTCCTTAAGTCCGTTGTTCCTCAGTAGCTCAGTGGTAGAGCGGTCGGCTGTTAACTGATTGGTCGTAGGTTCAAATCCTACTTGGGGAGAATTTAGAGTTCTCGCTTTTCTGACCTAGCGCCCCTTGTCCTTCTCCTTAGTTTCTAAACTAGCAGAATCGCAGGACATCAAAAGTGGGAAGTTTCTTGTTGGTTTTTCTTCCTCACTCTCGAATAGGTGAACTTGGTTCGTTCAATTCTTAGGGAGAAGAAGGATGGGAATGAATGGGAAGACTGGAGTAGTCTCTTCATTAGCCGGAAGGAATTAGTCTCCACTAGCCTCATTCGAAGAACGAATAAGAAAAGGCTTACTGTTTAGGTAGGATAGATCGATGTGGTCCAATGGCTAAAGCTCTGCCAGCTTCTTGTAGACTTACTTCTCTTTGGGCTCCGAGTTCTTTATTTCTTTTTTTCATTCTTTTGTTTTGTTTTTTTGTTTTTGTTTTTCATTATTCTTCGCCACTAGTGGCAACGAAGTTCTTGGTAATTAACAAGCACTACGTGAAAAAGGGGCTACGGCCACACTTTTGGCAAAACCGCCCAGCCACACATCTAGAAAAATGTGTGGCTAACGATTATTCATAATATTATAAAACATCTTTAGCCACACATTTTATTATTAATGTGACCATTTATACCACTTCAAAACCTTTAGCCACACTTTTAGAATATAATGTGACATTTATTAGCCACAAATTGAATTGTGTGGCCAAATGTGATCTATGGCCACATATTTTTGTTCCATGTGACGAAAAAACATGTATTTAATACCTTTAGCCACACTTTAAGAAAAAAAAACCGTGACATATATTTGCTACACTAGCAAAGTGTGGCTAAATGTTATCTACGAACACATTATATATTTTTCTGTGACCAATAACATGTGTATTCAAAACCTTTGGCCACACTTTAAGAAAAAAACTGTGACATTTATTAGTCACACTAAAAAAGTGTGGTCAAATTTGATCTACGGTTACTGTATTTGTATCGCGTGACTAAACACAAAACTATTCCAAACCTTTAGCCATACGTTAAGATAAAACATTCACATTAGAAAGTGTGGCCAAATGTGTTCTACGACCACATTATATGTTTAATAATGTGGCTAAAATCTAATACATATGGCCACATATATTATTTTATGTAACCAAATGTTAGGCAATAGTCACACTTAAATTAAAAATTTAATGTGGTTTTACATTAACATTCATCACACAATCATCATTTTATTTATTTTGTGTGGCGAAATGTTATCAAATGTCATTAAAAAAATGTGTGACCAAATGTTAAACTTACTACATCTTTAAAAATTCCCCCCAAAATATTTAAATCCAAAACTTAAACTTCCACCTAAAATATTTCATCATAGAACTTCCCTCCAAAATATTTCACTCAAAAACTTAAACTTTCCCTCAAAATATTTCATCCTAAATCTTAAACTTCCCACCAAAATATTTTATCCAAAAACTTAAACTTCCCCCCAAAATATTTGATTCAAAACTTTTTCTCTCAAATAATATTCTTATTTAAAAAATTACATTATTTAATATTAAAAAACAAAAAAAAATCTTATTAGATATTTAATAATTCCAACTATTATTAAATATTATATATTTTAAACCATATTTGTATTCTTCTAAATGATATATTAATGTATACATATTAATAATGGTACCAGATTTTTCGTAGTTAATTGTTTTCAGTACTGGTACTTTCAGTTCAATAAGGTACCAATAGTTTACCGAATTTTATTTTCATATAACGTTGCGGTACGAGTAATGTAAAGTACCATACCGAACATTTTTGGTACCGGTACCTGTACCCATATTTGATTGTTTCCGGTATTGGCATTTTTGGTACCGGCATGTTTGGTACCAGTACCAGTACCTAACTCATCCCTAATCATATATGTGTTAATAGACCATATTGGGCTTTACTGGGTTACAATGGTCAATAGTGGTCATAGATATGTAGAGAAACCATATTGGATCACAATGGACAATAGTAGATCACACATGTCTTAATGAACCATATTAGGCCTAAATGATAGTGGATCTTACATGTCTTAATAGATCACAATGCACAATAGTATATCATATATGTGTTAATGGGCCATATTGGGCCTAAGTGGAACACAATGGCCAATAATGGATCGTATATGTCTTAGTGGACCATATTGGGCCTTAATGAATCATAGTGGATGATCATACAGGTCTTAATTGACCATATTGGGCCTTAATGGAGCACAATGGACAATAGTGGATCGTATATGTCTTAATGAACCATATTAGGCCTTAATGGATCACAATGGACAATAGTACATCAAACATGTCTTAATGGACCATATTGGCCCTTCGGGGACACAATGGCCAATAATGGATCATATATGTCTAAATGGACCATATCGGGCCTTAAATGGAACACAATGCATAATAGTAAATCATACAAGACTTAATAGACCGTATTGGGCCTTAATGGATCTCAATGAAATTTTTTAGATAATATATGTGTTAATGGACCATATTGGCCCTTAATGACTCATCATGGACAATACTAGATCATGCATCTCTTAATAAAACATATTGGGCCATAATGGATCACAATGGACAATAGTAGATCCTACATGTCTTAATGGACCATATTGGGCCTTAATGGATCACAATGGACAATAGTAATTTGGGCATGTCTTAATAGATCATATTGGGTCTTAATGTTTTACAATGGACAATTTTGG
Source organism: Helianthus annuus (assembly GCF_002127325.2). Taxonomy (NCBI): domain Eukaryota; kingdom Viridiplantae; phylum Streptophyta; class Magnoliopsida; order Asterales; family Asteraceae; genus Helianthus; species Helianthus annuus. The sequence continues at coordinate 131,991,029 of NC_035441.2, forward strand.
ATCATACATGTCTTAATGGACTTAGAGTGGACAAACACCTGAGCCACCTTTAGCCACATTGTTCCTCGTAACTCGTGTAGATAAACACTTGAGTCTCATTTGTTATCAGGTGTCTTCGCAATCACTTAGTTTGGTAAAATACCCCTTCTTATGTACAGACGTGTCGTTTGACACTTTTCCTGTCAACAAAACTTGTAACTAGAGCTTAGATAACACCGTAGCCTAGTTATTGCTATGGTGGTACGTGTTTTTAAATTATTATTGTTATTATTATTATTATTATTATTATTATTATTATTATTATTATTATTATTATTATTTATACATAATAATCTACGGCGAATGAAACATGTTATTCAACTGATGAGCTTGGTCACATTTTCATACATATTTTATTTACTTGTATATATATATATATATATATATAAGTTATATATATATATGTTTTGATTTAAAATAGTATAAATATAATTTAAAAGTTATATTTATTAATATGTTTAATGGAGTGGATTTAACTAAATGCAAGAAACAATGATTTAAACAGGTTTATATACGCGATATGTATCCACTTATGACTTAACCCACCCAAAACACTAGGGGTATTTAATCATCTTATTCTCTTGTTCCTTCTCATTTGCACAAACCCTAGCCCCCTTCTAGAGAGAGAAAGAAAACTCATAGAGAAAGAAACAAATGACCAGCTTATCTCCGATGGGAATGCAACCTCCGGTGAGCCTCCATTAGCCATCGACCTAGGGGTCGCTCAACCTAAGCTACTTAACGGGGCAATGGTGGGTAGATTTGACTAGCGGCTCAGCCGTTGGTTCTACCCTGAGTCTCCACAAGAGGCTTATTGTGGCAGTTCACAGCGAAACAGCCCTCACACGGGCAGATCTAACTATTGAAGTGGTCTTTATGACGGTGTGCATCGATATTCCTTCCGCTGAAAAGGTAAGTCCGGTGGGTGGGGTGGCTCGCGGTCTTTAGATGTTGTACCACGAACCATATCCTGGTGCTTCACGTTTTCTTTAAAATTTGTGTGCGTGTGTATGTTCGAGGGTGTAATGGTATGTGTGAGATATTTACTAATTTGTTTTCTATTATGAACCATATTCTGCTGCTTCATGGTTTCTTTGATTTTTTTTTTGTTTGTGTTATGTTCTTAAGTGTATGGGTATGTGTGAGATTTTTACTAATTTATTTTCTATTATAAAGTAGATGTTGGTCGATCTTTCATTCTTTTTTTTTCTTAGTACAGCCTGGTCGAGTCATGGTAATTGTAATATCTTCCTTGTATTGTGGGTTGCTGTGTGCTACTGTTATTGGTTAATTAAGAGTTAGGAAAATTATTATTTTTTTATTTCAATATTTTCTTTAAACAATATTTTTGTGTTCTTGATCTCAACTAAGAAATTCAGTATATATGAGTTCAAATGTTTTCGTCATTGGGGATGTAGGATATTTTTTGGTTAATCTCATATTTGAATTACCCCTTACAAAGAAACTACCCCTTCGAATGTTGTTTGGTTAAATGGTTGATTTTGTACAATTAGTATTAATTTGGTGATATGTAGTATAGTTAGTTTGTTTAAATGGCTGATTCTGATTGCTTTTGTAGTGTAGGTCAGGATCGTGAGGATGGACCTAGACAACAAAGTTGAAGCATTCAGTAAAAAAGGGCAAAACAACTGGATAAAAATTGCACTTTGAAGAAAGATGTGAGCATATGGACTTGAAGAAAACAACTGCATATGAATTTGTAGCACTTGAAAATTTTCTTAGTTTATGTGTATATATGTTTTTTTGCGACTTTAGTTGATAGGTTTGGATTATAAGTTTATGTCTTTAATTAGTATTTGAATTGAAACTTATGTATGGATTTTGAATTACTATTGTTAATATCATTTGGTTATTAGATTTTCTTATGTTTGCTACAGCTTTTATTTTACAAAAACTTTAAAAATAAAATAGGTAAATACATGAAAAATTGAAAATAAAATTGCTAATTACACGAAAATGGCGACATAGACACAACAATATATGTGACTATAAAATAGAAACGACTATACTTACAGTAAATTCTCGTGTTACTGTTGATACCATTTTGTCACACTTAATAGGCCATTTTCTGAATTACAACAATCTTTTTGTCACATTTTTTTAAAATTCATGTGGCTAAAACAAACTTTTTAGTGACTATATAATAGAAACAAACACACTTATGGTAAACTCATGTGACTATATAATAGAAATGGCCACACTTAAAATAAATTCATGTGGCCATCGATACCATTTAGTCACACTTAATGGACCATTTTGTTAATTACAACAACCTTTTTGCCACAGTTTTTTAAAATTTATGTGGCTAAAACCAACTTTTTAGTGACTATATAATAAAAACGGCCACACTTACAGTGAATTCATGTGGCTATATAATACAGACGACTACACTTATAATAAATTCATGTGACCATTGATACCACTTAGCCACACTTAATGGACCATTTAACAACCTTTTTTGTCACAGTTTTTTAAAATTAATGTGGCTAAAACAAACTTATTAGTGACTGTATAATAGAAATGGCCACACTTATAGTAAATTCATATGGTTGTTGCTTCCCGTTTAGCCACACTTATTTGACAAAATGATTGATTTCAACAAGACCTTTTAGCCACAGTTTAAGTTGCTATGGCCACACATAAGTGAATGTGGCTGTATGATGCCTACGATGACTAGACCTTTGGTCACACTTGAGCTGGAAAAAAAAGTGTGGTGAAAGGCATATGGTCACATTTTTTTCGTGTGGCTGTAGGCCTTTTTTGACGTAGTGAAGGGGGAAGGAAGATCTGCACTCATTTCATTCATTTAGTACCTACGGTGAGGCGCGACCCACAACAAACGAAGGGGGAAAGCTTGCTTTGCTTGGCTTGCTGTAGCCCTATTTTTAGGCTTGGTAAGCGTAAGCTATTGTTGTAGGCTCGAGAAGGGTAGGCTCGCAGCTTCGCTCAGCAGAAGAGCCTGACTTTCTATTAGTCAAGCGCTAGCGCCCAACCGGGCTTTGAAGGGATAGGGAAAGGGAAGAAAAGAAAGAGGGTCACTCCTTTTAGGAACATGGCTCGTTCATTCACTTGCTCATGAACTCGCAGCTTCGCCATAAGCTACGAAGGGGGGCCTCGCCCCGGGAAGGGGAGAGTGGCCTAGTGGTTAAAAGCGACAGACTGTAAATCTGTTGAAGTTTTTCTACGTAGGTTCGAATCCTGCCTCTCCCACTTGTTGTAGACTTTAGAGAAGAGAAAAGAGGCATTCGTCAGCGTAGGAAGGCCAACCGAGCGAAGCTCCTTTGGCCGTTCCGTGAAGTTCAATTGTATCGTATGTTAGTTAGAGAGGTTGGCGAACTACTATGATCTATAGATTCCGTGAAGTTCAATTGTATCGTATGTTAGTTAGAGAGGTAGTCTTTTAGCTTATATAGTCGTCGGCCTTCCTACACGCACGCGTCTGCCAGAATGCCTCTTTGGTTCGGTATGAAGCCAAGCCGATACATACGATAGGCGAAGGAAAGACCCCTATTTTATAGCGCCTGGGGAACGCAAGTTTGATAGAGGATTGGAGAAGAGAGGTGGAAGAAAACGCTCGGGATGAATTTAGGAGTCTTTGTGCGAGCCGTATGCGGTGAGAGTCGCACGTACAGTAACGAGGGGGTTCGCGTCTATACGTGTAGTGTGGTGGTTGGGCCTACCCACCCTATTTGTTCCATGATCTATGGGTCTACTGGAGCTACCCACTTTGATCAGTTAGCCAAGATTTTGACCGGATACGAAATCCCCGGTGCTCGATCTAGTGGTATTTTTATGGGATTCTATCTATCGTTGTAGGATCCCTATTCAAGATCACTGCAGTTCCTTTTCGGGCGGATGTAGGATGGACGGCCGCCTATAGGTGGTAGGGTAGGGTGGGTGGTACCGCTCAGATTGCGGCCAATCTTCCTAACCGCACGCGGGCCGGGCTTAGAGCGCGTGAAACTCATCACTACCTCGTAAGGGCGTTGAGACCATAGCATGTTACACGAAAGCGCCGCTTTCTCTGTAGTATTGTCACACAGCTGCCCGCCTAGAAGAGCCACTCGCTCTGTAGTGTTGTCACACAAGATAAGCACGCCGCCCGCCTGCTAGCCGGGCGAATCTAAGTTCTCTTCCGGTCAACTGTCCACCCAGTCAAGTGCAAAAAAAAACACAGTAGAATCACGGAATGCACGCTGCTGGTGTGCTTCCTGCTCGCGAGGAAAGAAAGAAGAGCGGCAAGGTTAAGTTCAGATTTGACGGTTTGTAGCATGGGAGCAGATTACCCAAAAAATACCTGGGAACAATAAAAAAAAAGATATCTCGGTAACGAAAACTATAGTGGGCTGTATTGGCGAGATCCAACGGTGAACAACTGCCCAAAAGAAAAACTGCCTGGAAGTCCGAGGACCTTTAGTACTGTACTCTACCCCCGAACCAGCAGCCTTCGCGCCAAGCAAGACCGCCCTTGTCCCTTTCCTTTCTCCATTCCGCCTCCTTCTTTGCTTTATTCCAATAGAGTCTAAGGCAAAGCTAAAGTGGTTCGTATGCCTACTTTACCTACTTGACGAAAGGGAACGAACTTAGCCGGGTTTATGGATTGGATTCAGTCAGCCTCACTCCATCCTTTTTATGTTGTCGTGATGGTTACCGGCGAACGCTCCCAAAGGCGACCCTCTCGAGTTTCCAGCTGTTTTCTATATCTATATTGAGGTAGCCTTTCGTCGCCCTGAAAGAAGTCACTATCAAAGAGCTCGCCCTACTGAAGTACCATAGGTGTGCTCAGCCCGGTGACTAAGAAATGGGTTTGCGCTTGAATTTCAGTGATGAGGTTTTTCGAGGGAAGTAGGGCTCTTATTGACTAAAAGTGGGTTCTTCCCTTTCCTTTAGAATGAAAGTTGCTATGAAGCCCCTACTACTTACTTTGTTTGATTCAAAAGGCGAACGGCCCCCCAACAAGTCGTATGGGGTGGGGTGCTTGTGATAAGCTGCCTTGGATATGAGGAATTCTAAAAAATAAATAAATAAAGAAAAGAAAATAAAAAGAAAGGAAAAGTCCGGTATTTGACGAAGATCTTTCTATCAATAGATAGGAATGAGTGTTCGACATAGGGATAGAATCCATCTGCTCTTTCTCTCTGCATTTTTCTTCCCCTCTAACGCGGGCCGGACGACGGCGGGCGCGGGAGGAAGAAAGCTAAGAGAAGACGCTCTTCTCTTAGGTCCCTTTTTTCAGTGCAGGAAAGCGCTCTCTTTTTGTCATCCCTGCAGCTTTCCTTTCCAGATTTTTTATTGAACGCATGGCGTAGCTAGGACCCTTCAAATCATGTTTGAGCCTATGTTCAAACCAAACAAACCCACCTCCTATTTGAGTCAGGCTGGAAAGAATGCCCGCCAAGTTCAGATAAGGGAATGCTTCCCCCAACCATTAAAGGAAAGGCTCGACGAAGGGAGGGAGATGCGGCGGGGGAAGGAAAAGTATACCAGGTTCTGTATGACCTATAGAGATATATATTTTGTTTCTGTTTTTACAGAAGGGTCTTAGATATCTATCTTTCTGACCAGGTTGGTACATAGGAAATAACATTAATATTCTTAATAATATTAAATGCCTTTCCCCGACGGGTTTCTCTTCATACACAGAGAGATGAATCATCGTTGGGGGCGTCTTAAAGATTTTAGGTTCTTTGACCAGGTTTGACACCTGTCTGAATAGGAACCGACCGAAACGGACCGCAAACCCGAACCGCTTGACCCCTTCATACTCGATTCATTAGGGTTGGGGATGGATGGAACCAATCAGAAGTGCAAATCGCGCAAGCGAAGCCGGGAAACGGACCGCAGCGCAACGACTAGGACTCGTGTCGGATGACTTTTGAGCGTGAGCTACCGCTCATGCAGCGACAAGGACCCGCAACTCTCGAAGGGGCCATCAACCACCCGAATCACTGTCGCAAACCCTCCCTTTACTTTACTCAATGGATAGCGCTTATTCTCTTTCAATCAACAAAATGATAAATGGGGGAGAATGAAAAGACAGAGGTCTTTATTGAAGAGGCTTTGCACCCGGAATAGGACTAATGCAGATCCAGAAGAATGGGTCTGGGCTTTCGAAAAGATGAATATGCAAAGGGTAAGGTAAAGAGAAAGTCTTTTGAACAACCAACCTGACATAAGGATTCTAGCTCGCCCACTTAGAGCAGATGGACATTCTCGAACGGGGAAAAGCGGCACTCGACATCTATTAAACAAGACCAAGAACAAAGCCATACCATGCCCTCGGGGGAAACTAGTGATGATTGCCATGAATGCAGCCCTCGAGGACGTGTATAAGAAGGTCTTTGCTGATTCCTATCAACATGGTGCACCTCAGAGGGGCGTGAAAAGCCCGTGGAGACTTTGACCGAATGAATAAGGATCAATGGATAGACATTTTTTGAGGAGGAGAATCCAGGATGAACGCTTTTTTCATTCGCTATGCGCTGAATGGATGCGTACTCGCGTGATCAATCGATGGACGGGGGAATTGCGTGAATGACGAGACCGGCCTAACCTAAAGTGGGTCCTCCCCCCCCCCTTGAGAATCTTGATTGACTGACACTAGGAACCGATTCGGAGAAAGAAGAAGCATGGCATGAGATAGGCGGCGGAAGAATTTTCGATAGCGAATTACTTGACTCGATGGATGGAGGTAGAGCCCTCCAACTCAAGCACGAAATCAATGTTGAGTCAACAATAATCCAGAGGGGCACCACCAAGCGGGATCGAGACCAGCCCCTTGTATATAGGGTAAATATCCCATCCCAGTAGGGGCTTCAAAACTTGACTAAGAGAAAGTGGAAAGAAAAGGGGCGCGCTAGCTGCAATCAAACTAAAGCGCTAACGAGCAAGAATGCCTATAGATAGCGCTTTAGTAATAAGATAGTTTTCAGGAATCGATTCTTTGATTGAATAGCAGAAGTGCTACTTAGTAGTAGAAACTCGGAGAGACAGAGATGCGACTATTTCATACCTGCTAACTCCTAGGATGAGAAGTGGGTCCCTTGTTTTTGGCAGGAAGAGTTTCAGCCTTTGTTGCCCCTGGGTAGAGTGAGTCTACTTAGTGAACTGGCAGGACGCGAAGATCAATTTGTCACACCCCCAAAAAAATCCACCCGCGGAGTACCACCGCTTGGAGGCGTGACATGACCAGGATCAAGCCACCAATCATATTGAACATAGTAATTAAATAATAAAAGTAATCAATTCAACCCATCACAATATAACTGATGTTTAACAAAACATAATTTGAGTAGCGGAAGCATAAGTATGTAAACCCAAAGTAAATCATAAGTTCAAATGTTTAAACGTTTAACATGGCATCCACGATCCATGTCCCACAACGACCTGCTCCTCCCTGTGCAAGCTCCATATGTACCTAAGGTCCTGCAAGGCATGCAGCAGAGAGTCAACAACTAGTTGAGCGAGTTCACAGTTGATAGTTCAGTAATTGTAATAGTATGAGTAGCTTTATGTTCGTTCATTAGATCATGTATCGTATTAGTTTGCATCGCGGCCCTCTAGGCAGGTATGCGAAGATTAGGGGAAGTTTTCCCAAGTATTCTAGACTAGGTATATTTGTATCACAGCCACCCGGCATGTGTACGAAGTTTAGTGTATGGTTCGCAGCCATCCCAGGTATGTGTGCGAAGATTAGTCATATTATCGCAGCCAACCCCGGCGTGTGTGCGAAGATCAGTTCTAATAGTATCACTAGTCTAGTCGTATCTTATCAATAACCCTTCCTCACCAGAGGACCATATTGTAACATCCGTCAAAAAAATGGGTTCCCAAAAAAAAAAAAAAATCCGACCCGTTTTGAAATTCGGATCCTAACCTTGAAATCTCGAAAATGTTCGTGAAATAATTAACCGTTGAGAGATCCTTACCTCTTAATTTAATTATTGGCATAGTTATTTATTTAGTTGATTAATTAATTAGTCTTTTGCGATTAAATATATATATATATATATATATATATATATATATATATATATATATATATATAATAAAATAAAATGCTAGAATGGCATGCAAATTTATCTAATTAGCACCAAGCATGCAACCTTCAACCGTACACTATTATTTCCAATTAGATATAGGACCCATAATACCACCGAAACATGTGTAGTTAATTTTCTTTTTAGTTTGTAATATGACATAAATAATATGGTAAAATGGTTGGTCAAAACTAATAAACTTCAGGGACCAATTTTGTTAATACAACCATAATTCAAATGTGACTTTTGTTCAGCAAGTTGCCGCCAAACTCAGTTACAAGACAGCCTTGTTCCTTTTTGTTTCCATTCTAATTTCTCCATGATTTGTCGAAATTAGACATCATTATCGTGTTTTCTTTAATATGTCAATCAAGAACCAAGTCTTTTTCTCTAATCAAATACATCTTGTATACTTTACCCAAAAAAAAAAATACATCTTGTATAAGTTTCGAAATCAACCAGCAACAACCAATTGTCGCCCAAAACACAGCAAGTTCTTGCTGTTTTCCTTCCTTCTTTTCACGCTGATTTTACGGGATTTACACCATCCCCGCGTTTCCATCTTTACGCAAATCATGAACTATCACAAATACAAATCAATCGTAAGATCATTGCCAAGTTTACGAGTCTAGCGAACAACTATATAAACCGAACCATCCATCACCATTTCACACCCTCACACCCACCTTCGACACATTACACAACAGTCCTATCTTCGCCGGAGACTCACACTCTCGGTTTCGAAACCGCCGCCGCCAGAGCACCATTCACAACCTGTTTTGAATACTCACACCCTCTCGAATCAACCACACCCATGCCGGAGAACCCGAGCACGTTGCCGGAGTTTGAAGTTTCGTCGGAGGAACTCGCGTCGTCTTCAAGTTATAGCTCACCGAGCACGCCGTCGTAGGACAACCGAAGCCATCGGAGCTCAACAACGACATCACGACGGGGACTGTTCTCTCGCATTTCGGTATATTGTTTTCATTCTTTTTTATTTACCTCGTTCGATGCTTTATGAGTACATAAAATATCTGACGTTATTTTGGTTCCTCTTACCATTTTGTGTCATCTTTCATACTTCTCTAAATAAAATTAATTATTAACATAAAATATCAAAGTTAATTTTTGTAAATGTATCCATTCTGAGTTGATATTGATTTTCTCTTTTATATATAAAATAAAAATAAATATGACAATTCTGTGAGCTTTTTCAAACGCACTACATGAACTAAAGTGGTAAACTAAGAATGATTCTTTGTTTTTTTTTTTTTTAGTTTCATGTGAAGACTAATGAATTTATATTTTTAGAAACATATTATATAAATTATTAAAATCTGTTTATTTAAATGATTAAATAATATTATATACCAATTACTAATTTGTAAACTATAAAATATTAGAAAGTCTATTTAACATATAAATATTAACTAGATCGTTACATGACATTTAACATTTTAGGATAAACCGTCCGTTTGTTCTCTTGGATTTTCATAATCAGACTCGTACGTCCTTACAAGAAATCGCAACGCAATCAATGTGAGTATACTTGATCCCATTTTTATTTTCTCACTTTTGGGTGCAACATGTATTCTATACAAAAACACGCAACGCTTGAAACTTGTTATATGCACACTCTATCCATTTTTAAACATGAAACAATTTGATGCTTGTTAATCTTGTATGCTATGCAAACATTTCGTGTCTATATGCTCATTAACCTTGTTAAACTTATTAAACTTGTTAGACTTGTTAAACTGGTTAAACTTGTGAGACTTGTTAGACTTCTTATACTTATTTACGCACCACCCTTGAGTGAGTCTTGGGGTGTTTGCGTTGGAAACTTGTTAGACTTCTTATACTTATTTACGCACCGCCCTTGAGTGAGTCTTGGGGTGTTTGTGTTGGAAACTTGTGAGACTTGTTAGACTTCTTATACTTATTTACGCACCGCCCTTGAATGAGTCTTGGGGTGTTTGCGTTGGAAACTTGGGTTTGACATATAGTGACACTGTTTCATCATATTAGTAACTTGTGTTATGTTGTTCATGTTGGATATGAGTATTTAAACTTTTTACTCTACTTTATGCTATGTATCAAACCTGTATACTCGCCAACTTTTGTTGATGTTATTTTAATACATGTTGCAGGTTGTTTAGCACAAGATTCAAGAAAACAAGCTAGGATGGCATTAGAAACCCATTTTAGCAATTAATTAATGTTTGGATTTATGTTTGAATATTCGAGACTTTGTATTACTTTTCTAGTTTTAATAAAATGATTTAATTCATATTGTCACAATTAGTGTTATGTTGTTTTGAGCAATTTGTTCGTCTCATCCCGATGTTTCCGCCATCGGTTGGGGTGTGACACATATCATTATGTTCCATTAGCTAGGTAAGTACAAGTAAATCATCTAATCCCATTCCCACCCTGGGAACCCCATGCCTTGGCTGTGTGAACTCACCTTGGTTTGCTCGGCAGATACACAAAAGGTTTCTTGAACTAAGAGTGGTCAACCACGTCCTAACAGGGTTACCATACAAGTCAGGTTTTGGTTTCGTGAAAAGCACATAAGTTTCACACAAGTTAACACGTTACGAGTACGTATAGATCATGACAACACTTTAACAGTCAAGCAATTCATCCAACTTATGCGATTTAAATACGCCCAATAGTACTCGGCCCAACATGTTCTGCGCTCCACAACATGTTGTGCGATCCAACATATCCCGGCCCAATTATCATACAGATCAATAACACATTCTCGGCCCAATTAAATAACATATAAGTGACTTGTGCGATCCGAGCAGACATGTGCGATCTGCTTGGATTGTGCGACTGGGTTTGGGCTTGTTCGGCCCAACAGCTAGACAAACATCATCACTTGTGCGATCCAGTAACCCTTGTGCGACTGTGGGTGCCTTGTGCGACCGGACTCCTTGTGCGATTGACCAACTTGTGTGATGGGGGCTCTTGTGCGATCGGAGCCCCTTGTGCGATTGGTTTTTAGATCCCGATTTTTATGCTTATTCGGTTACACATTCAATAGTTTCCAAACATGTGATTATCAATTAACAACTAATTAGTTTCAAAACATGCTAGATTTCGATCAAACAAGGTTGTTACAACCAATTCACATAAACCCTAACCAAATCATAGCATGAACAATATCTAATCAACTCTTATGATTCGGTCCGATTTCATGAACATTCACCCGGTTACATATGTTTAATCTTAAACATCAATTCATGATAACCGAACAACAACAATAACATATCCGATTACATTCATTCAAAACTTAAATCATCACACCAATCAATCCGAAAACAAGGCATAGCAACCTAGTAACATCAAATCGGTTCTAGCTTATTATCATGCGATACAACTTACAAGAACATCACATACGGTTTTAGCTTAGCATCACATATACAACCCTAATTGGTTTAATCTAAGCATGGAATCATAACATCATTCAACAAGAAATCACAAACAAAACACTAACCGATTGTAGGTAATGCAATAACGATCCAAACAGAGAGCCTTGGTGCCGTCGGCTTCGAGGGAGAGAAGAGAGAACAAGTAGGGTTTTGTGGTGATTTATTTTTGATAAAAGTGAGAGATGGTTACTACCCCTAAGTGTTATGTGAACAATAAGTTGGGCCGAACCCAACTTGGCTGCCTATTGGTTTCGGTTACAAGCAATACGGCCCAAATGGGCTTGTGCGATCGAGGATGCTAGTTACAAGCAATATGTTGTGCGATTACATCATACATACATACAAGCACAAATCAAACATAACATTCATTTAAACAACAAGGTTCACATAAGCACGTAACGTTACACAAAGTAGGTTCGAATTACGAGTTGTCACATAATTGATCAATACTAATCTCGAGAGTGGATGGTTGATCGCCGCCTCCTTGTCCTGGAGGCTCTCCTGCCGGGGAGGGGTTTGCTATCGTAACCTTTTTCCCGGTGTATGTGAGGGTGACGAACTCCGGTCATAGGTTGGTCCAAAGAACGAGAGTCGGCTTCCTTAATTCCGTTGTTCCTCAGTAGCTCAGTGGTAGAGCGGTCGGCTATTAACTGACTGGTCGTAGGTTCAAATCCTACTTGGGGAGAATTTAGAGTTCTCGCTTTTCTGACCTAGCGCCCCTTGTCCTTCTCCTTAGTTTCTAAACTAGCAGAATCGCAGGACATCAAAAGTGGGAAGTTTCTTGTTGGTTTTTCTTCCTCACTCTCGAATAGGTGAACTTGGTTCGTTCAATTCTTAGGGAGAAGAAGGATGGGAATGAATGGGAAGACCGGAGTAGTCTCTTCATTAGCCGGAAGGAATTATTCTCCACTAGCCTCATTCGAAGAACGAATAAGAAAAGGCTTACTGTTTAGGTAGGATAGATCGATGTGGTCCAATGGCTAAAGCTCTGCCAGCTTCTTGTAGACTTACTTCTCTTTAGGCTCCGAGTTCTTTATTTCTTTTTTTCTTTCTTTTTTTTTGTTTTTTTTTGTTTTTGTTTTTCATTATTCTTCGCCACTAGTGGCAACAAAGTTCTTGGTAATTAGCAAGGGGAAAGGAAGATCTCCACTCATTTCATTTAATCAGTACCTGCGGTGAGGCGCGACCCACAACAAACGAAGGGGGAAAGCTTGCTTTGCTTGGCTTGTTGTAGCCCTATTTTTAGGCTTGGTGAGCGTAAGCTATTGTTGTAGGCTCGAGAAGGGTAGGCTCGTAGCTTCGCTCAGAAGAAGAGCCTGACTTTCTACTAGTCAAGCGCTACCGCTCAACCGGGCTTTGAAGGGATAGGGAAAGGGAAGAAAAGAAAAAGGGTCACTCCTTTTAGGAACATGGCTCGTTCATTCACTTGCTCATGAACTCGCAGCTTCGCCAGAAGCTACGAAGGGGGCCTCACCCCGGGAAGGGGAGAGTGGTCGAGTGGTTAAAAGCGACAGACTGTAAATCTGTTGAAGTTTTTCTACGTAGGTTCGAAACCTGCCTCTCCCACTTGTTGTTGACTTTAGAGAAGAGAAAAGAGGCATTCGTCAGCGTAGGAAGGCCAAACGAGCGAAGCACCTTTGGCCGTTCCATGAAGTTCAATTGTATCGTATGTTAGTTAGAGAGGTTGGCGAACTACTATGATCTATAGATTCCCCATCCATATCGAATCCCAACGAGAATAGAAGCGAGTAGCTTCCGGCTTGGCTTGTAGTCGTAGTCTTTTAGCTTATATAGTCGTCGGCCTTCCTACACGCACGCGCCCGCCAGAATGCTTCCTTGGTTCGGTATGAAGCCAAGCCGATACATACGATAGGCGAAGGAAAGACCCCTATTTCATAGCGCCTGGGGAACGCAAGTTTGATCGAGGATTGGAGAGGAGAGGTGGAAGAAAAAGCTTGGGATGGATTTAGGACTCTTTGTGCAAGCCGTATGCGGTGAGAGTCACACGTACGGTAACGAGGGGCGTTCGCGTCTATACGTGTAGTGTGGTGGTTGGGCCTACCCACCCTATTTGTTCCATGATCTATGGGTCTACTGGAGCTACCCACTTTGATCAGTTAGCCAAGATTTTGACCGGATACGAAATCCCCGGTGCTCGATCTAGTGGTATTTTTATGGGGATTCTATCTATCGCTGTAGGATCCCTATTCAAGATCACTGCAGTTCCTTTTCGGGCGGCTGTAGGACAGACGACCGCCTATAGGTGGTAGGGTAGGGTGGGTGGTACCGCTCAGATTGCGGCCAATCTTCCTAACCGCGCGCGGGCCGGGCTTAGAGCACGTGAAACTCATCACTACCTCGTAAGGGCGTTGAGACCATAGCATGTTACACGAAAGCGCCGCTTTCTCTGTAGTATTGTCACACAGCTGCCCGCCTAGAAGAGCCACTCGCTCTGTAGTGTTGTCACACAAGATAAGCACGCCACATACCTCGCTCGGATCGGATCGGCTCATGAACACCCCTAGATTAGTTATTAGCCTATTGGTATTAGGTTTAGACCTTTAGTGAGCCCAATACCCAATTTCGTTAAGGCCTAAGGGCACGTTTTTTCGAGCTCGAACATGGTACATGAATTCTCAGGACCGGCCCTGGTGGAAAACATATGGTGATTCATCGGTAAAATTATTATCCACAACTGGTTTTCGACAGCACCAATTGTAACGCCTTGCTTTTTCATACTTTCCATAATTAGAAAGCTCACCTTGTAATGCTCTTTTTGGAAATCTTGTATACTTGTAATCGTCTTTTCGTTGTAATCGTTGTAAAATCCGAGACTTGGATCATAAAAAAATTCATATTTCTTTTCACATTCTACATATTCATACATCCTCATACGTTCGAATTCATTGTATATCGAATCCTTATTCGTTACTCATACGCATACGATACTTATTTACGATACATGTCCATGCTTGTCCTTAAATTGTTGATACTTAAAAACCCCTAATAATATGTGTATTTGCACAACGATTAATCATCTAATATGTGACATATACTTGTCACTTACAAACATGTTACATACTTATACATCACACTTTTTACCTAGTTAAATCATGTTTATTTCATATTATACCTTGTTACAAGTTAGGGGAAACATTGTTACATATTATTACACAACTTAATTAACAAAATTACTCATTATAATGTTTTAAAAAAATAATAAAGAAATATGGCAGCCCCAAATCAGCGAAATTCAGCCCCATATGGTTGGGTTTTGTGGGCTTATTTCAAGGTTTAACCCCTTCTAAACACTTCTGAAGCCCAACCCATTGAAACCCTAATCCATTTCCTATATAATAAGCACTTCCCCACTCCTTATTCCACTTTTACAAGCCTCCAAACACTTCAAAAACCCTCCCAAACTCAGCTGAGTTTCAGCCACGTTTTTGAAAGTTTCAGCTATAAAAAGTGAGTTTTAACTCACTTCCACTTCAATTTTCTTATTGTTTCTTCTTCTACAACATTTGGGTAACCTCTAGGAAGGTTCTCACAAGTTTGCTTGGGCAAACTAAGGTGAAACCTCAGCATTTTTGAGGTCCAAAGTGCATCTAAATTCTGCTCATTTTATATCTTCATGTTTTGGAAGAAAACTTCCTATGTCCATATGCCATTAATCAAGACTATGATTATATGTGTTTAATAACAAGGCTGTAACATGTAAATCCAGAGGTTTAATCCTCAAAAACTTTCTGTTTTAATAAAGTTTTAACCTACAAGTGATGAACAAAAGTCCTACACTTGAAGTTGTGTGATTATTTGGTTAGCTTGGGCTAACCTACTTGAAAATCCACACTTCACTTGATGTTTTCTTAGTTAGCTTGTAGTTATTTCATTCCTTATTTTATGTATTCGTGACCATCCTTGTTGTCCATGACAACTTGTGCATTGGTGAAACACAAGAGGTGCCTAAATGGAAGCTTCATCTTCCTACCTCATGCATGATTTATATGATGTTCTTGTTGGACTTAAACTATGATATAAACTATATAATACATATATATTATCTAAGTAACCAAACCCTTGATGATAACCTAGTGGTTATTTGTCAAAGTATTAGGTTACATCATCTAAAGACCATAGTGCTTGTTACGATTCTAATGGGCATTTTGACCCATGAAAACATTCAAACTCTTTTGAGTTTCATAGTGTCAAGAACAAGTATTATGGACTAGATGATTATATTCTCATATGTCTACTTTCCATGTACTTTAAACTCCGAATCTTTAATCCACCATTAACATCCCTTAAACTCCAAATTAAACGCATTCACCCCTCTAATCTCGACAATCTCGTCACGCTTGGATAATCGGAAAGCATATGCAATATTTGTGAGTATACTCGATCCCATTTTACTTTTAAACACTTTGGGTGCAACATGTATCTTATACAAAACACAACACTTGAAACTATTTTAATTACACTCTATCCACGTTTAAACTTGAAACTATATGATGCTTGTTAATCTCATATGCTATGTAAACTTTTCGTGTCGATATGCTCATTAACTTCGTACAAGCCTACCTTAACAATTATAGTGCTATTGGATTGACGTACCGCCCATTAGTCTTGGGGTATTGTTAAGTTAAACATGTTAACCTCCCGCTACTCTCTTGGGATAGGTAAAATTAACGCGTTGTATACTTGGGTTTGAACATATAGTACACCGTTTCAGCATATTAGTACATATTATTATTCATGTTGCATGTGAGCCGTTAAACATTTTATTCTATGTTACGCTATGTATGAAAACTTGTATACTCGCCAACTTTTGTTGATATATTTTAATACATGTTGTAGGTTGATAGACGAGATGATGCTAAGTGAAGAAACGAGATTCAGGTGGACTTAGATACACATCTAGATTAAACTATTATTTTTGATGTTATGTTGAAACAATGTTGTTCTTATTTGGATTTTTGTATGACATTTTTTAGTTTTGCTATGAAATCAAATTTAAATTATATTGTCACATAGTGTTATGATATTTTGAGCAATTTGTTCGTCTCATCCTGATGTTTCCGCCATCGGTTGGGGTGTAACACCAATGGTTATTACCGTTACTGACATATTTGTCCGTTGGGATCGTGTAAGTTTGGGGACTTACTCGCAAACCCATTTAACTAGATGGATCAGGTTCGTGTCAACCTGACGGGTTTACAGATTGACCAGTTTAACACATTTGTTTTGTGTTTTATATTCTTAATATGTATATTATGTCACAATAAATTTGTTGTCAATTTTATGTCTAAATGTAAAAGTGTAAGTGAATAAGACTTTATAACTAAAATTTAATTCTTTTATGTATATTTGTATTTTTTTTTGGTTGTAAAATTGAAAACTTAGTATTAATGTACGGAAAAATTAAAAAAAATACAAAAATTCGGGTTAAATGGGTTATGTACAGGCTCATATTTCTTAACACAATTTTTGATTTCATGTCAAATTTATAGATTTCTGTCGAGGTTGAACTTACAAACGCACAAACATGGCCTATTTAGCCTTTTTTTCTTACTAACATTTGAATCTGAGTGCTTTACTAGGGATTAATATTAGGTGTTACTTGTGCACCACCTACTAAAGGTTTATTATTTTTCCTATCACATCTGCAATTAGGGCTGTGCAAATGGTGGTTCGGTTCGCTTTTTACCCTTAATCATATCCGTAATCGCTAGCTCCAGTTATGGAATTTCCTTAACCATAACCGTAACCGAACTTCAGTTCGTTAATCGGTTATAAGACTCGATCATGGCTCAGTTTCATTTAATTTCGGTTAATTAACCGATCTAAGTTTGAACGAAAATTTAAACAAAATGTAAATATTAGACAATTATTGTCTTAGTTATAATCATTTTTATAACTAAAAAAGACAAAAAAACACACACACACATGCATAAAATGAGTCAAATTTTAAACATTTTAAAACTAATTATATAACATAAAAAGCTTTCATATATGTTTTTATGTATATAGAGTTTGATTCCATAAACATGTATATTTTAAACTAAGTTATAGACCCATGTATTACATGGGTTTGAGGATAGAAAATGAAAAGCCTTTAGATAATCATGGAGTTTATCGGATTCTTTGGATAAAATGTGATTTCCATCTATATAAACTTGAATGATTTTTTTAAAAATAAATATGTTATTGTTGTTGAGGTTGATTGCGTTTGAAGAACAAAACGATTATAAATTATGAATTATTTTGTATATTTCATATTATTTCTTGTATCACACGTAACAAATATGAATTTTGATATTAATACATATAACGCTAATATGAACTATACATACAAAATTAAAAGAAAATATAATTTTAAATGATGCGTTTACCAAGAACGAATTTGGTTTTTAAATATAAAAGAATTAGTATATTTTATTTCAAATTAATATTTTGTAATTTTAAAAAAGTGTTATCAAAGTAAGAGATTGAATATAATTAGTTCACGATCTAAGAGCATATATATTTTAAACATATATATATAAACATGATGAGATTTTAACAAATTATAAACATGACGAGATTTTAAATTTTTGGTTACGTCAAATAGTGATGGGTGTATAAATTTTTTATTACGTTAAATAGTGATGGATGTATAAATTTTTTGTTATTTCATCTTTTTTCGATAAGTTTGTTTTTATTTACTAATGTAGAGATATTTTATTAAAGTATAGGTAACTAGACAACTAATATTAATTATTAAAAATATCGAAGAGATATAATCATGAATATAATGTTATTTTAATATATATATTAAATCCATTCATCATTTAATATTTATATTTATTATATAGAGTGGATGAGATATTGACACGTGACAATGTTTTATTAGATACAAGGTTTAGCACCCGTGTGATACATGAGCTTAGGAAGGGAACATGTCGTGAATAATTAATAAATAAGAAACATACGAAATAATTTTAAAATTGTAAATTTTAATACAAAGTAAATTGAGAATTTAACATAATACAGGAGTGATTCATAGATCTCTAAAAACTTGTTTGTACACAACATTAGACGTTTTATTGGTAACATTGTCATCTTATCAGACATGCTACAAATAGTGAAGTGCATACACAATAAAATCACCAAATAAAAAATGGTCTTTTGCAAAATGAAAATGGGCCCCATGAGTCCTTCGTATGATGAAAACAATGAAAGAGAATCATAACAAAATCATAAGATATCTCATGAAGAGCTTGAACCAATTAGGCAACAACGAATCAAAAGCTGACCAAAACGACTAGACGATTTCGATGTTAATATCCTACCATCCATCGATCATGCTCTACCCACTACCGATCAAGAACCCTCAACGGTACACTCCTTAGCTCATTTCATTTTTTTATTTTTATGAAAATTTTTCTAAAAACCATAAAGCTGTTTTAAAGGCCATCGGTTCTGCCGATGAGCCAAAGACTTTTAATTGGGCTGTGCAGGATGAAAACTGGAGAAAAGCCATGGAGAAAGAAATACAAGCCTTGAAAGAAAATGAAACCTGGACGCTCGAAAAGTTACCGGAGGGAAAGCGAGCCATAGACTCCAAATGGGTGTACAAAGTGAAGTTTAAACCCAATGGTGAAATTGAGAGGTACAAGGCAAGACTTGTTGCTAAAGGGTTCACACAAATGGAAGGAGTAGATTTCCATGACACCTTTGCTCCCGTTGCCAAACTTATTACAGTTTGGACTCTCCTTGTCGTCGCAGTTAAACAGGATCGGCTTATTCATTAGCTTGACGTCAATAATGCGTTTTTGCATGGAGATCTCAACGAAGAAGTTTACATGAAAATCCCACAAGGCTTTGACAAGGGAAAGGAGAACAAAGTGTGCAGGTTGAGAAAGTCCCTTTATGGTTTAAAACAGGCTTCACGAAACTGGTATCAAAAATTCACTTCAGCTCTCTTAACACTCGGTTTCAAGCAATCTAAAGCAGATCATTCCCTCTTCATCTACAAAGAAGGAACTATTTTTGTGGTGGCCCTCATATATGTCGATGATGGTATTGTTGTTGGAGATAATTTGTCAAAGATCAATCAAACAAAAGATTACCTTAACAAGAGATTTAGCATAAAAGACCTTGGTAATTTGAAATACTTCTTAGGCATTGAAGTGGCTCGGACGAAGGAAGATTTAGTCCTTAGTCAACGAAAATATACACTTGACATACTAAAGGATTGTGGGGTCATGGGATCTCGACCAAGTGCTTTTCCTATGAACAAAATTTAAAACTTGGCAAAGGTGATGAAGAGCTAAAGGGTGGATGCGGGTCGATACAGACGACTTGTTGGAAGACTACTTTATTTGCAAGCGACTTGGCCGGACATTGTTTATTCTGTTAATGTATTAAGCCAATTCATGTCCGACCCGCGACAAAGTCACATGGAGGCAGCCACAAGGGTCTTGAGGTATCTTAAGATGACTCCAGGTCAAGGATTTTTGTTGTCAAAGGAAAGTGGCGAGAACTTAGTAGCATACTCAGATTTCGATTGGCTCGGATGTCCCTACTCACGGAGGTCAAGAACCGGTTATTTATTATCATTAGGGAACTCTCCGATCTCGTGGACGTCCAAGAAACAATCCGTAGTATCTCGCTGCTCCGCTGAAGCGGAATATCGCGCCATGGCAACCATAGTTAGCGAAACATTGTGGATGCGTTGGTTGTTGAGTGAGCTTGAACTAGCTCAAGACTATCCGACACCACTCTTTTGTGATAATCAAGCCGCCAGACACATTGCTAACCCGTCTATCATGAACGTACCAAGCATGTGGAAATGGATTGCTTCTTCGTTCGTGAACGGGTCGAATCAAAAGAAGTTATACCGAAATACATCGACACGAAAGCCCAAATTTCCGACATGTTTACCAAAGCTTTGGGCTCAAAACAACTGCACTCTCTTCTTGGCAAGTTAGGCATTCGGAACCTACATGCTCCAACTTGAGGGGGAGTGTAAATTTCCATCAATTATTTCCGTGTCGATTATATGGCATATCTTTTCCTCGTTCATTATTCATTTCCTTGTATAGGGCATATTATAGGAGCAATGGTTGTTTCCCTTGTGTATATATAATTTTTCGATGTAATCTTTTTCTGAGCAGGAAATATATTTTGATATCAAAACTGAAATAACTATGGGGTTATGTTTTGGGTTGATCAAGAGTAAACACGATAGAAATGAGTTGTGTGTGTACTCGTTTTTTATCAACTGGGAAAGTGTTGGTGGGTTTATGATTACATGTGGATGATGATTACTTGATGCAAAGGCATATCGTTTCTTACATGTGGGTTTATAAGAACTACTATGGTTTCTCTGTGATGATTAGGAGAAAATAGCGATGTATAAGGGTTTGATCTACTTATGTATTTTGATGTTTTTTGGCTGTTCTAGACGCGTAGTTAAATGATTTTTTGTTTTATTTATAGATTTGTTTGTTTAAATGATTAGTTATAAGTAATCAACATTTAATACTAGGGCTTGAATGTTTGAAAAAAAAAACTGAAAATTATGGACTATGGTTGGACATGATTGATTGTTCATTTTGTTTAAGTGATTAGTGTTGTTTTGTGAACTTATGGAGCGATTTATATGTGATAGGAATCATGAGTAAGAATGTAATGAACTTATGGTGGGTTTAGTATCTTTAGATGATATTTTGGATAGATTTAAGAAAATGAAAACCTGCAGGGCACAATTTTAAATACGTTTGTAAGGACGTTTGATGCGTTGTTGATGATTATATCAATTTTAGTTTGATGTTCTTTTGTCTTACATGACCCGACCCGATCTGACCCGCTATGAACCGATTTTTTTATAAACAAGGAGCCTAAAATCTTTAAAAATATTCTGCACCCTAGGAAAAAATTCCTAAGTCCGCCACTGATGAGTTGGTGAAGGGTATGGTTTAATAATGATGTTGAGGTCACATGGTGATGCACATATAGGGTGGTACAATAACAGAATGTTGAGTTTGAGTTGTTGACAAACTCGCACGCATACAAATTATTTAGTTAACCTTTCTAGGATCCACCACATATATCATTCATGATTTTCATATGTTTCGAAGATAGCAAATGAGATAAACAAGCTAACTTGCATGCACCTTCATTAACTAGTTCTATACTCGTCCGGTGGACCAGCATATTAATGGTATAATGACATAAGTATTTTATTGTTTGTATTCTAAACAAAACATTATTTGTTTAAAACCAAAAAAATGTGTGAGAATTATAATAAGAAATGTTCATGTAGATATAGATTATGCCTAAAAACATAGAAAAGCGAGGTTGTTAGCAATTCCATCTAAATACTTGATTTTATCATCTAAAGAATGACTTCCGCCCTTTAATTGAATCTTCTTAACATCGTATTGTCTTCCATCCAACTTATTCTTGCATAAAACGACATCTCCAAGTCCATCATGGCCTGCAAAAGGCATCAAAACAAAGTAATGCTTTTATATGGTATATGGTGTTAAACTCATAAGTATATAAGCAAAATATGTATTTCAGCATATTGCATATATAGCATGATAAGCACTCACCAATAGGTTGAAGCTCCT
The DNA here is from genome assembly GCF_002127325.2 of Helianthus annuus. Classification (NCBI taxonomy): domain Eukaryota; kingdom Viridiplantae; phylum Streptophyta; class Magnoliopsida; order Asterales; family Asteraceae; genus Helianthus; species Helianthus annuus. The sequence goes on from NC_035441.2 coordinate 132,013,187, forward strand.
CATAATCATTTAAATACTAAGAGCTTAATGTAGGTGAGGTATTTTGTCCTTTGATATTACAGGTAGTTTTCCAAAAATGAGTGATAGAACCCAGAAATCTAACAAACGTAGCTGATAGATTTAACTGCTGGAAACTTATATATTATAAGATAAAAGACCCGATTCGAGACGGGTTAATCTCCAAGAACAAAAGGTATAGATACCCCAATTTAGATAACATAAACATTGACAATTCTCCCCACTAGAACAAGAGATATAAATAAAGATAAATAGTGATAACTGCTCCTAAACTTCAGCTACACATTTACCCACCAGCCCTAATTCTCATTAACTGCTTTCTTGACTGGGTTTGACTGGGCACTTGACTGGGTATGGGCTGCAATTGAGTTAAGGGTCCAGTTGTGTTTATTGGGCTCTGTTAGAATCGTATCAATACAGCGCGCGGGAAAACAGGCTTATCCTCAAGTCGACAATCCGATATTTGTTGACTATTGTGCCAAGCAATCAACCATTCAATTGTAGGCTGACCTGCTTCATAGACCCATCCATAAGCTAACATGGATTGTGAAGACCTTGCAATTTTCTTGCCTTTTGCATCTGAACACCACCTAGACGACCGTTTGATTTCAGCGATTTCCTTCTTATCATGTGTGCCCCCTTCAATAACAGGTGGTTGTTCACAGTTAGTATTCCTTTCCCCTCCTCCCAACTCCAACAGATTGCATGTTAGGAATCGCATGTGCTTATCAAATTCAGATATGCGTGGAGGGATTTTAGGGGTGGGTTGCAATGGTTTAGGTGTGGCTGGTAAATAAGGTTTATCAGCTTTAATTTCCAAAGTCTGATGGTGACCTTTCCTGTTATCAGAGTTGACCATCTCATCTCTTTTGTTGGCCATTAAACTGTTCTCCACCACCGTGTTCTTCCGATCCTCATCTGATTCTTCACAGTAACTGACATCCCTGATCATTTGAGTCTTGGTTGCTGCAATATCATCCTTCATGGCTGCAATATCATCCTTCATGGTTGCTAAGATGGCGTCTAATCGTGCCGCAATGGCTGATAACTGGGCAGAGATAACCGAATTCCGGGTTGTAAGCGCCATTCGACTTCATGGCAATGGAACCAAATGATAGAACCCAGAAATCTAACAAACGTAGCTGATAGATTTAACTGCTGGAAACTTAAATATTATAAGATAAAAGACCCGATTCGAGACGGGTTAATCTCCAAGAACAAAGGTATGGATACCCTAATTTATATAACATAAACATTGACAATTCTCCCCACTAGAACAAGAGATATAAATAAACATAAACAGTGATAACTGACTTCAGCTACACATTTACCCACCAGCCCTAATTCTCATTAACTGCTTTCTTGACTGGGTTTGACTGGGCACTTGACTGGCAGTGCCGTCTCCGAGAAATCTCGAAACATTTTGGGCCTGGTGCGAGTGAAAATAAATCGGGCCCATATAATATAAACCTAATAATCATACATAGAAAACCATAATATGGCAAGAATTGTTATAACAATTATCAAAACAAAAGTATCATACCAAAATAATCTAAATTTACCTACTTAATCGAACCGTACGGCATATTTAGGAGGCATATTTCTGAAGGAAAAAAAAAATGAAAGTTTAAAACAATTGAGACAAACATAACTTCAAAGTTTAACTAGGTTAAATTTTTCAAAGACCCCCAACAAATACATAACATATAGATTTTTTTTTAAACTTTGGGCCCTCATGATATTTGGGCCTGGGTCCATTGCCCTACTTGCCCCTACCCATCACCGGCCCTGTTGACTGGGTATGGGCTGCAATTGAGTTAAGGGTCCAGTTATGTTTATTGGGCTATGTTAGAATCGTATCAATGAGATATCTTTTAAGGCTACCTATTTGGTGATACTGAAGGAAGTGGTTCCTTTACATTACATTAAAAAGATGAAAAATCCAACAAACGAACTAAAAAGAACTAACCATACGATTCCCAAAGGGCTTGGTTAAATCTTCTGTCAAAAGCAATGATAAATCCGTTGCTAAATCTGCCACCCGGTCTTAAACAATATAAGAACTCAAATGAATTATATAACCATTTCATTTAAGAAAAAAAAAAAGCTTTGAGTTTTTCAAAAAAATCCTCAACTTTTCTCTAGGCTTTTCCATCTAATGTTTGTTCCAACCTCTGATGTGGGATAGCTAAAATTTATGCTTTGTGTTTTGTGTAGTTTATTCAGAAGTTCTATCTTTTAAATGTTATTTTTTTTCTTTAGATAGCAGCAAAGTAATCTCATATGAGATCACTTGTTCATTGCAAACTTGTTCATTGCAACCTGTATAGATCCAACTGTTTTCATCTAACTTTCTTTCTTCATGAACTGCATTTTAACCTTTTTTTCCGTGTGTTATGCAGTGGTTTCCACTTTTTATCTTTAAAAAGTTAGAAGTAGATAGCTAAATATATAAATGATGCCATTATTGAATTCTTGATGATGAATATCCTGTTGTCACATTCCATTTTGAAAATTCACTTTCATTGTCAGTTTATCCTCTATTTGTTTGCCTATGTAAGTATCCTCTATTCCTCTATCTTGCAAATCCTGTAGAGTTGGCCTGTTAGATTTATAAAACAGATTGTATGGGTTCAATCAAGATTAATTATTGGTCAAAAATAAACCATCAGAAACAGAAATGTATGGGCAATATAAATATCTTAACTCGTAAGTAATAAGTCGTACAGTTGGGCTATATGTATAATTGGTTCAGTTCGGTTAATTTAGCGATGCCGCTATGACACACACCAAAACCACAACTGAACCATAACTTTCGGTAAAAAGTTCGATTTGGTTAAGGCAGTTACGATTTGGTTAATTTGATAATTTGCTCACCCCTACTTGCCAATTAGCAAAAAAAATTACCGTCCAACTCAGTTAAAGACTTCATGGAAAGAACTTGCAGTAGATCCTCAATAGCTTCATCTGATAAATCAACTAACTTCAGCTCTTTCTTGATTTCGTCCATGGGTATTTTCCCCATCCTTTTCCAATTAAAATAAATTGATTCAACAAAAACATACAAAAGTAAATCCAATTTCGCAATTAAGTGCTAACACATATGTATCCCTGCCCTTATCTATAATGATGCAAGCTTTGGCAAATGAAGCTTCTGGTATAGAGTACAAACTTCGCACTTCCCGTAGAACCTTTTTGCATGATTGAATATTGCACTCCCTGGAGATATCTCTAACTCGATATCAATAGCCACGTTTAATCAAACTCAAAGTTAGAGTTAATGTTCAACAAAATTGTAATAATTGTATGAAGCTTCAGTCAAGAATTTATCTTCTCTCCTATTGCCTACCAAAATTGGATAAAAATACCAGTAATTAAGTTAAGCTTAATTAATTGCACCAATTTTATGTTGACTAAGATGGTTACTGGTTCCGCTAAGCTATGGCTATCTGTTGCTTGACCCGCCGAGCATGAACATGGACGTATGGAAGCTTGTCGTTGTTGGTTTCATTTGAGATGTTTTTACTCTTCTTCGTCGCTGATTAAACCTGTATTATTTTTTCAAAAGTGATGAAATTAGAAATTAAATAGAAACTGGAGCAGCATGTAAGTAGAAATAGCGAATAAAGTGATAGTGATACGAACATTCTTCTCTCGCTCCTTCGGCTTCGTCAATATCAAAATTACCGGAATCAAATGGCTCTTGTTTCACCAAATTGAAGTTAGTGCTTCAACTCCGGAGAATTGAGTTCGTCTTCTCCAAATGTTCCATTTCCCAAATCATGACATCAATCATACCATTCATCAAAAATTATGCCACAAATCTTAAATAACATCAACAATAAAACTCTGTCAAAACGCTAATTTGGTGTTCCAAGCAATTCTAAGCATCAAAAGACTGAATTAACATAAAAAAATAGAGCAGAAGAATGACGAATATAGGACATTTGAAGAGATACCAAAGCAGCAAATCACAAACCTGGGAAGCAACAATTGGATTTAAATTTAAGCGATGTACATGGAACGCATTGAACCTAGTTGATGATGGTGCGGTCACTGCCCCCTTTAGTCGACCAAGGTTGATGATGATAGCTCCGATTGACCAGGCCTCTCGAGCCTCGATCGCACCTTAAATTCTCAAATAAGGACGATGGTTTCTATGGATGAGTAGACCACGATAAGATGAATTGCGGATCTTATTTCTTTTGGAATGGCAAGATGAACTGCAGATTGTAAGGGTTTTATTAAAATGGGGCTATGGTGGTTGAAGAACGTGTGGGGAGTTAGAAGAGAGGTTAAAACATAATCAGTAGACAACTGCATTGCAAACTGCTCCTTCTAGAAGAAAAATGTGAATTTAAACGATTAGGATTAAAAGTTAGAGAGTTTGAATGGTCAAAATTAATTCAAAAAACAGTTAGAATTAATGGGAACATAAGAATATATAATTACGCTTGCTAGCATACACCTCAATTATCTCTCTTGTTTATGGTGATCTTTGATTGGTTTAGAGGGAAACAAGAAGCATGGGAGTCTGCCGGGGATGTTGTAGTTTATGGGTGATCACCACGATATGCTCCATGTGTACTTACAACTAGCCAGAATTCTTAGTTTACACGAGCATTTCGATACTCATAGCTTTATAAAATTCCTATTGTTTAATTATGACGATGATGAACTGAATTTGCAAATCTATATACATACATATACATAAACAGAAGGATCTAATAATAAACAAAGCAACTCAAACTTGACTCTAAAGTTCATTTTCGAACTTACTCCTTCCTTATGCGATTCACATTTATAAGTTTTTAACGTTGAATTTTACCCGTGTTAGAGATTTGGATTAATTTGGCAACAATTTGTAAACCTCAGTGATATAAGTGATTGTTGGCCCGAACTTGGATCTTGATCTCTAATGAGCGTGAATAACTTGAATAACAACAACTTGAATAACTTGATAATAACCGAATGTATACAATATCGAATTGAGAGTATATACAATTGATTTCGAATGTAATGAACAAGTACAAATGAATCTAACTATCCTTATTTATAGTTTCCTACGGGTACGAGTGAATAGACGTGTCTCTTCGTGAAAGGGTACGTCTCTTGGATGTGTGGTTAAGATTTGATCTTGAAGAGGCATGTTGAATCTTGTCCGTTTATCCCAACAGTCGCGTCCTTTGTTCCTTTCCCTGGTGTCGATTGGGAATGGGTGTGTGTGTAGAGACACACCTATTCGGTTATTGAGGGAAGTTTCTAACTTCCACTTTGTCAACTTTGGTCCTTCAACTTCATAACCGCCACTTAATATTATTTCTAATTATATAACTAACTATCTATCTAAACTATGAGATGTTAAGAGATTAACCGGTTTCATTCACCCCCTTAATCTCGAACATCCATGAGTTGCTTCAAATCTTGAATTCCGAGCAGTTCCCTCATTGTAGCAAACTTGATCCTTGCTAGCGCCTTCGTTAGTATATCTGCCCGTTGTAGTTCTCCACTTATGTGTTCCACTGAGATATCTTCGTTTTCCACGCATTCTCTTATGAAGTGATAGCGTGTATCAATGTGCTTGCTTCTTCCGTGAAAGACTGGGTTTTTCATGAGTGCTATTGCTGAAACGTTATCTACTCTGAGTGTTATCTTTTCTTCCTTCCAGCCTGTGATTTCACTTAACAATCTTTTAAGCCATAGTGCTTGACATGCTGCTGCAGTGGCTGCCATGAATTCTGATTCGCATGATGATAGTGCCACTGTTTGTTGTTTCTGTGTACACCAGGTTATAGGTGATTCTCCAAAGTAGAATACCAGACCAGTTGTTCCTTTTCCTTTGTCTGTATTAACTCCAAAACTACTGTCGCTATAACCTGTGATCTTACATCCTCCTTGTCTTTTGTAGATGATTCCATGCTCTTTAGTTCCTTTGATGTAACGTAGTATTTGCTTTACTACTTTCAGGTGTTGCTCCTTTGGTTCTTGCATGAATCTACTAAGTAGACTGACTGGGTAACATAGATCTGGTCTTGTATGCAATAAGTACCTGAGAGAACCTATCAGGCTTCTGTAATGTGTTGCATCTACTAGATCTCCTTCTTCAGTCTTTGTTAATTGTGTTCCTGGAGTCATGGGTGTCTTCGTGTCATTGCAGGATAACATATCAGCGTCTTTGAGTATCTTGTTGATATATCCTGTTTGCTTGATGCCAATCTCACCCCTTGCTTGAATTACTTCTATTCCCAGATAGTATGCTAGCAATCCTAGATCGCTCATATCAAATTTGTTCTTCATCTGAGATTTAAAGATGTCTATCTCCTTCTTTGATGTTCCAGTGACTATCAAGTCATCAACATAGACTCCAACTATTAGTGTAGAGGCTTCACTCGTTCTTGTATAGATTGCGTTCTCTAAAGTACACTTCTTAAAGTTAAGTGACTTTAGGGTTTGATCTAACTTCATATTCCAAGCTCTTGGTGCTTGTCTCAATCCATACAGTGCTTTTGATAGTCTGTAAACCTTTCCTTCATTTCCTGGCTTTATAAATCCTTCTGGTTGTGATACATATACTTCCTCTTTGAGGTCTCCGTGTAAGAATGCAGATTTCACATCTAGATGATGTACCTCCCAACCTTGATATGCTGCTAAAGCCAACATTAGTCGTACTGTTTCCATACGTGCTACTGGTGCAAAGACTTCGTCAAAGTCTATTCCGTGTTGCTGAACATATCCTTTTGCAACTAGTCTTGCTTTGTGTCTGACAATGTTTCCGTTTGCATCTTTCTTAGTCTTGAATACCCACTTTAAGCCTATTGCCTTGTGATCCCTTGGCAATTCGGTCAAATTCCAAGTGTTATTCTTGTTTATTGAGTCTAACTCAGCCTTCATTGCTTCAATCCATTTTCTGTCACTAGATGCTTCCTTGTAATTCCTTGGTTCTTCTTCAGCGAGTAATAATTCATGTGGATCTAGTTGAATCTCTTCTGTTTCTTCATACAGGTCTTCGAGACTTTTTAGTCTTACTGGAGTGTCGCTAATATTTCCTGTTGTACTTTCAGAGGTGGATAGACTTCCACTTGATAATCTGCTTGAACTTCCTGCTGAGTTCTGATTGTATGAATATGCTGGCGGGGTTACATAGGAGTCTTGTTCTTCTGTCTGATCTACTCCTGAATTGTCATGTTGTGGCCCGCTACTGCCTGGACTACTTGGTTCATTTTCTTCTAATTCTGGTGGCATGTCGTCTTCTTGAATGACAAAGTTTGTCCATTCGGGATTCCCTGAATCTACCGTTTCCATATAACTATCCTAGTTCCATGGTTGACCTTCCATGAACTTTACATCTCTACTGACACATATCTTGTTCTTTGCTGGATCATATAATCTGTACGCCTTTGATCCTTCTTCTATTCCAAGGTAAACCATAGGTGCGCTTCTATCATCTAACTTCTTTTGTTGAAGTGGTAGTACCTTAGCGTAAGCAGTGCAGCCAAAAATCTTCAAGTGTTCTAAATTTGGCTTCCTTCCTTTTAGTGCTTCATATGGTGTCTTGTTCACCAGGGCTTTTGTCGGAACCCTGTTTAGTACGTATATCGCGTGTCGTACTGCTTCACCCCAAAAGTTCTGTGGCATGTTCATTGCCTTTAGCATACTGCGAGTAGTGGATAACATCGTCCTGTTTCGCCTTTCAACTACTCCATTTTGCTGTGGGGAATATGGTGCTGTAAGCTGTCTTGCTATGCCGTTGGTTTTGCAATACTTATTGAATTCAGCCGATGTGAATTCACCTCCTCTATCCGTCCTTAGCATCTTTAACTTGGTCTGCGTTTCCTTTTCCACCTTTTCTTTGAACTCCTTAAATGTTTCGAATGCTTGATCCTTGGAAGTTAGTAAATACGCCCACATGTAGCGAGTACAGTCGTCTACAAGTAAGAATATATACTTCTTCCCAGCATGTGTTGGTGGAGTTATAGGACCACACAAATCTCCATAGACTAAGTCCAGAGGTTTTAAAGATCTGAACTTTGCCTGATTTGGAAATGGTGCCCTACTATGCTTTCCTAATAAGCATGCGTCACAGACTTGACTAGCATGACTTATTTGGGGAACTCCATGTACCAAGTTCTTACGAGTCATTTCCTTGATAGCGTCAAAGTGTAAATGGCCTAACCTTGCGTGCCATAACCATGCTGTGTCTTCGGTCTTTGATAGTAAGCAGATTGGCTTTCCAGTTTTCAACTTGACTTTGTAAAGCCTGTTCTTCAATCTTTTGACTCGCATTAGTAGTTTTCTGTTTCGATCTCGGATAGTAAGTAAATCTCCGTCCATAACCACTTTGCAACCGATTTCTGTAAGTTGTCCAAGGCTCAATATATTGGTCTTCAGACTTGGAATGTAGTAGACATGTGAAACAATCTTTTGTTCTTGATTCAGACATTCCAGTAGTATTGAACCTTTGCCTTTAATTTCTACGTGTGACCCATCACCAAACCGTACTTGCCCTGTCACCGTTTCATCTAAGTCCTTGAAGTGACTTCGCACTCCTGTCATGTGGTTGCTTGCCCCGTTGTCTAAGTACCATAGATTTTCATTTTCTGAGGCGTAACTTGTTGGTTTTATATGTTCCTCGTTTAGCAGAGCCCTTTCTTGAACATTTTCTTCTTGTATTGTCATTAACAATACGGGTGCTTCGTCTTCCTCGACGAGGTTTGAATGCTCTTGCACTTCGTCTTTCTCAGAACAGTCCTTCTTGTAGTGTCCAAACTTCTGACACTTAAAGCATTGGATCTTACTTAAGTCGGTTCTTGCAAACTTCCTCCAATTTCTTGAATTTCCATTTCTGGGCCTTGATGTAGATCCTTCGTTTCTGGGACTTTGCCTATTTCCGTTGTTTCGCCAATTTCCACGCGTCTGGTTAAACCTACCACGACCGCGATTTCCAAATTGCCTTCCTCTATTGTTATCCTGATGTGTGAACATAAGCCTATCTTGGCTTTCTCCTTGATTTCCTTTCTTTAACTTGAGACGTTCTTCATACGTCTTTAGTCTTCCGACTGCTTCTTGTAGCGTCATGGTTTCTATATCGGAGTATTGTTCCATAGAGGCAACGATTTGAGTAAACCTATCCGGTACGCCATTTAAGAGTTTGCGTACTAGAGTCGATTGACTCATTGTCGTTCCTACTTCTGTTGCTCGGGTAACGATACTATTAATCTTTGCGGTAAACGAATCAATAGTGTCGTCATCCCTCATTTGCAACATTTCAAATTCTGACATTAGCGTGTGCATACGCGCCTTTTGTACCCGATCTACGCCAACATGTCTAATCTTTAGATTATCCCAAATCTCCTTTGCAGTTTTACAACTTGCAACTTGCAATACAACGTCTTCTGGTATTGCTTGAAACAGATATGCAATGGCAGACTTATCTTTCTTGGTGTCTACCGTTGCATTTTCTGCCGGTTCAATCGTTTCCCACAAACCATTCGCTTCAAGAATCGTCTTGATACGAATAGCCCAAACCGTATAGTTTGTTGGTTTCAGAATCGGACACTGAAACTGGGAAAGAGAATTTCCATTTATCGGATTTTGCCCGGTTGCTCCTGACATTTCTTCTTGTCGAATAATCTTCACTTTTACTAAACTTTCCTTTTGGTTTCAATATATCTCAACAACCCCGATTACCCGAATCGTGTAATAATCAAAACAACCAAATCAATCTAATTCGCACTATAACCCCGGAATCAAAACAAACGAACCCTAGATTCCTAACCGTTCGGTTCAACCGAGTTTCCTAGAACCGAAAATAAAATTCTGAAATGAAACTTTTGCGAATTTAAACGAAATTGAAACCTGATCGCGAATTCCCTGCGATGCCTTGCGATTCCCACGCTTAGAGCCTGATGCTCTGATACCAATTTGTTGGCCCGAACTTGGATCTTGATCTCTAATGAGCGTGAATAACTTGAATAACAACAACTTGAATAACTTGATAATAACCGAATGTATACAATATCGAATTGAGAGTATATACAATTGATTTCGAATGTAATGAACAAGTATAAATGAATCTAACTATCCTTATTTATAGTTTCCTACGGGTACGAGTGAATAGACGTGTCTCTTCGTGAAAGGGTACGTCTCTTGGATGTGTGGTTAAGATTTGATCTTGAAGAGGCATGTTGAATCTTGTCCGTTTATCCCAACAGTCGCGTCCTTTGTTCCTTTCCTTGGTGTCGATTGGGAATGGGTGTGTGTGTAGAGACACACCTATTCGGTTATTGAGGGAAGTTTCTAACTTCCACTTTGTCAACTTTGGTCCTTCAACTTCATAACCGCCACTTAATATTATTTCTAATTATATAACTAACTATCTATCTAAACTATGAGATGTTAAGAGATTAACCGGTTTCAGTGATATAGGGTAAGAAAAAAAAAATCTTTTTTGGATGGATCTACCAAATTGGCCAAACCCAAGGAACCATTTGTACACATAACTCTATGGATAATGAACAAAAATGAACGATTTTTTTTTACTTCCCATTTATAACTTTGCAATGGAGAGTGAACTCTAGTTGGGCTTATTCTCAAATTAGCGAATGATTACCCATGGAAATTCTCGTTGCAAATGGGCCATTCACCGACAAAGAAGTGAAAAATCTTGGAAGGAATCTTAGATAAAATCTTACGCTTAAATACAGATAAATCGTCAATAATAATCGTTAATAATTACAGACAAATGACAATATTGTCAGTCTGTTATAAGCACTCATTTATGTAGTGAAGACCAAAAAAAAAAAAAAAAACATTCTTACTCTTGATAGATACAATTTGTATCAACAAACAACTGGTTATAAATTAGAACGTACTACGTAAACTAGAGAAATAAAATTTATACCCAATGCAATATTAGGTGAAAGGTATTGCACTTATTCAGGCACCTATACTATCTCTCAACCTCATACCCATATATCACTTTCATTTAGTCTACGAAATGCCCATTCACAATAATCGCTTTCAATGTTCCCGGATTCCTTCGACCCAAACAAGTCTCAAACCCGAACTTCTCTTCCTCTAATTTCCTTTCTATTCGTAGAAAGCTAGGCACTCACCATATAGTCCATCGATCACATTTTTTTTGCATGATACAAATAGTTCGTAGTGTTTACCTCATCTTTTAGGAATCAACGCAACAAAACATCCTCATGATCTCATTTTCTTTCGATTGATACAATACACCGCGTGTTCCACAAGGAAAGAGCTTACATGTTTGTTAGGATTCGTAAGAGTAGCGAAAGGAAGGTGAAAGAGAAGAATATCTTCTAGACATTAAAGATGTTACAAAGGGCGGCTAGCAACGCGTTTTCGTGGTGGTGGGCTAGCCATATTCGAACCAAGCAATCTAAATGGCTCGAGCAAAGCCTTTTAGGTATGAAGTTTCTTTCATATTACTTTGTGGGAAAATGTTAAGAAAACCAACCATCATAACTACATAAATATTTTGATGGTACCATGGTTGATATTCTTAACTGAAACTAAATTCTTTGATCTTGTGGTACCGAGCTGAATAACTTTTCTCTTTTTGTTAGATTGATTACAAACACGTTTTTATTTTCATTAATCGAATTTTCCGGCTAAAAAAATATAGAATTTGCATCATATTTGCCTTTAACAATCCAATTCGATCTGTTAAATCACAAAACTTCAAATTTTTAGATCTCCATAGAAAGTGTGACATATTTATTTATATTACCTTTCATGTTCCAAAAAGTGCCTCTTGTCATTTGCATTTTTTCTGATGTACATGTAGATATGGAAGATAAGGTTCATTACGCTTTAAACATTGTTCAAAAAGATGGTGATTCATTTGGAAAGAGGGCAGAAATGTACTACCGGCACCGCCCGGATCTAATATGTTTCATAGAGGAAACTTTTCGCGCATATAGAGCATTAGCCGAGCGTTACGATAAACTGTCAAGAAACTTGCAGAAGGCCAACACCACCATTGCATCAATCTTCCCAGATCAAGTGTCATATGATGATTTTGATGATGAGGACAGTTCTCCAAAAATACCCAAAAACATGCCTTCACAAATTCAAGCTCCAAATGCAGCAAACATTCCCAAAGTCCCACAACTTCCTAAGAAAAATTTAAAGGGTCTCATTAGCAATGCATCAAAGAAAATGCAACTAACAAAAGAATTCAAGGAAGATAATCCGAGCCGTGTTGTCCCCAAATCCGGTTTGAGTAAAGAACAAGCCATTGAAGAAATTGACAAGATTCAAAAGGAGATTCTCGCTATGCAAACGATGAAAGAGTTTACAAAAAGCACGTATGAGAACGGGCTTTCGAAGTATTGGGAAATTGATAGCAAGATAAACACAATGCAACAAAGGGTTTGTAGATTACAAGATGAGTTTAAAGTTGGGAAAGTTATTGAAGATGGTGATGCTAGAACTGTAATGGCACAAGCTGCATTAAAATCATGCAAAGAGACACTCGAAAAGTTAATAGAAAAACGAGATAATTCATACCAAGCTGCCATGTCCGAACATGAGAAGATTACCAATGCAAAACAGAAAATCAAGGCATTGAAGCGTAAGTTTCCTTTGGACCAAGTTAACGAATCTGATAAAGACGGCGAAGGGGAGTCACAAATCATGAATCAAGATGATGAGAATGATGATATGACAAAGATTAAGGAAAGCTTAGAGGAATTATCGAAGAAACAATTAACGGTTTCTGAATTGGCGAATTCTATAGACAAGGTTTCGAATAAAGTTATTAGTTTAGAGAGTAAGGTTTCATCTCAAACTGCATATATAGAGAATTTGAGAAATCAGACCAGTGAATTTCAAACACAAATTCAAATTTTGGAAGGTGATAAGGCTTCCATGGCGGATGGGGCTCGCATGCGTAGAAAGTTAAAGGACTTGGATAAGAAGTTGCATGGATTAGAGGAATTGGAGAAGGAAGTTGAGAAGCAAAATCACAATCTAAAAGTGTATTTCATGGAAGCAAATTGTAGTATTGATCATCTGTCTGAGAAGCTTCATGATGTGCAGCCAGATGAGGAGGTTGAGATGGACTCTCCTGCCTCCGAAGAAGAATGTTTAAAGACCATAGAAGGCGTTGTTGATGTGTTTTGCGGTGATTCGGAAGAACGAATGATGAATTCGGATGAAGGTGTTGTTGTTGAAGAGAAGGAAATCCCATGCATGAACAATGTTGATGAGGAGAATACAAACGACAACCACATAAACAAAGATAGAGAAAAAGACACTTACAGTGAAAGTGACCACAACCACATAGACAAAGACACTTACACTAATGAGAATGACAATGACAAAGACAAAGACAATGACAATAACAATAACAACAATGGCAAAAACAATAGCAATGATAACAACAATGACAACGGTGACCATGATGAATCGGCGGAGAATACATATGCAAGGAAAAAGGATGTTAAAAATGATGAAGATGTTAGAAAAGGTGAGGCGAATGTGACCAACACGAATACTAGAACCGAAGCCGAAGATAATAAACAAGAACATATAAATGAAACCGGTGACAAACCTCAAAGGAATCCGTTGAAACGATATACTGCCAACTTGAAAAACTACAAGGAAACCAAGAAGAAATTGAGTGATGAAGAGAAGAAAAAACTAGGAACCCTCTTTGAACTCATAGTACAAGTACGAGAATTAAAAACATGCATAGTGAAAAGAGACAATGAGATCCAAATGCTAAAACAAAAGCTTAACCAACTCCAAGATACAGAAAACTGGCAAGAAGTGAAACAAGATTACATATCATCAGAAGACAAAGAATACGAAGAAATCACCATCTCAATCGATGACTCTGAGCCCGTTTCTGAGATCGAAGAGAAGTTCCGAACCGACATTGACATTATACTCGACGAAAACCTCGATTTTTGGCTAAGATTCAGCACTCAATTCCACCAGGTACAAAAGTTCAAAACAGAAGTAGAAGATCTACAACAAGAAATAACAAAAGTTAAATCCAGAGACACCGAAGTTAAACCATCCGACGACAAAACCACCCAATCCATGTTCACAACCGATCTAAGATCCGATATCAGACCGCTCTACAAACACCTTAAAGAGATCCAAAGTGAACTCACATTATGGCTAGAACAAGCAGAAACCTTAAAAGACGAACTACACATGAGATGCACATCTTTATCAAACATCCAAGAAGAAATAACAATGGCATTGAAGGAAGGCATGTTAGAGGATGAAATAAAGTTCAGTACACATCAAGCAGCAAAATTTCAAGGTGAAATCTTGAACATGGAGCAAGAAAACAACCGGGTCAACGAAGAACTTGAAGCCGCGATGGATCATGTTAGGGCTCTACACCTTGAAATAAAGAAGACGTTGAGGAAGTTAGAAGAAGAGTTTGGTCTTTCGGATAATCAGAAATCTTACCAACAAACTTCGGTTCCATCACCGACGTCTCGCCCAGGAATACCGTTAAGATCGTTTATTTTTGGTGTTAAAGCAAAGAAGCAAAAGCCGTCGATCTTTAATGTTATAAATAAGAGACCAAGAGGTGGTCGTATGTAACATAAATATGTGCATCTATTTTTATGATTTTTTGTATATATTCTCATTTTGTTTGAACTTTGTTTCATACTCCATCAAATTTCCACAAAGGATACAATGGTGTGTCCCAAACTTCATGATCTTGATATATCAAATCAAGATCTATACTTGAAGTCAATTACGGATACTACTATGCCAACTAGTATTAAAAAGTCATAGCTAACTACACATGCCTTTTAAGGTGAGGTTGTAGGTTCAAATTTTGGCAAATGATAATAGTTTAGGATTATTGGCTTAAAAATTTGCAGCAGCTACCTTACATGGACCCTTATTTTACTCCTCACGTACCCTAACCGCTCCTTACAGCAGTTGCCTGGACCCCTTATTCTTTATTTCTATAAAAAAAAAATCACTCGCACACATGTTTCAATCATCTTTCTATTGAATCTGTAATCTGTGTTTGAATATTAGGGTTCGAGAGAGAGAAAATATGAATATGTTCTTGAATAAGAATTGGTGAAACTTAATGTATGACATAATATTACATATATACCCAACCGGTTGGAGTCTTAACCGCCTCTAAACTTATACTAAAATAACATAATAATAATAGTAATAATAATAATAATAATAATAATAATAATAATAATAATAATCTAACTAGAAAACATTATTCGATCTCTTGAATCTAGCTTATATTGCATCATCTAATATTCCCTCCCTTAAGCTAGATTGTGGCAACATATAGAGCGTCTTTAAGGCATTTGAAGTCCTTTAACTGCAGTGCTTTGGTGAGTATGTCTGCTGCTTGCTCCTTGGTTGTGTAGAATCTAACTTCCACTTCATCATTCTTGATCAGTTCTCGAATAAAATGATACTTGATTCTTATGTGTTTGCTTTTTCCGTGATAAACTGGATCCTTGGCCAAACTTATAGTTGATTTATTATCACACAGAATTGTTGGTGGACATTCTGTATTAATTTTAAGCTCATTGAGAATTCCTTTTAACCACAGTGCCTGACATCCAGCTTGTGATAGAGCAATGTATTCTGCTTCGGTTGAAGATAGTGCCACCACCTTTTGTTTCTTTGACTACCAAGCTACTGCTCCTGATCCAAGGTGGAAAACATATCCGGATGTGCTCTTGTTGTCATCTATACTGCCTGCATAGTCATTGTCGCTGTAACCAACTAACTTTCCCTTACTCCCTTTTGAGTATATAATTCCATGATTCGTCGTTCCTTTGATGTATCTTAGTATTCTTTTTCCTGCCTCCCAATGACTTCTTTTTGGTCTCTCCATAAATTGACTAATTTTGTTGACAACGAATAAAATATCTGGCCTGGTGTTGGTTAGATACATAAGACACCCAACTAAACTTCGGTAGATGTTTTGGTCCACTTCATCTTCGAAATCTTCTTTGGATAGTTTGAGGCCGTACTCCATTGGAGTTGAAATTTCATGACAATTTTCCATTTTGAACTTTGCTAATAGATTCTTTGCATATTTTTGCTGTGAAAGCATAATATTTCCATTATCATACTTGACCTCCATGCCCAAGAAATAATGAAGATTACCCAGGTCCGTCATTTCGAACTCACGTTGCATGGATTCCTTCAGTTGCTCAATCATGGCCAGAGAATCACTTGCTAATATGATATCATCCACATATAAACATACTATTATTCGAGAATGTTTTGTGATCTTAGTAAATAGGGTATGTTCATATATGCATTTCTTGAACCCGTAAGATCTAAAGTATTCATCTATCTGACTATACCAAGCCCTCGGAGCTTGCTTCAACCTGTAGAGTGCCTTTTTTAGATAGCATACCTTTCTTTCTTCTCCTTTTTTTAACATAACCTTCCGGCTGTTCGGTGTACACTTCTTCTTTTAAGTTTCCATTCAAGAAAGCCGTCTTTACATCCATCTGATGTAAATGCCATCCGTTTTGTGCTACCAGTGCTAAGACAAGTCTGATTGTGTCGAATCTTATTACAGGAGCAAACACATCTTGATAATCAACCCCATATTTTTGGTTGTATCCTTTAGCGACGAGTCAAGCCTTATACTTACTAACATTCCCATTTTCATCGTACTTGGTTTTATATATCCATTTCACATCAATGGGTTTTTGACTTTTAGGAGGATCTACCAGATCCCAAGTCCCATTCTTCAGTATAGATTGCATCTCTTTATCCATGGCTTCCCTCCATTTTACATCTTTAAACACTTCGTTGTATGTCATTGGATCAGCATCAGCATAAAGAACAAAATCTGCAACATTATTCTGCATATTTTGTCCTCTTTCATACAGTTCCTCAACCTGAGTATCGGTAAGAGGTTGAGTATTTTGATAAACTTCTGTAATCTTTCGTGTCCTCAACTCTTCATTCTCGGAGGATGAAGATGATTATGCATTTTCATGTTGATTGCCTGTATTGTCATTCTCTTCATCACTTGAGGGAGTTTCGTTTTGATTATTTTCTGCTGAATCCTCATTCACATCTTGTTCGGTAGCATCTGGTTGTTGAGTTTCTTCTTCCGAATCATTCAGATAAATGCATGAGATTTCCTTTCGAGAAGTGCATTCATTCCACTCTTGTTCTTTGTCAAACACCACATCTCTACTAATAATTGTTTTACCCGTTATCGGGTTATATAGCTTGTAAGCTTTGCTATTCTCACTATAACCGATGAATATTACCTTTTCTACTTTATCATCCAATTTTCCACCTTGTTGTTTTGGAATATGAACATAGGCCACACATCCAAACACTTTCAAGTGTCCAACACTTGGTTTTCTCCCACTCCATGCTTCTTGTGGGGTGATGTTCGGTATACTTTTGGTAATAGCTCTGTTTATCAGACATGTTGCACATGCTACAGCCTCTGCCCAATATGAGTGAGGCAAGTTCTTCATTCTTAACATGCTTCTACTTAGCTCCATGAGTGTCCTATTCTTTCTTTCGGCTACCCCGTTTTGTTGTGGAGTGTAACTCGTTGTGAGTTGATGATGAATCCCATTTTCTTTCAAATAGTTTTGAAACTCGTGACCACAGTATTCTCCTCCTCTGTCTGTTCGAATGCTTTTAATTTTATAACCGGCTTGATTTTCTGCAAAAGCTTTAAAAACTTTAAAGAAGTTTAATGCATCCGACTTCAGTTTCAGAAAATAAACCCATGTCTTCCTTGTGTGATCATCTATAAATGTAATAAAGTATTTACACCCTCCAATTGACAGTGTTCTCATCGGTCCACATATGTCCGAGTGGATTAGTTGAAGTGGTTTTTCTGCTTGCTACGTTGCCTGTTTTGGAAACGATTTCCTTGCATCTTTTCCAAACAAACAGCCCTCGCAGATGCCTGTAGTTGACTTAGGAATCTTTGGTAAGCCTGTCACCACTTCATAAGTTCCCATGTTATGCAATGTATCGAAGTTTAAATGTCCATATCTTCTGTGCCACAGAACACATACATCTTGTTTCATTATGTTGCACACCCGAGGTATTATATCATGATTGAGATTGAGTGGAAACAACTTGTTTCCTGTCATCTTGATCAAACCATACATGCACCAGTAGAGTCTTTGATCATGCACTCTTGATTTGCAAAATTCACTTCATATCCTTTCTTAACTAATTGCCCCACACTTAAGAGATTGTGTTTTAATCCTTCTACATAAAACACCTTTGGAACTTTCTTTTCTATACCCTTCACTTTGATTGAAACATCACCGCATCCTAACACTTCTAATCGTTTATTATCACCGATTCTTACTTCCCTTCGTTCTGATTCGTTTAGTGTGATGAACAGGTTCTTGTTCCCTGTCATGTGGTTGCTGCACCTGCTGTCTAAATACCAACAATCATCTTTTGTTACTTCTTCTACGTTGAATATCATGAACATCGTATCGTAATCCTTTTCTTCAGTTTCTTCTTCGTGTAACAAGGCATTTCCATTTCTATCACTTTCATCTTTTCGCTGGCAAAATCTTGCCATATGTCCTAATTTCTGACAGTTATAACATCGAACCTGAACATATGATATTCCTCTTCCTCTACCTCGTCCTCTACCGGTATATTCATATCTATTTGTCTTAACCGATCTCCATTATTGCTTTGCATTTGAAATGCTTGTTCCATCGGATTGTCATCATATTGCTTTAACCTTAATTCGTGCGATTGTAATATGCCAAGTAATTCCTCTGTTGAAATTGTGGTCAGATCTTTTGATTCTTCTATTGCAACTACAACCGCTTCGTATTTCCGTATTAAACTTCTAAGAATCTTCTCTACTACCCGTTGTTCTGTGATATTTTCTTCATTCATACGTAATTGATTTACTATAATCATAATTCTGTTCATATACTCTTCTATTGTTTCGTTTTCCTTCATTCTTAAAGCATCGAATTCACATCTTAGGGTTTGAAGTTTTACCTTTTTCACTTTATGTTCTCCTTTGTATGCTTTGTGTAACACATCCCATGCTTCTTTTGATGTTCTGCATGTTGCAATTCTTTCAAAAACGACTTCACTAACCGCTTGAAAGATAATATGCAACGCCTTCTTATCCATTTTTACCTTTTCTTTATGAATATTTCTATCATTCTCCGACGCTTGGATTGGAAGATCATTATAACTTTCTTCAACAATCATCCACAGATCTTGCGATTCCAATAATACCTTCATTTGAATGTGCCAGTGATAATAATTTTGCCCCTGTAGTTTTGGAATTTGTGTTTGAAAACTTCCATTCGCCGTCGCCATACTAGAATTTGTTTAGGATTGAGATTATGACTGTAAATCTTCTTTGTTAAGTGCGACCTGTAAAAAAAATGGATTCGTTGTGGCTCTGATACCACTTTATTGAATCTGTAATATGTTTTTGAATATTAGGGTTCGAGAGAAAATATGAATATGTTCTTGAATAAGAATTGGTGAAACTTAATGTATGACATAATATTACATATATACCTAAGCGGTTGGAGTCCTAACGCCTCTAAACTTATATTAAAATAACATAATAATAATAATAACAATCTAACTAGAAAACATTTTTCGATCTCTTGAATCTAGCTTATATTGCATCATCTAATACTTTCTCTCTCGTCTGAATACCCACCAGACCACCATGTGCACAAACCTTTCGACGATACCATTGTCGCCTGCAGTTAGAATCGCAATTGATCTCCCATTTCCTTTCTCCACACCATCGCTGCAGTTGAATAGGAATGAAACGTCCCCTCCCAGGTTCTTTTGTTTTTCTTTATCGGCTCCTCGAGTCCTCTCGCCCATTTATCTCTTAACCGGTGAAACTCCATCAACACTCTAAACGCTCACAGATTCAATTTTGAACTTCTGCATAAACCAGGTTTAATTTTGTAGAACTTTTACTTTTGTTCGAAGCATAAACAAAGTTCAAAGCAGGCACAAACTAGGTTTAATTTTGTTTTTGGAACGATTTTGTTCTACTATTGCGGTTCTAGATTTCTGAACTTTTGATTTTGTTCCACTAGGTTTAATTTCAGTTTTGGATGTGGCTAATTAAATTGGACTGTCATTGTATACAGACGGTTTGTAGAACTTCTCTATGGTTATTTTTATTGATTTGCTCTACTCATTTTCGTGTTTTCTTTAGTTGCAAAACCCAATTACTTTCTCTCACAAATAAAAGTTTTGTTATTTACAGGTCTTCTGGTGCGTTCTCAAATCCCATTCTCTATGTTCATGTTTAGTTTCTTCTACGTTGTGTAAATTGGATAATTGAATTTTATAGGTGGAAATTAATGAAGCATGGAAGGTTAAAGCTAAATTCAAGTATTTAAACAAAGGTTTGGATTTAATCATAAAATTTTGTGATTTAGGAACATGAAAGGTTTATATATATTCTATTATTCCCAAATAGTGTAACCTCCATTTGGGAAGATCCTGCCCTTGAAATCAAATAGTTTTGTGATCGGATTCGTGACATTAGCTTTTATGACGTGTTATTTCTATATTAATTCATGTAATACGATAGAAAAACTATACAGAATTGGCTTGTGGTGTGGTACTTCTCCGGCGAGGGGGAACACGCGGCGTATATGTGTTCATATTCCACCTTTCAGCCCTTATCATTATCAGTTTTATGTTATTTGTTCATTTTTGCGGTTTGAATTGTGTACTTTTGGAGCAGGTTAACGGATTACCTTTCAATCAATACACATGGATGACAACTCATAATCCATTTACGGTTTTGGGTACAAAATCACCAACGGGTCCTCGATTCTGGCCAAGCTAATCAGGAAGATTATGTTGCATCACAACTAAAGGTATATCAAAACTTATCTTTCAAGTTTTTTTAATTATTATTAAATTAATGATTAATATCCAAGACCATCAGTCAGTACTAACAAAAATTTAATTTTCAATTTGTTAATGATTTATGTGTCCATATGTAGCACAATTCATTTCCGTTGGAAAAAATGTACGCATAGTTAATGGGTCAATAAGTGTCTTGATTCACCCACATTTCTTTTTGTTTTCCTTTTTTAGTTTATTTAATAATTTATTCATGATGCAAGGACTGCTATTTTGGATGAGGCTACCCTCACAAAGGAGCCTACCCCTAATGGAAGGTTGTTCTCTCTTTCAATGTGTTTGTTTTTTTTTCATATTTTAGTAGTGGTATTTATTTTACTTCCGTTGCCATAAACAACTACTAACTTATGCATGCATGTATGGTTTTAATCATGGGAAGGGACTTCCTTCAAAAATTTGAAAGGGAAAAGCAGAAGTAGGGTATTTGGGTCCTCCTAGCATATATCTATGGCTTTCAACTGGGGAGAATTTTGAGTCCTTATCGGAAGTAAGCATGTCTTTCAAGATTTTTATTTTTTTACAAATGTGAATATCTCTTGTAAACTTTCAAAATCAATGAAGTTTGTAATACCTCCGATGTTCCAAGATATATTTCTAAATTTACCAGAGGTGACAAGATGGGGGGGGGGGGTAAAGGGTCAAAACTATTAATCTCTTATGCCGGTTATAATAAAATGGGTCTGGTCAGTTTGGTCGACCCGCCAACACAACACTTCTTTGTCCATTTATTATTTTATAAATTAGTAAAGTTTACAATACAAATATAAACTATACACTATTAACAGTAATCTATTTTTTGGGAAGCGAAGGTTTTAAACCTTTGAATACACTTTGGGTGACTTTCTACCTGTTTGACACACTTTACTTTTAGCTAAGTTATAGAATTTTAACAGTTGACATGTTGGAGATAAAGTAACCCAAAATGACTGTTTCAAGCTAAATGGATCGAAATGATCCCCTTTATAATTTTCCAGGGGGCGTTTGCATATATATGTTGTGTGATGGAAATTCTCGTAGGAAATACCTATCCAAGACCTGTTCTTTAGTTGTATAGCACATTTGAATTGTAAAGCATGTACTTCTGTTATTTCATCTTATTACTTTCGTATTTGCATAAATGTTTTGTATCATGCTTGAGTTATTCTGAAAGTAGTATATACTTTGTTAAGTATATACTTTATTTCAGGTTCTGGTGTAGTTACAAGTTTGGTCTCCGTTGATGCTTAATTTGTGGTTTAATCTCCAGGAGCTTTCTGGAGTTGGTGGGCTGAGTGATGATATCGAACTAGAAAAGGATAGTAATAAAGTGCCAAACCGTACTTTTGAAATTCTTGCTTCTTGCCATGCAGTGTGGTCAACCTATTTTAGCGAGCATCGTTGAAAAATCAAATAACTCGCTGAAATGGAACACATGACAAACCTAACACGGAAGTTGCGAGTTTGGGTTCGGTCTAAACTAGGGATGAGCTCGGTACCAGCATCGAATTTCCCGGTAACGAAATTACCGGTAACGAAAATGTTCGGTACGGTATGGTACCCGTATTTTAAGGGTAAAATTCGGTAAAATACTGGTACCGAAAACGCCAAAAAGTGGGTCCGATTCGGTACCAAAAAAATCGGTATGGGAAATTCGGTACCGGTACCAGGTACCATATATATGCTCATCCCTAGGCCAAACGGGTTTCGTTGAATCTTGGGTTCAGGTTGACCCGTTTATTTTGTAATTTTCTTTAAATTATGTTTTTCTGTTATAACTTATAATGGTTGCTACATTATGCCAAATTTAAAAAATTAAAAGAGAAATTGACATTATATTTTGTAACTAAACACGATTGTTTTATATACAAGTTGTGATTGCGTCAAGATTTGGCAACTCATGAATGGGAGTGCTAATAATCATGTGTTTTGTAACTTTGTTAGTGTCGTCTCATTGGTTGAAGTTTCTAAAGACTACAAGAAGGCACATTATTGTTTGAGTGGAATGACCTGTATTATGTTCTGTCTCAGCAGGCCCATGAAGGAAGAAAGTGATGCTTGGAGGTGGAGGTCTGTTGATCGGATGGTAGACTTCTTGGTTAAGCAGGTTAGGCAAGAGCCATAGGAAAGTAGCGACTCGGGGGGATTCTAAATTAGTTCATTTGGAGTATATTGTGGTGTCGAAGGTGAATTGTTTTGTATGGAGCACCACAACCGGTAAAATTTCTGCGACTATGGCCTTGGCGTAACGTGATGGCCATGCCCGATGTGTGGCATAATGAACGAAAACGCTGACCACCTTCTTGTCAAGTGCCACTTCGCGAAATCGGTGTGGTGGATGGTTTGTAGATGGCTGAATGTTGCTTTATTGGGTGCATTCTCGTCTGTGGTTTCAATTCTTAATCATGGGCTAAATTTGGACACAGATTCGAAAAAGAAGATAGTTTATGCCATTTTCATGCTGACAATCTAGAGTCTTTGGATCAGCCACAACGAGACGGTTTTCAACAGAAAGTTTGTCTTGCCTTTATCTGTTTTGGAAGAAATTAAAAGTAACTCCTTCTGGTAGATGCTACAAAGATGCCATAGTACAGGTCTTAGACAACACGGGGTGGTCCGTTATACCACCCCCATCACTCATTAAACAAGAACGGAACACCGCCGCCGCCCACCCCATCACGCGTTCATTTTGTAACGCGTTGATTGTATAACGCGTTGAAATTGGATAAGGCTCTGCATGTTTGGCGATGAACCTTCATGAATATGGAAGAAAATGGTGACGAAGACTATGGGTGTTCGACGAACCTTCATGAATATGGAAGACTATGGTGACGAACCTTCATGAACCTTCATTCTGTTTGACGAACCCTTCTTGTTTGACGAACCCTTTCACCTGTTTTTTTTTTTTTAAAGAACCCTTTCACTTGTTTGAGGAACCTTTAAATTGGTTTTAATTTAATTGAAATTTATATTTTAGTGTTTTATTGTTAATTTTTAATTTTAAAATGAAAATTAAAAAAAAATTAGGAGTGATAGAATTCCATCACTAGTGATACCACCCCCTACATTGCTATCACTAGTGATAGAATATTGGGTGATGACATGGCATGATTTGATTGGATAATGGAAGTGATAGAAATCTATCACTAGTGAACCACCCCTCCTCCCCTTCATGGAGAATTGGTGTACCTTGCTTGGTTTTTATGTAGGGCCTGATGATGCTCCTGTTTTTTTCTTTCTTTCTGGTGTTTATGTTGTTGGGCCCTCCTTAGCTTCTTGCTACGAGAATTTAGTTGTCTTGTTGGGTTGCAATAAATTTTCCTTCGGATGGTAAAAAAAAAAAGCTGCATCTATTTTTCGCCATTTTTCGTTGTGTTTCGCTGGATAATGCATTGGGTCGAAATGTTGGATTTTAAAATAAGAGCTGGTTTTTTTTGTAAGTTAACGTCTGAAAATGGGTTATAGGTGGTACACTTATATAGGCAGTTTATGTGTGATATGGGTGCAAGTGCCAACTTAGGCGAGGTATGAAGAATCCCTTATCTTATTATACTATTAATACCAGGGGCGGATTTATGTTCAAACACCGCGTTCCCAGGAACCTATTCGATTTATAATTTATAGTGAAAACTAGGGGTGTAAACAAGCCCAGAGGCTCGAGAGCTACTCGTTATCGGCTCGGTTAAAACCTCGAACGAGCCGAGCTTTAACAAGCCCGAGCCCGAGCTCGAGCCTTAAATAGAGCTCGTTTTGTTATCGAGCCCGAGCTCGAGCCTGAAATACAAAGCTCGTTTAAGCTCGCGAGCCTAAACGAGCCCCAAACAAAATTTTATTTTTTGTATATAATATAATAATAATGATGATAACATTGGCGATCCGAACTCGAGCCGAGCTTTGGCTCGTTTACGAGATACTGAAACGAGCTCAAGTCGAGCTTTTAGCTTGTTTGAGGTTGTTCTCGAAATAGCTCGAGCCGAGCCGAGCTTTGGCTCGTTTAAGAGATACTGAAACGAGCTCAAGTCGAGCTTTTAGCTTGTTTGAGGTTGTTCTCAAAATAGCTCGAGCCGAGCCGAACTCGAGCTTTGGGTTTTACTCGCGAGCCGAGCTCGAGCTAAAATAAGTAAGCTTAAACCGAGCCGAGCTCGAGCTTCAGAAGAACATGACGAGCCGAGCTCGAGCCCAGTCGAGTTCGGGCTCGGTCCGGCTCGTTTACGCCCCTAGTGAAAACGTATATAGAAAATTGAAAGGAACCCATATATAAATTATGGGTGAACCATAGCCATAAATGGCTAGTGATCCGCTTGTTCAAGGTGTTGTTTCCAACTATGACATCCCAAGTTCAAATCCTGATTCTCTGTTTTTCTTTGTTCCTTTTTTTTGTAAAATATGAAACCAATTTAGCTTCCTGTATCCACCCTCTCCCAGCGACCACTGAGATTCCCTACCAAACACCTCTTTTTCCCCATAATTGGAATTTTGTAATATGGTGCTGCTACTTGAATGGATTGTGTACCATACGCTTAAATGTGTGCTATATCTACTTTAATCTTCTTGGATTTATTTTAGTCTAGCCATTTGGTGGATTTTTATATTTTGAATGGGTGTGTAGTCGAGAGTGTAATGTAATGCAATGTTTTCAAAGGATAAAAAACTCGTAGGGCACAACTCTAGGTAGTTTTTTTACTCGTAAAGATATTTGTATTTTAGATTATGTGTTTTTAAATTTCTAATAACGATATTCTTTTCATTATTGTATCGGACTTTTATAGATTATGTGTTTTTAAATTTCTAATAAGGATGTTCTTTTCATTATTGTATCAAACTTTTATTATGTGATGAACCTTACTTAATTCGAACCGTTGAACCGACCCGAAATTTTTTATGTTCAGACATATGAAGTATCTAAAAAGTGAATCCCATGAAAAAAATTTCTGGATCCGCCACTGATTAATACACCCGTCCAACGGATCGGTATAGAATGCAAAGATTAAAAAATACTTCATTATGACATTAATATACCCGTCCATCGGACGGGTATTAAACTAGTTAATGGTTGTTTATGCTTTATGACCTTGTAATTTGTGTTATTTGGGTCTTTTGGTATTTAGGTGTCTCTTAGGTTGTCTGTAAACCCATTTGACCTGCATCTCACACATGTTCTCATCTTTTCACTGCCCACCCCATGACGGGGGCCGTCGTCTCGCCAGCGGTCACTTTTGATTTTATACCTGCATAGTTTTGTGACCATAGTGTGATTTACTTAAGGTAGTCGTATCGTTTACCAAACGATATGGGCTTCGATGTTTTTACTACTTCGTATTTGACTCATTTCATGACCGGGTATGTGGTTACATGTTGCTTTTTGTCACACCCCGATATTTACAGCTCAGCCCGGTGGGGAGTATCGTGACGTAAGATTGGTATCGTCATAGTCAAACATACACATAATAGCACAACGGAAGTCTTGAAATATAAAATATTATTACAAACTCAAATGTCTGAAATTATCAAAGTAATAAGTACAAACGAACTTGTAATAATAATCCACAGGTGGATCATTATTACACTAGAAGAACATCAGACTAATGGCTTATGTTAGGATCTGAGTTTGGATTGATTGTGTTTTACGTTTGAATTAAAATGAAAGATGAATGAGTAGTGCAGCGGAATATAAATGGATACAAACTTTGCACACAATCAAACAGGAGAATTGCTTTCAACATACAAGTTTAACATTGTACCGAATGCTTGAATTTATTACAAGATTCAATTACAATATGCAAGTATGTAACAAACTCCCCCTCAGCCTGAGCTCACAGTGATTGTTCGTATAGGAATGAAAGTGATGAAGAGAGCTAATAGAACAGTACAGGGTACTGTTCTATTTATAGGCACGGACAAACCACTGTGGCATCTTTGCTGACGTCACCATGAAAGTGACATCTAACCTCCTAACAAACTCTAACAACTGATCTAATACAAACACTACTTATGCTAACTACTGATTACAATACATTACATAAAACAAGCTAAACTACTGCTTTATCCTTCCACTGTTGTGACTCCAGCAGTACTTGATATATTCAGCAGTGCTTGACCCATAGCAGTAGATTGATCCGCAGAGCTTTAGTCTTCATCAGTCTTTGACTTTGATCAGTAGTTGTAGGTCAGCAGTTGTAAAGATCAGTGGATTGGAGGTCATTAGATGTTGAAACCACTTTCAAGGGGAGAGACTTGTATACATAACATCTGCTTATTTTGGATCCACTGCTCTGATCCAGTTTGGCTTTAATTATCTGTTCCTCTGATAGGGTTCAATCCCAACAATCTCCCCCTGGAACAGATAATGCCAAAACCCTTCATTATTTGTGGAACTTTATTGCCTCATCAACAGTTCCCTTATTTGCCCTTTTAGCAGGGTCATCCTCAAAGTAGAAGGATTTGATCTCTTCTCTGACTGCTGCAAGCTCTAGAGGATATTGGACACCTGCAGGAGTAATATCAGTGATTGGATTTTGAACCAGATCTGATGAGAGAGGAACGGGGTTTGGTATTGTAACAAGTGATAAAGGTTGTGAAGATGTTGGTGGTGGTGAAGTATCATCATCTTTCAGAATTAACCTTCTCCTTTTTGGTTGAGGAGAGGCTGATGATGTTTTGGATGGATCAGTGGTGGTGATTTGAGTGGTGGTTATTGTAGTGGAAGTGATTGAAGTAGGAGGTTGCTGACTAACAGTTGTTAAAGCAACTGGTGTTTCAACCACTATTTCCATTACAACAGATGTTGTAACATCTGTTGTCTTCTGCTTTTTAGCAAGAGATGAAGGTGGTGTTGATGATGTTTTTGGTGGTGAGGTGATCTCTGGTGGTGGTGGTAAAGCAGTGGTTGTGGTGTGTGTTGAAGTGCTGGCAGGTGTTTGGCTAGCAGTTGTTGAAACCACTGAAGTATCAGCAGTTGTTGATACAGCAGGTGTTACAACAGCTGTTTGGGTGGAAGATTGATGTTTGGAGCTTTTGGAAGGTGGTTTGGAAGCATGCTTTATGGGTCTCGATGGGTGTGTTTGGGTTCCCTCACTTTTCTAGTGGGATTCTTTCTTTTTGGCTTAGGATTTTTATCATCCTTTGGCTCAGAAATACCCTGCTCATTCAGCTCTATAAAAGCTCTTTTCTCCTCATTCCCCCTGGATTTATCCTTAGCCTCTATATCCCTTTTACACTTGCTTTTGCTTCAGCAAGTGCATTTGTGGTAACATCAATCTTTTTACTACCATCTGGCAAGGGAATGTCTTTAGTCATGCTATCTTTTTGTGGTTCAATATAAAGACCATCTTCAATTCCCTTCTTCTTCCACTGCTTGATATTCTCCCCCTTTTTGGCATTATCTGGTGGTGGGTTATCAATAAAGAGAACAGTGGGAGGAGCAGTGCCATTGGTGTTCAGTATGTGGGCCTTTATAGCCTTGATGTCAGCTTGGGTATTTTTAAACCTTGACTCCATCATGTTTCTCAGCTTTTGAACATGTATCTCATGCTGCTGATCAGCCAATTGTCTTTGATGTTGGAGCAGTGGTTGAAATAAGTTCCATAACTCATTTGCAGCAGGTGCAGGTTGTGCAGGTGCTTGAGCTGGAGCAGTAGTGGTTGGTACCTTTTGAACTTTCAACAACTGTTGCAGCATATCTTTAATTTTTGCAACAAAAGTATCCAGTTTATCAACTCTGTCCGTCAATTCTCGGTACATTAAACCATCACCCAACTTAATGGGATCATCTGATTTCCCACTAACAGTGGTTGTAACAGTGGTTGATTCAGGGAGTGTACTCCAAATATCATCCACTGATGCCCCTTTGTCTTGGAACTAGGGACTTCTTCCTTCAAAAAGAGAGACACTTTTTAGTGAACCAGTGAACACTGGATACACAGGCGTTCCCAGAGAAGGAATTGCCTCCAAGGAAGTCTTATTGATATAACCACTGTCCAAATGCAAACCAGTGAGTTCAGCACTTGTAGTGGCTGCTTCAGTTGGACTACCACCAAGAGTTACTTGTAACTTAAGGGGTGTAACCTTCTCAGGTGTTATTGGTGGGTTAGCAATGATTGATACATCAGACCCAGTCACTTGTTGAGGTATGTTCTCATTGACAGGTGATTGAGAAGGACTGGTTTGTTTCTGGTTCAAATCAAGAGCATCCAACAATAATTTTGTTTGTGGGGGAATTATGGAGGTGAGGTTGGGTATTAAAAGAGAATTGGCCCCGGGCATTGGGTTGTGGATAATGGAAGCAAGTGATTCCAGAGCATCATATTGTGGTGTCCCTATATGTACAACATGTTCTTTTTGAGAAGAAGCAGGAGGAGTTTCATGTATGGGTTGAGATATTTCTACCATCTGCTGTGAGGAAGTAGCAGCAGTGATTTCTTGTGACTTTTGTGCTGTCACTGGCAATTGCTCTGGTATCTCATCCTCCAGAGTTGCATTTGATTTGGGTTTGGGGGGGGGGGGCTTTTGAGTTTTCTTTTGGCGTGGCTTTTTGGTGATTTTAGGTGTGGGTTTCACAGCAGTTGTTTTGCTGTTGTGATCACCTGGAACAGTGGGCTCAGCAGCAGATACCTGAGGAGCAGTGGTAGCTGCTAAATTCTGCTCAGGCACCTTTGCTTGTGTTTTGCAAGGTGTTGAAAGTCTAGTAAAAGTTTCAGCAGTTAAGCTGTTTATTTTGAAAGAATCACCTTAGATGAGCACATGTGCATCATCTTTTCCAAACTTCTTTTGAAAGTAATAACTTAAGAACCTTGGAAATAATAAAAATGATTTTGTTGAAACATATTTGACCAAGTCATCAAAGATTTCCTGGGAATAGTTAAAATTTTCATCTTGTAAAGTGGCATATCCCAGGTATTGAATCTTCAATGGTATCTCATTAAAAGGAGTTGTTTTATTTGAAACACACATTAACAAGGTATGGAATAAAAATCTTGTTGCAGGAGGGAAATTACCTTTTTGTAAGGTATCCCTCTTCATTCGTTCTGCATACCCTCTTTCAAGAAAATCAGTTTGATATTCGTTTTTAGGGAAAAAGGTTTTACCTTGCTGATCATCTAGTTCGAATACCTCTGAAATGGATTGTGGTGTGATTTTGACTGTTTTACCCATCAGTGAGGAATTTATGGCTATGATGTCTTCAACTTGTTTTTCAAGAGTAGCATTTTTCCAAAATTCTCTCTGGGTTTTCAGGAAAATCGGAGCATCTTCCATCAACAAAGTTTTGTACTTTGAAGCTGACATGATGTCGATGATGGAATCGTAGATATCGATGGTACCAGGTTTTGTAAGGAGACCCAGATAGTTGTGAGGAGCCTTGTATGGAATTTCAATTGGTGTGGTAGCCATTTGAGTGGCCTTTTTAGAAGATGATTTTGAAGTGGATTTTGTGGATGACTTTGATTTTGTCATTTTGAAGAAGAAGATTGATGAAGGATTTGAGAGGAAGAGATGGAAACTGCTTTGAGAAAGGAATTTTTGTGAATTCGATTCGATAGTAAAACCCTATTTGGGGGTTTTGAGAAAGGTTTTATAAAGGAAAAAGTGAATGCTGATGTGGCAGCGGTTACAAAAAGATCTGACCACTATGTACTGTCCACGTGCCAACCCCAAATGAAATGAAGGACAAGTGTTTTTATGAAAACCACTGATGGAACAAGATCAATGGTTGTAACGGTAACAATGAAAGCAGTGGGTGATTTTTAGTATCAGTGGATAAAAACACTGATTTTGAACAACAGTGCTTATCAAGGAAATGAGAGAACAGGGGTTGACTTTCAGCAGTGGACAGACTTTTAAGTAGAACAGACTTTTGAATAAAACAGTGGCTTTGGCAGACTTTTAAGGATTTAATGAAAAAATCATTTTTAGCTATTTTTAAGGATGGATTTTTGATTTTCTGAAAACATTTTAATGCTTTTATGCATGGAAAAACAGGATTTTACCTGTTATTCCATGTTTAGATGCCAATCCTAGAGATCAAGCTTTCAAAGGTGGGTGTGTCTAATGCTTTGGTTAGCACATCTGCCAGCTCATCTTTAGTTGGAACATGGTGCAGGGAAATCAAACCTTTTTCATAGCAATCCCTCACAAAGTGATGTCTGATATCAATGTGCTTGGTGGTTGAATGGAAGACTGGATTTTTGATGATATTTTCTGCTGCCTGACTTTCCAACATGAGAGGAGTCTTTAGGGCAGTGATACCAAAATCCAGCAACTGATTTTGAAGCCAAAGCAGTTGGGCTGTACAGCTTGCAGCAGCTATATACTCTGCCTCAGCAGTGTATGTGGAAACAACTGCTTGCTTTCTGCTTTGCCCAGACACAAGCAACTGCCTAGGAATTGGCACCCTCCTGAAGTGGACTTCCTTGTCTTGTCACATCCAGTAAAGTCACTATCTGAGAAACCAGGCCCTTGGTGCTTGTTTCAAGCCATACAAAGCTTTATTTAGCTTGTAGACATGATTTGGATTAAATGAATCCTCAAAGCCTGGAGGTTGACAAACATATACCTCTTCTTGAATCTTACCATAGAGAAATGCACATTTAATATCCATTTGATACACCTTGATGTTGTGGTTGATAGCAAAGGCCAGGAATAATCTGATAGCTTCAAGTCTTGCTACAGGGGCAAATGTTTCATCATAGTCAATGCCCTCTTCCTATCTGAACCCTTGAACCACAAGCCTGGCTTTATTCTTGACAACAATACCCCTTTCATCAGTTTTATTTTTAAAGACCCATTTTGTGCCAATAGGATTTACACCCTCTGGCAATGGTACAAGCTCCCAAACTTGTTGTCTTCTAAACTGTTGGAGCTCCTCTTGCATGGCTTCTACCCAGCTGTTGTCTTTTAGTGCCTCTTGGTACTTGACTGGCTGATGGAGAGATAGGAAAGCAGCAAAAAGACAAATGTTTTGGGATTAACTTCTTGTGAGCACCCATTCATTGATGTTGCCAATGATTTGGTCAGGTGGATGAGATTTCAAGAAGATAAGATCTCCTTGGTATGGAACAATGGCATTAAGTGGGGAAGGCTGCAGATGTGAATCATCTGAGCTGACAACTGCTGGTGACTTTGATGATCTAGCAGTGGCTTCAAAAGGTGGTGGAATAGGTGGTAATGGTGTGGACACATGCTGACTTTGATCCACTGTTTGAGGACTTTTATCAACAGTGTTTGATGATGTGGAGGCAGGGGTTAATGGGCTACTTTGATCAACAACTATTGAGGTAGCAGTGGTAGAACTTTGACAACTGTTTTGAACATCTGCTGCTCTTCCACTTGATGCAGACTTTTGTTGTGGAATGATGATTTCATATCCATAGTCTGATGATGAAATTTCTGATGGACCTGCATTGTTAGACTTGACAGCAACACTTTCAAATGTGAATTTATCAAGATCAAATAAGTCTGCAGGATTTGCTGGGATTTTCATTGATGAAAATTCATTGAACTTTACATTCAAAGTCTCTTCCACTGTCTTAGTCCTTGTGTTAAACACTTTGTAGGCCTTAGCAGTGGTTGAATATCCCAGATGTTAACCACAATCAATTTTGGCTGCAAACTTTGAGATAGAATCTTTTAAGTTTAAAATGAAGCATGGGCAGCCAAAACTTTGAAATATGAAATCAAGGGCTTTATTTTATACAGCAGTTCATAGGCAGTCTTTTGATGCCTGGGGTTGATTAAAACTCTGTTTTGGACATAGCAAGCAGTGTTTACTGCCTCTGCCCAAAAAGTAAATGGCAAACCTGAATCAGCAAGCATGGTTCTGGCAGCCTCAATCAAGGTCCTGTTCTTCCTTTCAACAACCCCATTTTGTTCTGGTGTTCTTGGAATGCTGTACTGCTTTACAATTCCTTTTGACACACAGAAATCATCTAACTCCTTGTTTCTGAACTCTGTGCCATTATCACTTCTGAAGATTTTTACTGGCAAGTCAAACTGCTTTTCAACCTGTTTCACAAAGTCTTGCAGAATGCCTGCTGTCTCATCTTTTGAGTGTAAAAAGTAAGTCCATGTAAACCTAGAAAAGTCATCAACATTAACCAAACAATATCTCTTTTTCTTGAGACTCATGACTTTAACTGGGCCAAACAAGTCCATATGAAGCATTTGCAAGCATTTGGTTGTTTTGGACTCTTCAATTGATTTGTATGAGCTTTTATGTTGTTTTCCTTTTAGGCAGGAAACACAATGCTCAGGATAGGTGAACAGTTTTTGAGGTAAACCTCTTACTAACCCCTGTTTTGAGATGGCAGTGATTGTCTTGAGATTTGTGTGCCCCAATCTCCTGTGGCATAATTCTGTCTTTTTGTTTGAGGCAGCTGAGAACAGACAGGCATCAGTCTTGGGACTCTCTTTTGACATATCAACTACATAAACATTGCCACTTCTTTGAGCAACAAGTTTGGTTTTTCCAGTTTTTTATTATTGCTTCAATCATTTCAACCATTTCTGGTCCAACAATCCTACAACACTCCTTTGTGAAGAATGAGCCATAGCCCTTATCACTCATTTGTGAGACACTCAGGAGGATGAATTTTAGATTGTCTATTAGATTTACATTTTCAAATTTTACATTACCAGACTGTACTGTACCAGACCCCAAAACTTTCCCTTTACTATTATTACCAAAGGATATATCA
This sequence comes from Helianthus annuus, assembly GCF_002127325.2. Classification (NCBI taxonomy): domain Eukaryota; kingdom Viridiplantae; phylum Streptophyta; class Magnoliopsida; order Asterales; family Asteraceae; genus Helianthus; species Helianthus annuus. The sequence goes on from NC_035441.2 coordinate 132,046,807, forward strand.
CCCCCTCCATGGATTTTGAAATCTTTGAGTAGGGCTTTACATCCTGTCATGTGCCTGGAGCCTCCACTGTCTACATACCAAAGGCTATCTAAGCATGCAGAAGCTCCCTGCACATGAAGTAAAAGGATTAGTTCATTAGGGTCTCCAAAGCCTTATGGTCTCAACAGTGTCTGGGATGAGTTCTGGTGGATGGACAGGGTTAGCTCAGGGTTTTGAACATTTTTGGGAATGTTTGTCTCTAACCACTGTTGGGGTTCTTGACCAATCACCTGCTGATAACCAAAAGGATACCTGTTCACTCTTGGTTTAGAAGGTTTTTTGTAAACCTCATAAACATGTGGGATCCTTTGGTATGATGGTTGGCCCTTACCTCTTCTGTATTGATTTGCAGGGGGTGCATCAATCACCTGAACATCTCTTTTGACAGATGTTTGGTTTAGCTGTTTTGTAACAGCTGTTTGGATTGGCACAAACAGTGGTTGATTTTTGGTGAATTTGACAGATGATGTTGATGAAATTAAGGATGTTTTTGCAGTGTACTCATTCTTTTTTACATCAAAGTTTTTGAGATACACACATTCTTGAGTTTTGTGGTTTGTTTTGCCACAGATGGTGCAGCTCTCAGCAGATTCAATTACACTTGTTTTGTTGAGATCATATGCTTTTAGATTAAAACAATCTTTTGTTAGATGGTTTTTGTTTTCACAAAAATCACAAAACAGGTTTTTGATTTTTCCCTTTTCTTCCTCTTTTCAGATTCCTTAGCAACATAGTTTTGAACCACTGTTGGGATATCTTTGAGTGGAATGACTTTTGCCTTGGGAGCTTTTACACCATCAGTGGTTGTGAAATCCATTGGTTTGAAGTTTTCAAGGATGTCACACTCATCAGACCATGTGGGTTTAAATTGGTATTTCTCAATTTCCTCAAAAGTTGAGGACCCCACAGATCTTTCCAGAGTTATTTTGTGTTGGTGCATCCGTCTATCGCCTGCGTCTTGTATCGAATCTTGCGTTGTATAGGCTAGAACCGGGCACGAAATCCAAGAAACATGTATTAGTAGTGATTTCACCCCAAATGACATGTGGTCATTTGGAGCGAAATCTCATATAATCTTGATTTCGCCCCAAGTGCATAAGACCTGATTTCGCTTGTAGTTGTAATACCTGATTTCGCTCATGGTGATATGTATATAGGAGCGAAATCAGAAATCATATAAATAAGGTTGATCAAGAGCGAAATCATATAGTTGTCTAGGTGATTATCATTCCGGTTGCCACGAAGTGCTGCCGAAGTGTTGTCAGAGCTTGTATTTGATTAATTGAGCAATAATACAACAGTTTAAAGTAAATACAGCTGAGATTGCACCAAAACATTAGTTTCTGCCTCTTGTTTTGGATAGGAATTCTTTTGATCGACTCAAACAGGGCCGAAAACTATCCTAAAAGTGGTATCAGAGCTCAGGAGGAAGAGTTCTTGCCATTTCAGCTGCATTTTCTAATTTTCTACACCTTCTTTGTCATTTTTGAAAATTTTTCTTGATAAAACCAGTTCAATTTCACACACAACACTCGTAATCATGTATTAATAAACCCTTGAAAGTTTCAAAGCTAAAATCGACCTAAAACTTAGTATTTTTGAGGTTTCGCTCGTGGTGACTCGTGACAATGATGATGTCATGGTAATTTCGCTCATAACTGACACTTGATTTCGCTCAGAAAGTGATTTCGCTCCATGGATCAGAGTTAATTTCGCTCCTACAGTCATTTAGATCTAATTTCGCTCGAGTTATCAGCTTAATTTCGCTCCAAAGTTTCAAGCTAATTTCGCTCCTGCTGACAGCAAGTCTGCTTCCGCTCCAATTCGCACTTTGTGATTTCACTCCAAGGTTAAAAGCTTGATTTCGCTCCAAAGCTGAGTATTGCTGATTTCGCTCCAAGGTCAATTTGGGATTTCGCTCCAAATTCAATTTTGCCTAAACTTGGAATTTGTGAACTCTTGGACAATTGATCAATGGATAACGAATTCTATAATGCCTTTGCTAGTCCGATTACAATCACGCAGAATGCTTTACTTGAAAATGAGATCGGGACGTCTCAGAAACCGCCTAATCATGGATATTGATGATTACAATGCGTGGTCCGAACGGTTTGGAAATTGGGTTGAGGCATATCATTTGGATGCTTGGGAACACACTGAAGAGCCGTATGTAAGGCCCACAAGGAATAATACTCGGTTAACAATTAGAGAAATGAGTACTGAAGATAAAAAGAAATATAGGGATGAGAAATTGAAACACCCATATCACGATTTAACCATATAGACACAGCGGAAAGTAGAGACTTAAAATTTCTTTCATAATTACTCATATGACTTACTTGAAGGTTCGTTTAAAAATAACAAACACTTTCTTCAAAAGATTTACAACGTTCATTCTTAATTATCGCATCAAATGTAATATAAAATCACCAGTTATGTGACTACCCTTCCCGTACAATCCTCGCTCTTTGACCCGATCTTCAATCCTCATTTACTTCATAATGATGTCAAGTCCGTGCGACCTGTAATCGCCACATACATACGCATCGTTAAAATTTGGTGACGTTGTTCATAAACTAAACATACGTAAATAAATAATGACTCTGTATTCCTTCATCTCATGCTAATCTTTTCGAATCCTCATTCCATGTACGATCTTGCATTCCAATTCCTTAAACCTTCATAAGGACATTAATAGTATACCTGCATTCTCATTTCATACTCAAGATACCAGTTTAGAAACTTTACACTCAAAAGTATTGAAGCTATATAAACATATAAAAAAAGTCCCATTCATTCGTGTACAATAAATTCTACTTCGTGCACATGTACATACATACAGATATTCATGGACGCATACTTCCACACATGATTACGAACACACATACAAACGTACAAGCTCTTACATACCACTTACATCATTCCAAATGATTTACTAATGTATCCTAATTACAACTTCCATATAAATAGGTCACGTACATACAAACCTACGTGCATACTCACTTCTATTCATGATTATTATAAGTCCCGGCTATTGGTATGAAATTAATTCTATACATATATACCCACATACTTAATTCATTCCTCCACATACTCGCTAACACATTCCATTATTACTCGCACTTCATAAACGCTTCCAATATGTAAAATAATCATATACAAACTCCTAAATCTTTCTAACGTATAACCACATGATCAAACTAACTACCACATTACGCCATGTTTCTTTCTTTATTATTGACCCGTTCACTTCTATCATGTAATTCCAAGCACAAATAACTTCTTACGACTTACCTCATTAATACATACCTTAGTACTTACTCCTTCTCATAATTTCTCACATGATTTCCTACGTTTAACATATCAAAACTTTATTTATAAGATAAGAAGTGATTCCGGAAATCACTTACCTTGAGTACTCCAATAAGTGTATTTGTCACCTTGCCTTATTTTGACCCGTTATCCTCCTATGCTTGAGCTCTCCTTGACACGTTCCTATTATCTCATTCCATTACATCCATTCAATAGTTAGTATACATAATAATACACATCACTAATCACACTTCTATTCACGTGTCAATCGCTTAACGAGTTCAACATGTATCATAATACTACAATGCTAATCAATCTAACAATTTATCATTCCATCATCACAAAAGTCATACATGAGCTTCTAGTATGCATAATTATGTATTTACATCATGTTCATTATTCTTTCAAAATTCCATACTTAGAATGACAACATTTTCTAAGTTAGACAACTTGCTTCATACGTTAAACATTTCATACCATTTCTTAACACCTTGGTTTTTTACACATCCATTCTACTATTTTCTATCAACCCGTTTCGACGCGTTGGTGCAATTATATGCATAAACTAGTTGGTAAGTGTTTTAGACACTTAAAACAATCACATAACTTACTAATAAGTTATTAAAATCAGTAGTTCATGATTCATACAAGTGTGCATAACAATACAACTATTTTTACTGAATATTTATACTAAAAATGTGCAGCAACTTTCTGCGCAGCAGCTGTTCACGACACATTTTAACCCATTTATCATCCGATTCAGTTCTTCATGTTCAAATATGAAATGATCTACACTCAGAGACCTTTCTAAGCATATAAAGATCGTAACCATCGGACGTTCCTACGATTTTATATGATGTTTACAAAATCAGCACAAAAGCTGAAATGCTTCCAAACAGCTTGCTGTCAAAACAGTATTGCCGACTTTGGGCACTGATTTGGCCTGTTTAACATCCGAATTCAATAAACATGTTCAAACGCAAAACGTAGTATGTTTAAATAGCTTTCTGAGCATATAAGGCTCGACCTCACAGGTCCTTCCTAAGATTTTATATGATTTTTGCAAAACTGTTGCGCAACAAATTTTAATTCTAATCAGCTTTGTTACTCAATACACGTCGCATGTCACTTTGTACACAACATCATAACTAAGCACTTTTCATACTTATAATACATGATCACCTTCATTACTAGTTAATTAACATTCTATACAAGTGATAACACATACTAACCTATACTAGGCATTTCATCAAACACTTGGTGTGCGAACTACTTTCCAAGCATAGTGTACAAGTAACTTGTGCACAATCATACCAAATTCTTATCAAGATCATCACACTCATCATTTTCACCTAATCTCCTTTCAAAATCAGATTTATATAACATCAACATTCAACAATTAACTTCACATATCAAACTACAACTAGTATAACACATAATTCATCAACATTTCCATGACATTATTACCTACATGTGGGTTTACATAGCAACATCAAATTAATCCGAATTTCATGCATAATTCAAGTCTCATATGATGATTATAGCCTCTTACCATCCTAATTTCATACATACATACATACATACATACATACATACATACATACATACATACATACATACATACATACATACATACATACATACATACATACATACATACATACATACATACATACATACATACATACATACATACATACATACATACATACATACATACATACATACATACATACATACATACATACATACATACATACATACATACATACATACATACATACATACATACATACATACATACATACATACATACATACATACATACATACATACATACATACATACATACATACATACATACATACATACATACATACATACATACATACATACATACATACATACATACATACATACATACATACATACATACATACATACATACATACGAATTAATGAAGACCCACTTCCTTTCTCATTAAAATTTCATGAATCCATGACTTACCTTATCTCAAGGACACCTAGACAAGTGTAGATGATGTCTCATGCACTCGATTTCCAGCTCAAATCACCCCAATTTATGCAGAATTCTTGTGTTGATGATGGATTTAGGTGAGAACCCTAAATCCCCTTTCAAACCCACGACACATACATACTGACTTATGAAAATTCTGCATTTTTTTCCTTGTTTAATCGAACTTTCTTTCATTTTTACATAACTAACCCCTTTATTCTCATAACATGACTATTTTCATCCATCCTCTAACTTAGTTAACTTGGTTATTGTTACAGTATCTTACTTACCCACATATACTTACTAGTATCTTATTTATTTTCATATGGTAAAATTATATTTACCATTTTCTTTTCTAATTGCGTCAACATAATATAAAAATTTATATTATGACTTACAAATTTTGGGGTGTTACAGAAATTAATGGTGAGTCTGCTTCAGCAAGCGATAAAAGAAGATATTTTGATACTGCTTCAACATGATGGAACTGCTTATTCAATTTGGACAGAATTGGAAGCAAAATTTATTGGAAGTGATGATATGCTCAAAAACAAAATTTCTCTCATGAAGAAAGAAGTTGATCTGTTTCATGGTTTGAAATCTGAGAACACCAAGCAAATTATCGAGAGATATTGTAACTTGGTGAGAAATATGTCAAAACTTGGTATTAAAAAAGATACTGATGAATTGATTGAAAAACTTGCAGATGCGCTACCTCATGAAATCTAGGGAACGTTTCTGATGATGCTGAGATCCAACAGAAAAGATTATAAAAGTATGACACTGGGAGATTTCATCAAACACCTGGAAGCTCAAGAGATGGAGCAGAGGAAGATCGCCAGGATGAAGAATTATGATGGAGAACAGGACATCAGCTTGTATTACAAGAGTGGTGTTACTGGAACGACAAATCTTTCTCCAAAAGTTGAAACTGCTTTCAGTGCGAAAGACTCTTCTAAAAAGAAATCCCAGGGATCAAGCAGCACAAGATTTTCATCATTCGATCCAAACATTTCTGCAACAAAGAATGGAAGAAAACTTCAGTACAATATTATATTAAATCTTGAGAGTGATCAAGATTATTCTGAGGAAGTTGCAAAAAATCAAATGTCTTTGTTGGGAATGGTGTTGGAATCCTATAGTAGTTTTGTGGCCGGAAAGATCGGTAATCCAATGCTCACGAAAGAGGATTACGATCAAATTGGTGCCGAGGAAATGGAGTTAATGGACATTAGATGGTGCATGGCTAGTGTGTTGAGACGAGCTGGGAAGTTTAAACAAATTACGGGAAGGGATGATTTTCGTGATGTAAATGTTTCAACTCTAGGCTTTGATAAATCTAAGGTTACGTGTTTTCGTTGCAGGGAAAAGGGGCATTTCAAGAGAGAGTGCACAAATCGTGAAGCTAGTGGAGCCCAGAATCCTTTTGGAAACAACGACTATCACAAAAAGGCGATTTATCATCAAGTCATGCCACAGCCATATCAACAGCAACAACAAGCATCGCATCAGGCACAAACTGCACATGGAAGGGTAATTGAAGATACAAAGAGAGCTTGTCTGGGAAAAGATGGTGGTTTTAGTTGGGATAAATACATTCCAACAAATAACAAAGTGTGTTTGGTAGAACAAGAAGATGAAAAGTTGGCAGAAGGGTTTAGTTGGGACAATTTTTGCCCAGACCAAGAGTTCATGGCCAAAGAAATGTCCAAAGACACTACAAATGTTAAAGCTTTCATTGCAAATGCCTATGATTTGAAATAGGCTGAAAAGTGGAGAAAAGTAATGGAAGCTGCTGAAGAAAGACGGAGAAAGATTGAAGAAGAGGAAGAAGAAGAAGAGAGGTTAAAAGCTGAAGCTGAAGCCGAGAAAAAGAGAAGAGCTGAATTTTTACGATCAAACAGAACAGTCAAAGTTGTTCCTGAATTTGAAGTCAAAGTTGATACTGAACCTGTCAAAGTTCCTGAAAAGTGCATGAGCTGTGATTCTTTAATCAAGCAGAACAATGAGTTGCTGCACAATATAAACAGATTGAAAGAATCCTATGATACAATGAACAGAGAAATCAATAAGTATACTGATTTAAACTGTGAACAAGCTGTGGCAATGAATACACTAAAGAGAGCTTACATAGGACAGCTTGATGATGTCAATTTTCACATAAAGAAGTGTGCTGAGCTGGAATTAAAGCTGGAAACACAAAGAATCGAAACTGAAAGAGTCAACAAGTTATTAGAAAGTTACTCATGTTCTACTTTTGTTGTTGGCAGGATTTATCCGATTGTGGAGAATTTGAAGACTTTTGAAGAAGTAAAAACTTCAGAAGAAGAGAAATCCGTGACAAAAGACGAAGATGAAGTGAAAATTTCTGGTAAGAAACCAAGTGTGGTCTACAATAAATGCCCGCCTCCGGTCGAAAATGGATATTCACCTCGAAATCCAAATTCCGAAAGAGTCAAAAAGGCAATAAACTTACAATGGGAGTCTGGGCCGTCGGATAACTTTCCAGAAAATATTGATGTCACGTACACGTCATCTGACACTGATCATGAGTCAAAGTTGATAAAAAGTGTGGTTGACCAGGTGTTAGATAAAGATGATTGTGAGGAGTCAAAACCGGAGTCCAAATCCAAGTCAAAGTCTGAGTCCGATGCGTCAAAGTCAACAATCAAAAAGGACAAACGGGTTTATGATAAAGAGTTTTTGCTATCAAAATCTAATTTGAATGATGAATCATTCAAAGTAGCATATACTTTGAAAGATTCTGACAAATTATATTCTGATGAAACTTTTCCAATAAGAAGTGTCAGATTTGAAATGATTCAAAAGGTTTTCAAAATTACAGAAATTAATATTTCTGAAATAAAAGATTTAAATCTTATCGGAAAATCTAAACAATACACTTCAAGAGAACAACAAAGAATTAACAAGAAAATGGGTGACAATTGTGGTTATAGTTTCCAAAAGAAACCAAACCATAATCGTAATTTCAAAAGAAAGGATTAGGTTTTAATCAACCAAAAAATTATAAAAATGAAAAAGTTTATAAACCAAAAACTGTGTTTGTTTCAGGTAAAACATCAGAAGCTGAGAAAGAACAAGCATTCAGAAAGCAGACGAATCAAGAATTCCTTGCCAAGAAGCAAGAAGAACTGAAGAAGAATGTTGTTCAGAAAAGGACAGAGACGAGAACCTGTTTTCAGTGTAAAACTGTTGGTCATGTTGCTAGGAATTGTCCGAAGACATCCAAACCAAAACAGGAAGTCTCTGGTAAACTGAAAGAGAAGGTTGTTGAGAAAACTGAACTTTCAACCCGAAAATTTACAGGCTTTGAAAATTCAACCTTTGAGGTGGGTGAATGTTGGAAGAATGTTTTAAAAAGAAAAGAAAATTTGAAAAATCAAAAATGGGTTGTGAAAGGTTCAGGTAACAGTTCTGGTGATGAATCTGATTCCACAAAATCAGAGGAGCCACGTGTTAAGAAAAAGGTTGAAAGATCAGTTCCAACTATGAATGATGAAAATTTTCCACCTTTGCGTGCTGAAAATTTTATGAAGAAAGTTGGAAAAGTAGAAATTTCAAATCAATTTTATTCTGACAAGAAGAAATTTGATGTTGAAAAGAATTTCAACGGAAATGTGAAACACATTTTTGGACAAATGGTCAATGGTAAGGCCAAAAGTGTCAAAGATTTTTATGCTTCTAAACGACGTGTTCACAAGTCTGTTGAAAGAAAAGATGATGAGATTGTTACACCCAAGGAAGGTCAGGCTTGGGTGGATATATTTTTCACAGAGTAAAACCTGACTTGCCGAAGCTCCCAAGTTGGTAATCGCGGAGCATGAATCGGCATCATTCTTTATCATGTTTAAAAAATTTGTAATGTTTGAAAATTTTGTTTTGAAAAGCAGGAATTGCCGGAACTCCCAGGTAGGTAAGCGTGGAGTAGAAATCGGCACATTGAGAATTCAACCAACAGATGGTAATTGGTTGAAAAACAGGTTTGAAATGTTTAATTGTTAATCCTACAAATGGTCCAATCATTGATTCTACAAGTGGTTAATCAAGGTCATTAAGTTGAACTTGATTTAACTATGATTTAAAAGATTGGTAAACAATGTGATGAAATAACCCCAAAACCTACAATTGGTTGATAAACGAACTTATTTTCCGGAAAAACCATTCTGATTAAAACAAACTTAAGTGTTTTGAAATCTTAATGGGAAAATAGTTTGTTAAGAGGGGGAGTTCTGATTGTTTATGCCAAGTGGATGGAGAATTGAGGCATGTAACACCCCGAAAACGGGTTTGGTAATCAAACCCCGTTAGCACTAAAAGACGGGTAAAATACCGTTAGCGGTAAAACTTACCCGGTAAATATTAGGATTTTAAATAATTAATCCTAATATTAAATAAGAAGTGAATAAAAGCTTTTAATGAAATGAAATTTGTAAAAGTCCGAGTAACGGGACTTAAAATAAAAAAAAAACGGGTTATGACTTCCCGAACCCGTTAAGTTAACTAGGAATATTAAACCTAGTTAATAAGTGGGAATATTATTGAAAATAATTAGGTTGTGACCTAATTAATAACTAACCAAACACGAGGGACCAAAGCCGGGTAACTTGAAAATGGAATTATAACTTAAAAATATAACACAACACACACACTAGATGTGTGTGTGCGTGCGTGAAGTAGTCCAGGAGAAGGAGCAAGAGCTCCAAACCCTAGCTCCAACAATCTCAACAAATTGAAGCTCAAATCAAGACCCAAATCGATGCATGAACACATATAATTGATCACCTAGTCGTGGGGATCACAAGGTATGTCGAATTTTATGATTTGGTGATACTTTGAGATTATGATGAACAATCATAATCGAAATTCTAGAATGAATATTAAATCTATGAGTGTTATTGTGATGAAATCTTCGTTTAGAAACAAACCCTAGTTGAAAACTTGATGAATTGAAGCCCAAACTAGGGATTTGATAATTACCCTATCATGTGTTAAATGGGTTTTGTAGAAATATGGTGAACACTCGAATTAAGATGCTAAATGGATGAACCTTGATGTTGTGATGCTAGTTCTAGGTGTAGTTCATGTACACTAGACATAGAGGCATGATTTTGATACTAAAACTTGGTTAAAATGATGAACATGATTAGAGAAAATATGCTTGTAAATCTCGCCTACAAGGTGTTTGTTAAAATGCCCGAATGAATATTGAAAAGAGGATTTTATGAAAGAAATGCGTAATTGGCTAGTTTGACTAATTACGTGAAATATGGGTTAAAACGGATTCTAATCATAACGATGATTTAACTTAATTATGCCTATTGGATAATTAAGGGTAGTTGACTCCTAAAAGTCAAATTAACCAATGATGATATCGAATAGTAGTTTTGGCATGAAATCCGTAAAATGAAATAGTCATAAGTAAAGATGACTAATCTAATCATCTTACGGATTATAATAATAGTTTGACACTCTCTACAAGCTAGGTGGAGGCTTGGGAAAGAAGCGGTCAAACGAATCAAGCACGAGAAGAAAAAGCGTATTCGGGTGCGAGGTAAGTATGGCTTACACTAGTCTTGTATTTTAGAACATCCTCTTATCGTATTAGTTACGAATAAGATAAATACATAATTGCGGTATGATGTTCCGGCGTGTAGACGCACGGAACAAGTTAGATAAGCATGACAAGAAACCATGCTGATGGATTAGAAAAGACTTAAAATCAGTAATTCGATTACTTTATGACAAATGGAAAATGAAACGTTGGAATGGTTGCCTTATAGGGTAAACCAAAACAAACAATAAGGGTAAAACGGTAAATTGGTCACGCGTTGACCATAACTATTGATTTTGAAAGGCACCGTATGACGTAAGCTATGATAGGCTAAAAAGCGTTAGGGAACGGTCAATAGGTGAAATGACCGCACGATGTAAACCGGGGCGAGTCGTATAGATGAGTTGGTAATAAATGCCATCTCGTCAACCTAACCGGTCACTTAGACCAAACGGGTCAAAAGGTGAAGATATCACCTCTTGACAATAACGACTAATGATTATTGTCGAGTGATATTATTTCAGGAGTAAATGTGAAATGGGTATTAGCAACGCCATGGATTAGCGGTTATAAAAGCAAGGTATTAAAAACGGGTTGATATATTGATCCGCGCCAGGTATGTGAAAAAGGGTAACACTCATTTAGAATATGTGGTTCAACGAGTGCTAATAGAAGTCAAAATAAACATTTGGTTACTTGATAAGTAAACTGAATGTTTAATATAGTGAACATTGCGTTGGGAAGCTTAATGACTTTTCAAACAAAATCATAAGTTAAAAGAGGGATTGCGGGTCGAATATACTTCCAAAAGTCCTTCATCGTAAATGATTGGCTAAACGGACTAAAACGCCCTTATAAGCTAAATTGGACAAACTACCTTTAAAGGTAGTTTTGAAACGAGTTTTACGATCAAGTAAGTAATTGAAATAAGTATTAAGTCGCAAAGGATGTAAACCTTTGGTCAAATGACTCCATACGAGTCTTTGTCGTGAATTTAGTAATCCGACGAGAAAAACTCGGATTATATAGATTTCCCCCTTAAGTCCCCCACAAATAAGTTTGTGGTGGAAGATCACTTGATAAGAAATGTTGTATGTTAATGCTAGAAATGAATGAGAGCGTTTCATGATCAAAATATGCATAAACACCCTTAACGGGTCAAAATATGCATATGAGCGTAAACGGGTTTAAGATACGTAAGGAACCCGTGACTTGAACCTAATATGATAGGAATTATTGAAATTATGATTACCGTGAGAATAAGGATCAAACAAACATGTTTCGTTTGATAAAAACATGAATGGGTCAAAATTACGGCAAATTGGAAAAGCTGGATGCAGAGTCCACCGTAAATTACAGTGCCACCGTAATTTACGGTGGAGATAAAAGTCTTACGGTAGCCCCCTACTGGTTTACGGTAGGGGCATGTAAAACCAGTGGCCACCGTAAATTACGATGCCACCGTAATTTACGGTGGAGGTCAGGTTGAAATTGTTGTTTTGTTATCAATTGTTTCTCGGACCCGTTTAGACACGTTTAAAACCCTGTATGACTAAGCATTTCATGTTTATGAAATGTAGGTACACTATGGGATGCCGGAAGACGATCAAACTCACTGAAGAACCGAACACAATAAAGACTCATGCTTCCGCACATTGCCTCGTTGTAAATTTTAACGACGAACCCAATCACGTTCGTAGAATAGCTTATGAACTGTAAAAGTTTTAATTTACTCAGAATTTCCTAAGGATACATAACACTAAATACATGTCTGTATTCGTAATTTATACGAAAACCTTTAAAATAATAACTAGAGTGTTACAAGTTGGTAATCAGAGCTCATGGTTAAAGAGTAAGGTGTGTTCGGTTCGAGGCTTGATCGCAAATCCGGTAAGTGTATGTATGTTGATCGTTTAGCGTATTAAAGTGTTGTAAACAACACATAGGGTTATCGTGAAATACACGTTACCCCAAATTAAATGATAGATATGGTTAACAACATTTCGTGCGTTGACACATATAGTACAAAAGCCTTGTACTATGATACGGGCATTTGGTAAAGTTGACATTACTAACTTTGTGAATGTCTTGATTGAAGGACACTTACATTTAAAGATGGCAAAGGTTAAACAAATGCAAGATGTGATAGAGGAACAGTCCGAGGCATGACAAGAGGAACATGCCCATCAAGGACTAAATCGCGTAACGACCGCGAACAAGGCTAATGGCAAGAGAAGCCCGTTAGGGCAAGCATTATCAGGTGCACGTTTTAAATCATTGCATAAATAGTAATATGCAACAGATATGTAGAGATTGAAAGTTGCATATGTAGATTGAAAACTTGGAAAGACCTGAATAGAAAACCTATCCGGGATATTGTTTCCAAGAAAAACAGATATAGGTATTACTTACATAGGGCATGATGTGAAAACTGTAAAAAGGTCATGCGTGTCATGTGTTAATCGCTTACTCTGGCCAAGTAAGTAGCGGCATATGATACCATGAACTTCTTATGGCGGACACGTTTACATCCGATGTAGTAAGGGCAGGGTGAATGGGACTAATTGAAAAGTACCCAAATGAATCAGATAAGCAAAATATTTGATAATAATGTAAACGCACAACCAAGTGACGGGAGCGTATTACATTAGGATAATGAGCCCGGGTGAAGGGACAAACAAGCACGTAAAATGATTTAGACAAGTATTGGGAGGGAGTGTACTTACACTCGAACCCAGAAAACATCAAGCATGTAAAATGATTTAGACAAGTATTAGGAGGGAGTGTACTTACACTCGAACCCAGAAAACATCAAGCATGTAAAATGATTTAGACAAGTATTGGGAGGGAGTGTACTTACACTCGAACCCAGAAAACATCAAGCATGTAAAACGATTTAGACAAATATTGGGAGGGAGTGATACTTACACTCGAACCCGGAGAATGTAAACATGTAAGATGAGTTAGATATGCATTGGGAGGGGGTGTACTTACACTCGAACCCGGAAAATGCAAATATGTTCCTTAACGGGTCATTTTTGTAAAACGTCGAACTTAAAGCTAAAGTCAGAATATAAAAACCGAAGCGAGGTCTTAATGTATACCGGGAGGGTTGCAATAATAACAATTTCGGTAAAACACCCGGTGGATGGGTAAGAATTAAACACATGCGTAAACCAAGAGACGTGAACGCGGGTTGAAAGATCAAAGTAACGTGGATTACGAGTTATGACTATAAAATCTCGTATATAGAAATTGTGAGTAAATATGTTCAACTATTCGAAGTCGAATGGGTCGAATAAAGAATAAAGTTGATTGTTTATAAGTGATGGATTTCACATTAATATGTCAAACATGTTGAATACAATATAACGCCGAATGGCACAAATGAGCACTAGCCAGATAAAGGTAGTGTTAAATGCAAGAGAATAATGAGCCCGGCAATGGGACATAATCAAACACGAATGTATGTAAACTGGATAATGGTGAGCATAAGATAAACCGACGCATAAATGACGTGAGAAATCATAAAGTTGGAAAATGTGCCTGAAAAGAAACGAATGTAGCCTTAGCCTACGGTCAAGGTCAAAGATAATATCAAAACGATAATAAATGATGTTAAGCAAAAACATGGTGCCTTAACGCCGTATGCGTATATAAATGTATGCACATTTGAAGGAAGACTCGAATAAAAGATGATCTACGGGATCATCATAACCTACGAGGTATTAATTAGAGCAAAAGGTCTACGGGGCCAAAACGACCCACGGGTCATGATTGGAAAGAAGTTATAAGGACTTCGCCTTAAAGAGGTGAATGTCTAATCAAAAAAAAAAATAAAAAATAAAAAAATAAATAGCCCATGAGGCTAAGTGATAAACCTACGGGTTAGATGGAATGAAGCAAGGAAATCAGTTAAGAATCCCCGCATAAAAACTAAGACTGTAAAGGATTAAATTACGGACTGTCAATATCCCGGTATGGATGATTGACACAAGATAAAGAAAAGATCCTAAAACTAAAACTTCGGTTTTAGTAAGAAATAATGTTCTTACAAACATAAATTCTGATAGGAATTTAAATAGTAAGCATGAAAGATACAAGTCTTGACACTGATAGGCGCAAGATGATATATTCGAAAGGTGATATTCTCAAAAATTGAAAGGTTGATATAAATTAAACATGATGTAACACAATCACGGTCAAGAAATGTAATGTGAAGTAGAATCACAATATGACCAAGCAAGCGGTAAAAAGGAACTGGACAAATAAGTCTAGTTAGTGAGACCAGTTAAGGTCAACAATTCAAGTCAAGAAATTTGGTTTGCTCGAAAACGGTGGGATCGGTATAACTGAACCGAATAGATAAATTTGAAAACAAAAGAATTTGTTGCTAAAAGTGAAATATTTCACTAAAGACCTTTAAACGGGTCAAAGTAACGGATTCACAAACAATTCGATAGGATATGAAAGCAAGAAATATCGCTAAGTTAATTAAACTAGTGAAAATAACGAGATTACGTTATTCCCAATCGCATTATGTCATGTAAGATACATAGATGATTAATAACCAAAAGAGTATTACCATACTTTTCTGGTAATACTAACAATCGGTTAAGATAGGAGAAATGCTTAATTGATTATCGAGAGCAAATGCATGGAGTTAAACTCAATAAATTATGTAAGCAAAGGTTTCGAGGACGAAACCTCTTTAAGGGGGGTAGACTTGTAACACCCCGAAAACGGGTTTGGTAATCAAACCCCGTTAGCACTAAAAGACGGGTAAAATACCGTTAGCGGTAAAACTTACCCGGTAAATGTTAGGATTTTAAATAATTAATCCTAATATTAAATAAGAAGTGAATAAAAGCTTTTAATGAAATGAAATTTGTAAAAGTCCGAGTAACGGGACTTAAAATAAAAAAAAAACGGGTTATGACTTCCCGAACCCGTTAAGTTAACTAGGAATATTAAACCTAGTTAATAAGTGGGAATATTATTGAAAATAATTAGGTTGTGACCTAATTAATAACTAACCAAACACGAGGGACCAAAGCCGGGTAACTTGAAAATGGAATCATAACTTAAAAATATAACACAACACACACACTAGATGTGTGTGTGCGTGCGTGAAGTAGTCCAGGAGAAGGAGCAAGAGCTCCAAACCCTAGCTCCAACAATCTCAACAAATTGAAGCTCAAATCAAGACCCAAATCGATGCATGAACACATATAAATGATCACCTAGTCGTGGGGATCACAAGGTATGTCGAATTTTATGATTTGGTGATACTTTGAGATTATGATGAACAATCATAATCGAAATTCTAGAATGAATATTGAATCTATGAGTGTTATTGTGATGAAATCTTCGTTTAGAAACAAACCCTAGTTGAAAACTTGATGAATTGAGGCCCAAACTAGGGATTTGATAATTACCCTATCATGTGTTAAATGGGTTTTGTAGAAATATGGTGAACACTCGAATTAAGATGCTAAATGGATGAACCTTGATGTTGTGATGCTAGTTCTAGGTGTAGTTCATGTACACTAGACATAGAGGCATGATTTTGATACTAAAACTTGGTTAAAATGATGAACATGATTAGAGAAAATATGCTTGTAAATCTCGCCTACAAGGTGTTTGTTAAAATGCCCGAATGAATATTGAAAAGAGGATTTTATGAAAGAAATGCGTAATTGGCTAGTTTGACTAATTACGTGAAATATGGGTTAAAACGGATTCTAATCATAACGATGATTTAACTTAATTATGCCTATTGGATAATTAAGGGTAGTTGACTCCTAAAAGTCAAATTAACCAATGATGATATCGAATAGTAGTTTTGGCATGAAATCCGTAAAATGAAATAGTCATAAGTAAAGATGACTAATCTAATCATCTTACGGATTATAATAATAGTTTGACACTCTCTACAAGCTAGGTGGAGGCTTGGGAAAGAAGCGGTCAAACGAATCAAGCACGAGAAGAAAAAGCGTATTCGGGTGCGAGGTAAGTATGGCTTACACTAGTCTTGTATTTTAGAACATCCTCTTATCGTATTAGTTACGAATAAGATAAATACATAATTGCGGTATGATGTTCCGGCGTGTAGACGCACGGAACAAGTTAGATAAGCATGACAAGAAACCATGCTGATGGATTAGAAAAGACTTAAAATCAGTAATTCGATTACTTTATGACAAATGGAAAATGAAACATTGGAATGGTTGCCTTATAGGGTAAACCAAAACAAACAATAAGGGTAAAACGGTAAATTGGTCACGCGTTGACCATAACTATTGATTTTGAAAGGCACCGTATGACGTAAGCTATGATAGGCTAAAAAGCGTTAGGGAACGGTCAATAGGTGAAATGACCGCACGGTGTAAACCGGGGCGAGTCGTATAGATGAGTTGGTAATAAATGCCATCTCGTCAACCTAACCGGTCACTTAGACCAAACGGGTCAAAAGGTGAAGATATCACCTCTTGACAATAACGACTAATGATTATTGTCGAGTGATATTATTTCAGGAGTAAATGTGAAATGGGTATTAGCAACGCCATGGATTAGCGGTTATAAAAGCAAGGTATTAAAAACGGGTTGATATATTGATCCGCGCCAGGTATGTGAAAAAGGGTAACACTCATTTAGAATATGTGGTTCAACGAGTGCTAATAGAAGTCAAAATAAACATTTGGTTACTTGATAAGTAAACCGAATGTTTAATATAGTGAACATTGCGTTGGGAAGCTTAATGACTTTTCAAACAAAATCATAAGTTAAAAGAGGGATTGCGGGTCGAATATACTTCCAAAAGTCCTTCATCGTAAATGATTGGCTAAACGGACTAAAACGCCCTTATAAGCTAAATTGGACAAACTACCTTTAAAGGTAGTTTTGAAACGAGTTTTACGATCAAGTAAGTAATTGAAATAAGTATTAAGTCGCAAAGGATGTAAACCTTTGGTCAAATGACTCCATACGAGTCTTTGTCGTGAATTTAGTAATCCGACGAGAAAAACTCGGATTATATAGATTTCCCCCTTAAGTCCACCACAAATAAGTTTGTGGTGGAAGATCACTTGATAAGAAATGTTGTATGTTAATGCTAGAAATGAATGAGAGCGTTTCATGATCAAAATATGCATAAACACCCTTAACGGGTCAAAATATGCATATGAGCGTAAACGGGTTTAAGATACGTAAGGAACCCGTGACTTGAACCTAATATGATAGGAATTATTGAAATTATGATTACCGTGAGAATAAGGATCAAACAAACATGTTTCGTTTGATAAAAACATGAATGGGTCAAAATTACGGCAAATTGGAAAAGCTGGATGCAGAGTCCACCGTAAATTACGGTGCCACCGTAATTTACGGTGGAGATAAAAGTCTTACGGTAGCCCCCTACTGGTTTACGGTAGGGGCATGTAAAACCAGTGGCCACCGTAATTTACGGTGGAGGTCAGGTTGAAATTGTTGTTTTGTTATCAATTGTTTCTCGGACCCGTTTAGACACGTTTAAAACCCTGTATGACTAAGCATTTCATGTTTATGAAATGTAGGTACACTATGGGATGCCGGAAGACGATCAAACTCACTGAAGAACCGAACACAATAAAGACTCATGCTTCCGCACATTGCCTCGTTGTAAATTTTAACGACGAACCCAATCACGTTCGTAGAATAGCTTATGAACTGTAAAAGTTTTAATTTACTCGGAATTTCCTAAGGATACATAACACTAAATACATGTCTGTATTCGTAATTTATACGAAAACCTTTAAAATAATAACTAGAGTGTTACAAGGCAATTCGATATCAGTTGTCATGTTCTGTACAGTTTTGTTTTCAATTTTCTTTAGATGTTTTTGAATTTTAGGGGGAGTAAGAAATTTTTAGAAAATCCAAAAACATTTGTAAATTTGAAAAAGCCAAAAACATGATAAAATTGAAAATGAGTTTTTGTTGCATAAAAGAGGAAATGATAGCACATCAGTGGACTATCACAACACGCTAAAGAAATGTAAAGTTAAAATGTGATAAACAATCTCACTGCGGATGTGTCGTTAGGTTTTTACACATTTAGTAGATTGTGACGAGATATAAACCTAAATTCAATTCAAACTTGCTTATTCTGTGGGTAACAATTTCTTGGATATATAGGTAACCCCTGAAATCTTGTTTGAAAGGTCCCGTATTCTGAGATACTAGGTCTTTATGCTCTGTGATATCTGGGGTATTATCCCGGGACTTCTGCTGTATGGAAATACTGACCTAGTCCCCGGATAATGCTTTCTACAAAAAGCTTTGAAATATAAGCTCGCCTTCAGCAATCTGATTAAACAATAAAATTGATAATCTTTACTGTTGTAACAAAAGATCCTCTAAAGGGGACACACTAAAAGTCGAAGCCGTCATCTCTTTGCGTATATGGAAGTATCGACCTGAGCTCTCACGGCCCTCGCAATTTACCCCTTTACAGATATCATCTGTGGTATACTCACCTGTAAGACTGGATATTGGGATCTGGATACGAGAGTATATTCAAGTGGTGGGACACACGAATAAGTCTCAGTTATTAAGACATTAATCGCATATCTCGAAACAGTTGAAATTTGTGTGAAAATTTAAGAGGACAAACATACTGACAATCTAGGTGAATTGTTTAGAGCTTAAAATGAAATCTAGCTTAACGGTGTTGGTGATATGTCTCAAACTGATATGATCCTCTTACACGAACTCACAAAAATATTGTTTGTAAATATTTTGTTTTTTCATTTACTTTCTTTCAGAAAATCCAAAAATATTTTAGTGTATTTTAGCATAAATTTTGAAAAATTCAAAAAGATTTTCGACAATTGGTGTTGAGAAGCTGATTTTCAAAATTCCAAGTGCTAAACTTGATGAACAGATTTGGGAGAGAGTATGTGAAGTTGTTAAGTTTGCATGATAAGAGCTAGGAAAAGATCCTGAATGTAAAAATCATTATTAAATGCTGCGTGCAATAGTTTCTAAAGTTTAAAGGTTTAATCTTTGAAGAAACTTATATGTTGGGTAGAGATTGTGAAGGTAAATTTGAGCTAGGTGACGATCCTGAATCAGATGAGAGCCTGATCATGATCTTAGAATGAATGAGAGAATTCCAGACTACGATCCCAGCAGATTGAGAGGGGGAGTCTGAAGATACCGTGATAAAGCAGTAAAAGCCAGTATTGATCCTAGTTTTGCTGATGCTGATGAAGTTTAAAGATTCAACATTCGAGAGAGAGAGAGAAGTTTGTTGATGATAAAGATAAAGAATGAGGATTCTTGCAAATGACAAATTTTTCAGAGGAAAATCGAAGACTGATAAAGACTAAAGGTTGACAACCGAAGACTCGACACTGAAGACTCCGTCAACATCCGAGGGGGAGTTTGTTGGTGCATCCGTCTGTCGCCTGCTTCTTGTATCGAATCTTGCGTTGTATAGGATAGAACCGGGCACGAAATCCAAGAAGCATGTATTAGTAGTGATTTCGCCCCAAATGACATGTGGTCATTTGGAGCGAAATCTCATATAATCTTGATTTCGCCCCAAGTGCATAAGACCTGATTTCGCTTGTAGTTGTAATACCTGATTTCGCTCATGGTGATATGTATATAGGAGCGAAATCAGAAATCATATAAATAAGGTTGATCAAGAGCGAAATCATATAGTTGTCTAGGTGATTGTCATTCCGGTTGCCACGAAGTGCTGCCGAAGTGTTGTCAGAGCTTGTATTTGATCAATTGAGCAATAATACAACAGTTTAAAGTGAATACAGCTGAGATTGCACCAAAACATTAGTTTCCGCCTCTTGTTTTGGATAGGAATTCTTCTAATCGACTCAAACAGGGCCGAAAACGATCCTACATTTTGTTACCAAGTTTGTCAGTTATTTTAACCTCTTGGCCATCCTTGTTTGTGGGAATAACTTCAACAGTGGATTGAACAGATTCTTTTAAAGCATTGTTTTCAATTTCATCATGTTTTCTAAAACCAATACCAAATTTCACATTGCTGTTGATCTGTTTTTCAAGCATGACCTCATAACCTTTGCATGATTCCACCTATTTTTCACAAGTGATTTGGGTGGATTCCAACTCCTTTTTGCAAACCTGGTATTTTTCTACCATTGTTTGGAGTTGGTTCTTGGTTATGCTTTGCTCTTCTTTTAAGCTGCAGATTTCTTTATCTTTTTCAGCCAATTTGTTTTTAAGTTCTTTTAAAGACCTTTCAAATTTGACCTCATCATTTAACACTCTATCCCTAAGGTTTTCATTCACCTCTTTAATGTTAGCAAATGCTGTGATGCATTTGTCTGAACACATATTTTCAAGAACCTGAGATGATACCTTAGGTGCAGCCATCATGGCACAATCACATTGATGATCATTTTCTTCAACAGCTCTCTCTTCTTTCTCACCTTCTTTCTTTTCCTCCTTTTCTTCTTCTTTGGACCAGGGGTCATTCAATGGTTCAATCAGGGGGTCTGAACTTTCTTCCAGCAGTAGTTCACCAGCAACAGCAGTAACCACTACTTCAGCAACTTTATCCATTGTTTCAGCACTTGTTTGCCCCTTTTCAACATCCAGCTCTTCTGGTATTGACTCTAATGCCATAAGACAAAATTCATCATTAGAAGCATCATTAGTAGCATAGAGTGCAAAATTTTCATCCCCTAGCTCATCAGGTAAGCTGCTCCAGTCAACAAAGCCTTGGGTGAAAAAGCTTTGCTGATCTGGTTGAACCACTGCTGGTGGTGCAGCTTGTTGTGGTGCAACTGGTTGCACTTGAACCTGAGGTACAGGAGCCTGAACATACTGAATTTGAGGGACAGTGGTTTGAACATAATGCACAGGAACATGATTTGCATAATGAGCAGTGTTTACATGGGTAGCAGGGGTATAATGGGAATAGTGCACTGTGCTTTGATTTTGTGGCCTAGGGTTTGAGCTGGGATGAGTAACAATTGGACCAGTAGTTTGACTCCTACATTCCCTAGCAAAGTGTCCTAGCCTATTGCACTTATAGCACTTGATCTTAGATTTATCCAACCCCACTTTTAAATTCCCAAGTAACCCTGGGAATTTTCTCCCTGTCCTTTTGTAAAATTTGCTTGTTCTTACACTAAGCAATGCCAATTGATGCAAAATGTCCATTTCTTCAAGGTCAGTTGGATCAAAGTGCTGTAAGTCATTTAATTCAAAGCTCAAGTTATCTGACATCTGGTTTTCACCATTTGCAGTAAAAGCATAATTTGCAGAGTGAGAATCAGAGTTATTAAAGTTTCCACCAGCAGTTATGTCAACAAAATGATCATAACTCTGATCCTTACTACTGCTACCAGATTCTTCCTGACCAAAAAGAGCTGTGCTGCCAAATGAATAATCATCAGCAACTTTACCAGACTCTTGAAACTTCTTTTTCTGGTTTAACTCCCTTTCATAGGTCAGGAGTCTACCATGAAGTTGGGTCAGGGTCAGATCTTTGAACTCAGCAGAATTCCTAGTTACAAAAGTCATTGTATCCCATTTTTCAGGTAGTGATCTAAGAAACCTGCTATTTTGTGTAGAATTAGCAAATGTAACTTTAACAAGTCTTAGCTCACTAATGAGACAACTGAATCGCTCAAACTGTTGAGTCAATGATTCACCCTTAATGTGACAAAAGGTTTCATACTGCTGATTCAGAATTTCCCTATTATTTTCAGTAACTTCTTCAGTTCCCCCAAACTGTTCCTTAAGTGCATCTCATAGTTCCTTGGCATTGTTACAGTGTAACAGCCCAGCATAAATTTCATTGGGTAATGCAGATGCAATGATGCTAAATGATTTGGCATCGAGTTCGAACTTTTGAAAATCAGTTTCAGTATAGTTTTCAGGTTTTTTAGGTTTGAACTTCTTTGTATCCTCGGCACTTGGAACCATAGGAATATATGGTCCAAAAACAACAGATCTCCAATATCCAGTATTCTGTTGAGCAAGGATGTGACCCATCCTTCTCTCCCAGATGTTGTATTCATTACGTTTAAGCATGGGTGGTTTGAAAAGTGAACCAATATTATTCTTATCATCTTGTGATTGTGACGTCATCCTGGTTGTTTTACAGGCACTGATTAATCACCTTTGATGGTGATTAAACCTTGCTCTGCTGTTCAACAAAATGAACAACTATCAGTATTAACGATTGTGAGCTGAACTATTTATGTCAAAATGATTGTTAAATCAAATTTGACTGTCCGAGCTCTGATACCAATTGTTAGGATCTGAGTTTGGATTGATTGTGTTTTACGTTTGAATTAAAATGAAAGATGAATGAGTAATGCGGCGGAATATAAATGGAAACAAACTTTGCACACAATCAAACAGGAGAATTGCTTTCAACATACAAGTTTAACATTGAACCGAATGCTTGAATTTATTACAAGATTCAAGTACAATATGCAAGTATGTAACAAACTCCCCCTCATCCTGAGCTCACAGTGATTGTTCGTACAGGAATGAAAGTGATGAAGAGAGCTAATAGAACAGTACAGGGTACTGTTCTATTTATAGGCACGGACAAACCACTGTGGCATCTTTGCTGACGTCACCATGGAAGTGACATCTAACCTCCTAACAAACTCTAACAACTGATCTAATACAAACACTGCTTATGCTAACTACTGATTACAATACATTACATAAAACAAGCTAAACTACTGCTTTATCCTTCCACTGTTGTGACTCCAGCAGTACTTGATATATTCAGCAGTGCTTGACCCATAGCAGTAGATTGATCAGCAGAGCTTTAGTCTTCATCAGTCTTTGACTTTGATCAGCAGTTGTAGGTCAGCAGTTGTAAAGATTAGTGGATTGGAGGTCATCAGAAGTTGAAACCACTTTCAAGGGGAGAGACTTATATACATAACATCTGCTTATTTTGGATCCATTGCTCTGATCCAGTTTTGGCTTTACTTATCTGTTCCTCTGATAGGGTTCAATCCCAATAGCTTATGCAAAGGAGTTGCAAATTCCTCATTTAGCAACACCGAGCAGCTTCCAGCCTAATTACGTATTTGCACCTGTCACTTAGTCTTTTGAAAATACGTCAGTTTTCATTGGTAAATACCATCAATTGACACATTTTGAAAACATTTTCAAAATTGATTTAGGTACACAAGGCACGAAAAATCTTTTCAACTTGGGACAAATTATATCTCATGTTATCAGTTTTACAACACTTGACAATACATACGGGGCCCGGAAACTATGACGGTTCATGATTAACCGACACACCACTTATCCCTTATTCGGAAACCCATATTGGGTATAAAAATTATAACTTATTCCCTTATTGGGAACACCAATATTGGGCAAAAACCCGTATTGGGTTATAAAATTATTTAATGAACCATATCGTGTCTGTCAGGTGTATGCCTACACCCCGCGCTTAGGTCGTGGCCACTTACAATTAAATGAGTCAATGATATCCAGGACATGTCGCATTAACCCTCAATGTTTAAGTCAAGCAATACGAATTAAAACGGGTTATTTGAATTTCCCGACACATTGGTCTTCGAATCCCATACCCGACCATGCGGTAAATATTTTACCGTATCCCAAGCCCGTATAGGGAAAATAGGTTAAGAGTCTTTACCTGAGCTAGCTCTTGTCTTAAAATGCAAGAACTATAACAACTCAGCCGTATTCAATTAACTAAGCGTAGGTAACAATTTACCGGAACTCTGGTCTGGAATGATGGTATAAATAACAAATTAGAATGCTAACGGGTCTTACTTAAGTCGTAAACTTAGACCGGCTAACTTAAGTATTAAAAACGATATGATACACTTAATTAAGCGATGACCGGAATAGAACGTAGTTTAAACCCAACAAGTACTAAGACTTGTTTAACATGGGTAAACTATTAACATTCTAGAATTTGAGATAAAAATGATAAGGTTAAACTCGTTTCGGTAAACTTACGTGAACTAGTTACGAAAGTCTAACCGTACGCGTATAAGCGATATCGAGTAATCGGATGAGTCATGAACAAGTTCCATATGCCAATATACTTTAAACAAGTTAAAATATCAGTAGGATATCAACTTGTATGCCCGTTAAGGTTTTAAAATCAAACTATGCCACAAAAGGGCGTTTTGGTCATTTAGCCCGTTAAGGTTTTAAAATCAAACTATCCCACAAAAGGGCGTTTTGGTCATTTAGCGACGTGTAAAAGGAACTTGCGTATAATCTGATGTTACGACCATAAACATTCTGTGAAAACATTTTATTTATGATATTATATCAGTAGGATATCAAACATATGTGAGTTTTATAGTTTAAAACCAAATTATGCACCGTAGGGGCATTTTGTTCATTTCACTAATAGTTTTGAAAACTAATTTGGGAATCTGAGTTTATACCATGTACCTACTGTGAAAACATTTTAAATAAGTTATAAAATCAGTAGGTAACAAGTCTTGGTTGGTAGTTATGGTTTAAAACCATACTACGCGCCGAAACGGCGTTAAAGTCGTTAAATGACGATGTTTACGATGGTTAATGAAATCTGGGGTTATGACCAGGTTTACATGACCAAAATATGTTATTTAATATGACATATCAGTAGTCAAAAGGTTTTGTATGAAAATTATGCTTTAAAACCATTTTAGGTGCCAAAAAGGCACTATCGTCATTTAAGAACGTAATACAAAAACTTGTGCATAACCTCAGTTTATAATCTGATTTGACATCCCAAAATATCCTAATTATATACATTAGTAGGCAGTGAGTTTGGTATAAGGAATTATGCTTAAAACCGATCTATGTGCCTAAAGGCCATTTTGGTCACTTTAAAGCACAATTTACGACACTACATGTAAACTCAGTTTATGATCAGATTTGTAACATCAAAATATGTTAAACATGTTAACATATCAGTACCTAAATCATTTGCAAGCTTATTGTTGTCTAAAACCTTATTTTTGCTAAAAAGTGCATAACGGTCAAAGTATGGCACAATTACGGAAACTTGCATAAAACTCAGATTACTATTACGATTGTAATATACGAAACTTTTATAACCCTAATATAATAAATACTATAGGTTTAGGATAAGTTATTATATTAGAATAATATGTGATTTTAACTTACTAGTTTGTTAAAAAAAAATTAAAAAAAAAACATCTATAATGATCGTATTATAATAATAACAATATATATAATAACCTATAACAAAATATATATGCATGTATATTTGAATTAAAAAAAAAGAAATCTTATTGTATTAGCATTTAAAGTCATTGAGATTCTACAATTGCTACTAGTTGTTCAGTTGTGTTAACCAACAAAGAAAAAGGAAATAGTGAAGTATTTGGAAGGTCAAACAATCATTCTCTCACTTTTCGTTTCAAAATTCAATTAACGCGGTTTTCCTTTTTCTACGATTTCAAACACGGTAATGTAAATCTCTACGGATTTTGTATCCCTTCAAAATAAAAAATCAATTCTTTTACTTAACTCATTCAATCATATTCATTATTCAAACCCTACAAAATAAAAACCTCGCAAACAATCACAGCTGCATCACCGCACCGCCGTGGTATTCCGTCGTGACCACTCTCGTTCGCCGGAGCTTGCCACCGTTAGATTTGCCATCCGAGTTCCTTGACCCGTTCCGTTGCAACTACAACCATCGCCACACCCTCCGAGCAGGACCGTCGCTGTGAGGACGTTCGAGTCCGTCTGAATATTCACAATCTAGCAGCCGCGACCATTGTTGCCGCTTGCTTGGTTCCATTCGGCCGTTAGAAAGTTTGAGCCGTTGGCCTCCGATTGGTTCTGTTCGACTAGTAAGGTACCCAAATTGAAGTATTTGTGACTTATATATAGATACATGAAATTGACCTCGTTTCTATTCTCCGGACGACTAATTAAAATCTTTTTAATCGGAAGAAGATAAAAGTTCAAATAAACAGTTTCGGGTTGTTGCTAGCGGGTTACGAAGAGTGTGAAAGTGTTCCGAAAGGTTAACCGGGTTGTATGTGTGTGTATTAGCATGAATTAGTGATGTATGTGCCCATAGGTGTATGTTATGCTTTGCGACATGTGTTCGTGTATATCAGATGTGTGTGTATGTGTTAGAATTGAGTTGCAAGTGTGTTCGTGAGTATGTGTGCTCGATTTGTGTTTGTGTGTTATGATACGTATATGAGTGTATGCATGTGTATATATGTGAAGGTGTGAAACGTATGATGTATGAGTGTGTTCGAGTCGACTGTGTGTGTAAGAGTATTGTTTTCATGAGCATGTGTTGTGCGGTGTGCTTGTGTGTGTATAGTGCGATATGTATATATAGATATGTGCTTGTATCATATGAATGATGAACTTGTGTTCAAGTAGCATGTGTGTTTTAAAAACATTCATATGATGCATGAATGGGGTGTCTTTAAATTTCATGTGGTTACTGTGTGTTAGTATAGATATATGGATGGGTGTGTGTGAAGCATTAGGGGTGGTGTCATTTCATGTAAATGATGTATTTGCCTGATTATGTATGCATGTGTGTGTCTTTTGTATTATTATTCTTATTCTTATTCTTATTATTATTATTATTATTATTATTATTATTATTATTATTATTATTATTATAATGCATGAGTGTTCTAATGAAAATGCATGTTAAACATGTTGTACGTAATGCATGTGTGTAAATGCATGTTTGTTATATAATATATGCATGTATGTGTATGTATTTTGTCTTACATTTTTCTATGTATGAGATAATGTTATGTCATATGTGGGTGATATGTGTGAGTATATTATAAATATGTGTATAAGTTAAAGAACTAATAAGTTGGGTGAGTTTTATGAATTATACATCAATAGTTGTTTTAACCGACAAATAATATTGTCCTTCTAAGTCATATCACAATTACTAATCCACTGTAATCGATATATACCGATTAAAATAACTAAAAGGAATTAACGATCTCAATTATGACTTAGAGTATTTATAAATTATATTAATTACATTTAATCCATGGTCGTTCGGAAATTAAAAGGACGAATTTTATTAAATGTCTATAATAAACTGATCTCGTAATGCGGGATCTAGGTTTGCATAAAGTTTGAAGGGGACACCATTTGTGGAATTTTGTTTTGCTTGCTTGGTTAAGGTACGGATTCTGTTTCTTTTACATGATAGTATAATTATATTTTTCGTCACTCGTTGGTATGGATTCTCATTTTTGACATCGTAGTAATTTTTTTGTTATTTCTGTCACTCTTTGGTCGTCTCATTTTAGTACATTTTTATTATCATGTCCGTTACTTTGTAGTACGGCTTTTTCTGTTTCCGTTAGTTGTCCCATAATCGTATCATACATCTGATAAGTTCGTTGTAGCATGCACTATACCTTAGTAGTTGTAATCACTGTTGCATGCTATCGTTAGTATTATTTTCAGTTGCCTGTAGATAGTTACATGGCTTTAATTTTGTACTGTCACCCGAGCATGTTTGGTTTGGTTTGGTTTGGTTTGGTTTGGTTTGGTTTGGTTTGGTTTGGTTTGGTTTGGTTTGGTTTGGTTTGGTTTGGTTTGGTTTGGTTTGGTTTGTGGAGATGGAACAATGGGTGCACACCGCACTCACAGTCTCATAGGTGCATGGACTAGCTAGTTGTGTACCTGTTTGGTTGTTTAGGCTCGTGGGTGTTTCCGTCTGACGTGACTTAATTTATTTTTTTAACTGTAGTCACGTAGTGTGACATCTATATATGTTTGATAGGTTTCTGATTTTGCCATGACATGTTTCGATATGTGTTCGTTTATGTTCCAGTCAAGTATTGGGTTATACCTCGGACTCTGATCAGTTTTGTTTCCGTAGAAGTTTGGTTTCTGGTCTGAAATAAAGTCTGTTTGGATTTCATACTTTGTTATGCCTGTTCTTTACTTGTACTGTTGTTTTCTCTGTTACTGAGCAACCTTTGGCTCAGCCATAGTTTTCTTTGTTGTGTTGTCTTTTTGTTGTCAGGTAATCAGGGGAACTTGGGGAACCAGTGATGATGAGAGTAAAATGTGGTTCAAGAATAAAGACTTTGTTTATTTCAATATTAAATTAATTAATACTTAGGATTTCATGGTCTGTTTTAAGACTTTGTTTATCTTTCGAACTCAACTTTTCTTCGTTAAATGGATTGTGTTTGGTTTTTGATATCTGTGATAGTGACACGTCAGCCCTATTCGGGTCGGGGTATTACAACGATTGTGTAATATAACCTTATAGGGTTATGCTACATCATAATATGATCATAACGGAACCTAAAATCAGTAGCAACTAGTCTAGTTCGGTTCATAATCGAAAATCAATGTAGAAGTCAAACTTCGCGTCTTTCGGTTGCGAACCGACCCTAAAACTGGAATTGACGAGCCGAACATGTTTACACATGTTCTGATAATTATTACTAAGTTGTTTAAGTGATAAAACATATTTTAGAACACTTCTAAACTCAGATCATAATTATTTCAAAAACTGACCCGCTGACTTTTTAAAACATTAATATGTTGACTCGTCAATTGACCAAGCAAACGTGATTCTTAGGAGGTGCTCTTTTGAGGGATTAACACCTACCTAATTACGATCACATAGCCATGTTCGTTGTGAACAATGGCTTGACTATTAAGGTCTAAACCGAAAGTCAAAGCATTTATCAAAAACACTTGACTTTCGTCTTTAAAAGCCTAATAAAATGAATTAGTCACGAAAGAAACACTTACAAGTGGTCCTAGGGACTGAATAAAACTCAAAGGATGCTCCAAAATGCTCAGGAACTTCCAATTATGAGAGATAAATAGAAAGAATGAAAGGTGCAAGGAAAATGGTTACCAAGAGCTCTTATTTATACTAAAACATGAGCTCCTTCGATCATGCCATGTGTTAGAGGGCTTCCAAGATCACCCCAAGTGTCTAGACAGGTGTCTAAAACCAGATACAAGCTCATGGTTTCAAATTTAAGAAGCTAGAATGGTTTGAGTGGTGGCCAAGTATAAAAAATGGCAACTTCCCACACTTTTTGTGCTGATGCCTCTCTCGCGCCCCGCGAACAGAAGTGGTCATGGGTGTCGCGGCCCGCGAGCAACTACAATTCAGCCAAACAATTTTTAAATGTTGACACTTTAAGCCCCTCACCCTTATAATTTGATATATCTTTCATATTTAGCACTTTTGGCCCTTCAAGTTAGGTTGTAGGTATTCTTGGAAGTATAACAAACATCGTTATGCTCTGGGTTCGTTAAAGGGTCACTCAGAGGTATAATTAAACATGTTGACGCTTTTAACCCTTAATTTCACAAACTTGCGTGAATTATCATTTAACGGCATAAAAGCCCTAAACGGCCAATATTATGCATTCCCGAGAATATGATCGAATCATCATAAAGCTCCGGGTTCGTTAAAAGGTCACTCGGAGGTATAATTAAACATGTTGACACTTTTAACCCTTCGATGCACAAATTTTTAAATTATATCGCAAACGGTTTCGTTTATCCAACAAATGGCTCATTAAGAGAATACGAACACCATATAAGGTCATTCAGAGGCTTAGTTTAAGCATGTTGACACTTTTAGTCCCTCCACATTCATAGTTTTCAATATTGACAAAATTAGTCCATCTTAGCCTACTTTTAGGCACGATTAAGATTAGGGACACGTGTCGATATATTATTGGACACGATTTTACGAGGTGTTACACTTTTACACCGGTAAGGCCTTTAAGGCTTCTTTTCTGGTGGTCTTTTTGTTACTGATTTAGTTTTTGGGGTTTGACTGTGGTTTATGTTGGCTATATTTTTTGATGTTCTTATTGGGGTCTTGATTTGGGTATGCCAGAGGCCTGTTCCTTTTTGGTAGACGAACTTTCCGTTTCATCTGAGATCATTTCGTTTATACAGGTTATTTGGTTCGTTTATTTAAGTGATGATGGAAGTTAAAACGTATATTGGTTTTCTTATGGTCCTTTGAGGTCGTTTATTTTTAAGATGAATGTTGTTTATACTCCTATGATGATCGGTGTTGTTGCTACTTCGATGATGAAGAACATGTATCATCCGAGTCTTTTAGTCTAGTTTACATTATTAGCAACACATCTTGGCATCAAGTGCTTGTACCTATTGCGTTAATGGTTATTTATGTTTTATTTGGTTGTATTGTGTGTTTTTTGGGTTGTTTCCCCTTCTGGTATTTAAGTGTGTAATGGGTTGTCTGCAAACCATTTGATCGGAAGTTATTTCATCCGAGACTTTTGGCTGATTAACATTATTTTGGTTCTTTTGTGGTGATTTGATACCTTTTTCGACATTGTCGGTTAGCTTTTGTTGTAAACTAAATATGTTTTCTACAACGATGAAGATATGATTTCATCCGAGAACCTGTTGTGAATGCAGATAGTTTATTGTCATATGTCTCCATAAAAATGGCTTGAAGCTCATCTGAGAATTAGTGGATCGCATGTTTATAAGGGAGATGATGTTGCTTTTCATTTGGCGTTATTGGCCCATGCAATCAAGCCAGAAGAATAGATGATATGAAAAGCCAAAACTGGTTCTCAACAGTTGATCATCATAAGCAGTGCTTGTACTAGACTCTTTCCAATGACAGTGGTTATCTATCAGCTGATGACTCCTAAGTGTTGATCTTCTCAACAACTGTTTAGTCAAAGAACTGCTGAAGATACAAAGACTGAAGCCCTAACAGCTGCTGTCTCTCAAGTACTGATGAAGAACAAAGCACTGCTGATTAAAGGTCTGATCACCCTTTGAAGAAAGTATTGATCCTCAACATCAGTGCTTAGGCAACAACAGTGGGAAGTTGCATCAATGTTTTGTATAATCAGTGTTTATTGTAATCAATGTTTAGATTGTATCAGTTGTTAGAGTTTGTTAGTTTGTTAGATGTAACTATCTAGGTGATGTCAGCCAAGATGCTTAGTGGTTAGGTTTGTACTATAAATAGAACAGTACCTGTATTATTCTATTAGCTCTTTCGAAGAACTTGATTACAAAAATATACACTACCAACACTCAAAGATGCTCAGTTGTTTATGTTTTATTTGGTTGTATTGTGTGTTTTTTGGGTTGTTTCCCCTTCTGGTATTTAAGTGTGTAATGGGTTGTCTGCATACCCATTTGATCGGTAGTTATTTCATCCGAGACTTTTGGCTGATTAACATTATTTTGGTTCTTTTGTGGTGATTTGATACCTTTTTCGACATTGTTGGTTAGCTTTTGTTGTAAACTAAATATGTTTTCTATAACGATGAAGATATGATTTCATCCGAGAACCTGTTGTGAATGCAGATAGTTTATTGTCATATGTCTCCATAAAAATGGCTTGAAGCTCATCTGAGAGTTAGTGGATCGTATGTTTATAAGGGAGATGATGTTGCTTTTCATTTGGCGTTGTTGGCCCATGCAATCAAGCCAGAAGAATAGATGATATGAAAAGCCAAAACTGGTTCTCAACAGTTGATCATCATAAGCAGTGCTTGTACTAGACTCTTCCCAATGACAGTGGTTATCTATCAGCTGATGACTCCTAAGTGTTGATCTTCTCAACAACTGTTTAGTCAAAGAACTGCTGAAGATACAAAGACTGAAGCCCTAACAACTGCTGTCTCTCAAGTACTGATGAAGAACAAAGCACTGCTGATTAAAGGTCTTATCACCCTTTGAAGAAAGCATTGATCCTCAACATCAGTGCTTAGGCAACAACAGTGGGAAGCTGCATCAGTGTTTTGTATAATCAGTATTTATTGTAATCAGTGTTTAGATTGTATCAGTTGTTAGAGTTTGTTAGTTTGTTAGATATAACTATCTAGGTGACGTCAGCCAAGATGCGCAGTGGTTAGGTTTGTACTATAAATAGAACAG
The DNA here is from genome assembly GCF_002127325.2 of Helianthus annuus. Lineage (NCBI taxonomy): Eukaryota > Viridiplantae > Streptophyta > Magnoliopsida > Asterales > Asteraceae > Helianthus > Helianthus annuus. The sequence continues at coordinate 132,079,689 of NC_035441.2, forward strand.
TACCTGTATTGTTCTATTAGCTCTTTCGAAGAACTTGATTACAAAAATATACACTACCAACACTCAAAGAGTTTAACGCCTCTCCGTGAAGAATATCTTGATAAGCTCTGAAGTTGAAACCATACTCAACACCTTGCCAATCTCTCACAGGTGTAACAGTTGTGCATCTATAAAAGTTGAGTTTATAATCATGTACTACAACTTTAGATAAATCTTTATTCTCACCAACACCAAATTTCGATAGAATCACAACAGCATCTTCTTGAAGCTATCCATCAAAAACAGGTATCAGATGACTCTTAATACCTGCTTGAATCTTAGCACCCTGAAGAACATTTAAAGAAAGTATTTTTTAGCATACACCACTATATTCTCTGATTGAACGGAAAAGCAGAAATACAAATTACCTTTTCATCAATGAAGATGAGATCCATTTTGTAACCTTGATTCCATTTTCGAATAATTATCGCTTTCATGTTCCACATATCTTTCTCAGGATTAAAATCGTTAACAAAACTAAGATTGTTACTGTTAACTGATATTGACATGCTTCTAATTCGGAATTCGGATTGTGATCAAATTTCAAATTTGAAAATCAGAGAAGATGAAAGTGTGATCAAATATGAAGAGGGAAATGAGAAGAAAAGCCTTATATAAGAAGATGATTGACAGGAGTTTGTGAGTGACATTCATTAATTGCAAATTACTTATTCCCATGTATTTTTAAATTTGAATTTGCCGATAATTAACCTTTAACATCTGATGATCTAAAAGCATTACATAAAACTACAACCTCTGCTGGGTATTAAAGTAAAGTCAGATATATATGGGCAGATGTTTACTTTGGCAGAGGTTTGAGTGAATTTTAAATGATTTTATATATTTAGACTTATGATGCAGTAATAACATAAGAAAAGCATTGTTGGACAGCCTCTCTGGCTGCCACATCAGTTTTTCTTATGTCACTCAGATTTCTCATTTTATAGAAAGTATAGATAGATTGTTGTTGTTTTACGATTTAAAATTTAAGATAGTCGAATAATTATAATATTTTATTTTATACTTATTGTGTTGACAATCACTTTCATAGTTTAATTCAATGCCCATGATCATTGTACCAACACCACATAATGCTAAAAGGCATAAAAGCACGTTTTATCATTTAGCTCACATAATGTAGACCCTAATACGATAAAATTTGCACACGTTTATCCTTAGCTTCCAACTATTTCTGTAACATGGTCCGATAAATACAAATTATACATCATATATTTTAAATATATGATTTACAACCCTCTGTAGCTTCAAGCTACGCCTAAATCAACCCGAACGAACACTCGTTCGAAGAGAAACGAAAAGGAAAATGGAGGAAATTTCATGAATTTCATAAGAACATTGGCGAAAGCGTGTATTTGGTAATGCGTAGTTGTGATATGACATCTTTGATGCCAACCATCGGTATTTTGTGAACCAAAGAACAAATGAGTACCCGTCTTCTTGCTCTATTTGTCATTCCATAATTAGTTGTCTATGACGATTGAGATCTTGTAGATACGTTGTAGACGTATACCCCTCCAAATCACAAGCATCTAAAATGATCGATCTCCCATCAAACGTATTTTGTCTCAATTCCATGGTCCCACCTTCTCCTGTTAGTAGTTGAACCACTCGTTTCATATGTGGGCGCATCTCGGGCATGTGATGAATACACGCAGAAGCAACCATAACGGCCCGTTTTAGCTCATTAACTTCATATGCACTTCCTAGTCGTGGATCGACAAGTTCCTCGACATCACCTTGCTCAAGTAATGGTTTTGCCTGTGAAAAACCATAAGCATTTGACATTTTGTAGGAACGTACAAAGATTTTCTATAGTTTCACATAGATCTGAGGTAGTAACAAATGAGACAAACGAGGTTGTGTAAGAGGTTAAGACGTGTATATTTTGGTACTTGTTAGGTACGTAATCAGTGCCGGATTTAGAAAATCATTATAGGGGGCAACATTTAAAAAAATGGTAACGAAATCGAAAAAAGTTATTTTCTTCCAAAATTTACACTACCGTCGGAGCGTTAAGGAGCAAAGGGGGTTACCCCTTGTTACAAGGTAGGTCCGCCCCTAGGTACGTTGGAAGCAAAGCAAAATAATTTTGCCCTACTTTTATGTTTGTTCTATTAAAATTTTTCAAAAAAAAAATTATGTTACTAGACTCATAAATATATTTTAATACAATCTTATAAGTTTTAATAAAAATTAGTATTTTACCCAACGTATTGTGGCGGTATCAGTATAGGATTGACACTAGATACAACTATAAAAGAAGGGAAAAAGTAGTTTTATTAAAGTTTAAGAGTTGTATGAGACATGACAACTTGGTTGTTTATAGGTAAATGGGTCAAAGTTCATACGTACCCATATTACAAGGCTTTGTCGACGTGAATCAACCGCACAACGACCTGTGATAAGCTCGAGTAGAAGAACGCCGAAAGCAAAAATGTCGGTTTTTTCATCGATTACTCCATGCATGAAATACTCTGGAGCCATATATCTAAAAACATATTCAAATTCATAAAAACATGTTAACAAAATGGTTATTTGCTACATAATAATGAATAACTAATGAAATTTTTAGTACCCGAAAGTCCCCTCAACAGGCGAGACTACTTGTTGAGCCCACCTTTCGGGGAGCCATTTTGCTAGACCGAAATCCGATATCTAATCAAATGCAGATTATCATATGTTAGATTGTAGCGAAAGATGAAACCATTGATCTATTTAGCGAAAAATGATTGAAACTAACTTGAGGTTCATAATCATCGACAAGTAAAATGTTCGAGGCAGTGATATCGCGATGAATTATACGTTTGTTACATTCGTAATGGAGATACTTCAAACCTTCTGCAATCCCAATAGCAATCTTAAACCTTGTATTCCAATCTAAGTTCTCTTCTGAAGCTGAAAATCACAAAAGATATTGAAGTTAATTGATATGTTCAAGATATTTGGTGTAAAATAATAAATGAAAGCATAATTTTCCCCTCAAAAGTAAAATTATAATATATTTTTTTTTAAAGTTAGAATGTATTAGGTAAAGTTTATTCATTTATCTTTAACAAAACTATAAGTTATGATTTGATTATATTTCATTTATAATTATTCTCACTATAGTACTTTATATAGTTGATTAATAATACATGAGAAAGTATAATGTACTTCAGGGCTTAACCTACATTAACATACATGACAAAAAATATAACGTGCGTTATTATCATAGAACGTGCGTGATTATAGTCTCATGCGTGATTATGTGGTCCCATGCGTGATTATGTGGTCCCATGTGGTCCCATGCGTGATTATGTGGTCCCATGCGTGATTATGCTCCTGATCCAACGGTTACCATTGTCTCCTACGTGATGTATGATAAGGCTTTTTGTATGTTAACCTTACTCTACTCAATAATACATAACATCTTACATATGTTTCTACATAATTCTATATTTAATCCTGAGTTAAATATCATTTTAGTTTCTGTTGTTTGGGTCATTTTGACAGTTTAGTCCAAAGTTTCATTTTTCGCATGTAGGTTCAAAAAGGTTTCAACGTTGCCATTTTAGTCCACTGGGTTAACTTTATCCATTTTTTCTGTTAATGAGAAGCGCAAGTTGGTCATTTTATATGGCCGAATTGCCCTTCTAGTTAACAGAATTACATATAAAATGACCGAATTGCCCTTCTCATTAACAAAAAAATGGATGAAGTTAACCCAGTGGACTAAAATGGCAACGTTGAAACGTTTTGGAACCCGCAGCTAAAAAATGAAACATTTAGACTAAACTGAAAAAATGATCCAAAACACATAGACTAAAATGGCATTTAACTCTTTAATCTTTTATTATTCCTTACCATGTAATACACTTGCAAGGCTACCATGAGGCGCGAATTGTAACACAAGGTGCAAATCATTATCGGAACTGAAGCCGATCAACTTAGCAGCATTTGGATGGTTGATATGCGCAATGATCCCAAGCTCGGTTAAGAAATCCCCAACCCTATCTTCGTCTTTTTTCTCTTTCTTTGTTATCTTCTTAACTGCCACGATTTGACCGTCGGGTAAGCATCCTTTGTACACTTCCGCGTGCCCGCCTTTTCCGAGCAAGTTGTCTACACATAGATAGTAAAAGAAAATGGTGAGTTGTGGTCGAAACTTGAAAGCTACATTGTTTCAAAGTGAGGGACTGTTTAGTTGTTATATGAAAGTACAGGGACTAAGAAGTAACTATCATGAGTTTATGGATGATGATTAGTGGAACATTATCACATGGTACATCATGCCCATATACATTAATATGATGGGATTGAAGAGTATTGATGTGTGAAACATGTGGGGTTTTTGGATTGTTATGCATACAAAAAGTCAAGGAAAATTCAAAGCACCTAAAAGTGTGCCGACCCATATGATTTGATTTATGCTCGTTATGGGTGTTAAACTTGAGTTACCATTGGCTACGTACCATTTATTGTGTAAAGTACAAGATGAGCTACCTAATTTACTAGCGTGTGAAAAAACATTTCGTAAAAATAACAAGGGATAAAGTGGGTCCAACAAAACACAATAACATTATTGACATGAAAATTTAGAGGTGCATTGCAAATTTAGAGGGGTACTTTTATCCTATTGTTTTCACATTCAGCATAAAAATTTAAAGAGTAAATTACGAATTTGGCCTGTGTGGTCATATCACTTTTACCCTTTTAATTCAGAAAAGAATATTTTAACATCTGAGCCTCTAACGTCTTTTTTTCTAACCCTTTTGGCCCCTAACACTAACCTCATCCATTTACTTTTAGTGGCCAAAAGGGTTAGAAAAAAAAAGACGTTAGGGGCTCAAATATTAAAAGATTTTTTTTTGGTTAAAAGGGTAAAAGTGATATAACAAATGGGGCCAAAAGCATAATTTACTCTAACTTAAATTGTTGACAGAGTATTATTAAAAGCTAAAAATTAATTTTATTGTAAAACAACTCACTTTAAAAGAAATATTTTTTGAACGGTAAATTTAGATCACTGACGGAACACTGTAGTGTCATCGTGCCACCAGTGGAACCACCCGATCATATCCATATCCAATATGTAAATATGACTATAAACCAATTCAAGAGAAAACCCAATAAATCTCGGAAAAACTCATTAATGCCTATACACCATGATAGAAACATATCACGTTAACTATCTATGTAACTTTGTCCTGTACTAGTAAATAAATTCGAGTGTGGACTAGTAAGAAGCATATCACGGAAACTATCCATGTAACTTTGTCCTGTATTAGTAGATAAATCCGAGTGTGGACTAGTAAAGTGGTTCGATGTCCTATCAGGTACAACTTTACAAGTATAGTATATCAAAACATATAATAAAAATAGTTTTTTATATATATTAAATTCGGATAATTATGACGGGACAATGCAAGTAATCTGTCATGAGAGCAGGGTGCAAGCTAGGATGAAGTGACACAACACCTGGATTTGAATGCTACATTTGCTCTTCGGTTCAACTGTCAAGTTCATTTGACCCCATCGAAAAAGTGATAAAGCAAATTGTTGTATTAAATTAAATTGTATTTTATATAGTTAGAGCATTCACATCCAATCCATTAAAAATATACATACATTCCACTAAAAAACAACTCCTATATCAATATATTTACACTAAAAACAAACACTTTTTCTCTCTCCTTTTCAATATATATTACATTTTCTCTCTCCTCCACTCACAACCACTTTCAATATATATTTAAAAAGTATAGGGGGTGAACAGTGTCCCCCCAAATATACAGATGAACAGTAACATTTTCTCTCTCCTCCACTCACAACCACTTTTTATACTTCTTATATTTTAAAAACCCCCCACACAGATTTTGGTGGTTTGGATGAGAATGCTCTTACAAATAGAAGTTGCATATACATATACAGTAACATCACGTGGTGTTTTTTTCTTTTTTTTTTAGGTTTTTTTCTTTTTTTTTATTTTAACATTTTAACATTTAGTATTAACATTTATAACTCTTCAACTTTCAAAATAATTTATAATCAATTTTTACGTGCTTATTTTTATATACATATCGTTATAAATTCAGGTTTATTTATGTTACATTGTAATATTTTTTTGGAAGTGGATAGGCTCAAATATAATATATTTTTGTGCTTTTTTGTACCTTTTTTAGTTGGTTTACATTTTGACATAACTTTTGTTTTAAAACATGCCGGGTCAAGTATAATACGTTTTTATTAGATGGTAAAAATTCGAGTTACTTTACATTTCTATGCTGCCGCAACACGGCGTACCATTGTTTAACATAAAAAAACTTAGTTTTCTTACGTACTTATTTTTATGTAAGTATTGGTATAAGTTAAAAATGGTTGACGTTTCAACGTAAATTTCTTTCGCAAATAAGTCGGATCAAATATAATACGTTTTCATGCTTATCCTTATGTACATTTTTAGTTTGTCTACATTTTGACGTAACTTTTGTTCAAAATAAAAAATATAACACGATTTCATTAGAATATATAAATTCGAGTTACTTTATATTTCGAACCCGCTGCAACATGCGGGAAAATTTACTGGTATATATACATACACGAAAAGTGTTCAGAATAAAAAATATATGTTTACAAATGACCGTATAAGTAAAGTGTTTTGGATGTGATATACAGAATCGTGGCTCACTTTCCTTCTCTCTATTTTTTGTGATATTTTATACATTCAAATATAACTGTATCATCTGATCTTCACAGCTCGTGTCCATATATAACAGAATTTTTTATTGGTAAACAAATTATTTTATCTTAAGGAACAATATATGGATTCAACAATTCACGCGCTATAGTTTAAAATTAGTGTATTTATATATGAATATATGTATGGGGATGGTTCAAATGAAAACCATTTTTATTGTAAAAACTCGAAAACTAACTAAAAAAATCCTAAAAAACACACAAAACTTTTTTTTTCCATTTTTTTTATAAAAATCGCTGGTTTTTATATATGAAAAAAAAACTTTTTTTCAAAAAAAAAAAAATTGTAGTACACAATTGTAATAATACACATGTGTAGTACAGATACACATGTGCACTACACAATTTTTTTTAAATTTTTTTATATAAAAAAAACCTGCAAAAATTATTATGCAAAAAAAAAATTTGGTATGTTTTTTTGGCTTTTTTAGTTAGTTTTCGAGTTTTCACAATAACTAGTGGTTTTCATTTGAACCTTCCCCTATATGTATGAACTACTAAATATACTATACTTTTTTTAAACTGCAACACACGCAATATTTAATTTTACACTACCTTAATTCCCAAAAATAATCTTATTTCGTAAAAGAGTCGGAGTTTCAATTACCAAGAGCGAGCTGGTTTGCGAGCCTAAACAAACCTAATATTTACATATTTTTATTTAATATGTTAAATGTATATTTATGTAATAATTATAATTTATAAAATTATGATAAAATAAATTATATATATATATATATATATCATTTTTGAAAATTAATTATAATTAATAAAAAATAAACAAGCCGATCTCGAACTTGAAACACTATTCATGACCCGAGTTTAAGTTCGAGCTCTCATAAATTAAAAGAGCCCGGCTCAGATGCACTTGTTTACACCCTATTTTTATTTATATATATAAGCGTGACATAGTTAGCCTAAAAGATATTGTTTAATAAATTGAAGGGATATTGGATTTAAATAATCTTAATTTTCACCAATTGTCAGATAGCACTTTCAACTTTCGATTTGTACCACACCATTTTCAACTTTCAACTTATCGGCCGATAGCACTACCAAATTAACTGAACTCTAACCTAGTTAGTATTTTGCTGATGTGGCACTTGTGTGTTGACGTGACATCTGATGTAGAATCTTTTGATGACATGGGAACTGAGGTAGCAGCTGACTTGGCTTTTGATAACGTGACAGCTCATGTAACACTAGTTTGGTGACGTGACAGCTGATGTCAGCAAACTGGGTTAGCGTTGGGTTAACTTAAGAGTGTTATCAGCCAATAAGTTGAAAGTTAGGAGTAGTGTAGTATAAATCAAAAAGTAGAAATATTATCGGCCAATTGATGGAAGCTACGGTTATTTAAATCCAATATAAAAATCGAATGCTAAAGATGTTGAAGAATAAAAGTTGAATTTACTAAAAGGTAAACACGCCATCATAAAACATGCTGCAACTTTAATAAATTACGCATGCCTAATACCTTTTGAGGTTGCAAAACTTATATTCATTTCCTTTATTTAGTTCCACAAAATAGACACCAACTTCATTATTATACTAACTAATTGTTGAAACCTAGCTGTAATCTTAGACAACGAAGAACAGGAACGATCTGGTATGTGAATTGGGATGAAGATGATGATGATGCTGCTGCTGATGAATTCGGTGGGATGAAGATAGATAAGGAAGAAAATGGTAGGTAGCAACTGGTATTTAAGAGATGAGAGAAAGATTAGGTGTTTGTCTTATTATCACCGACCTTTCACTTTCATATTATATAAATAAATGTGGTTTCAATTGTTATAAACTAACTAGTTGTTTACCATGCGCGCGCGTTGCGGCGCGCTAAACCAAATCGTTCTATAAGAATGACAAAACATGTCAAATAACAAAAAGTAACTCAAACTAAAACGTCACGTATTTTCGGTACCGGTTCGGCACCGGTATTCACCGATTTTTACCCTCAAATACAACCCCCGCCCAAGGGGCCACGCCGAAACCCAAGCCCATCCGGGGTGGTGACTTGGGCGTTTGTACCCAACCCACGACACAACCCCAGCCCCATACCCCATATTCTAATATTTCCTAGATTTTTTTAAACACATAGCCGTTGGCAAACGGCTAGCACAAACGGCTACTTGTCTTGGCCAATGAGATCCCGCCATGTCATCTTGATAGCCTCGCCCAACGCTTGGGCTGAAACCCCCCGCCTAAGGGGCCACGCCGAAACCCAAGCCCACCTGGGGTAGTGACTTGGGCGTTTGTACCCAACCCACGCCACAACCCCCGCCCCATACCCCATATTCTAATATTTCCTAGATCTTTTTTTTTAAACACATAGCCGTTGGCCAACAGCTAGCCTAAACGGCTACTTGTCTTGACCAATGAGATCCCGCAATGTCATCTTGATAGCCCCGCTCAACGCCCGGGCTGAAACCCCCGCCCAAGGGGCCACGCCGAAACCCAACCCACCCGGGGTGGTGAATTGGGCATTTGTACCCAACCCACGCCACAACCCCCGCCCCATACCCCATACCCCATATTCTAATATTTCCTAAATCTTTTTTTAAACACATAGCTGTTGGCAAACGGCTAGCCCAAACGGCTACTTGTCTTGGCCAATGAGATCCAACCATGTCATTTTGATAGGCCCGCCCAACGCCCGGGCTGAAACCCCCGCCCAAGGGGCCACGCCGAAACCCAAACTCACCCGGGGTGGTGACTTTGGCGTTTGTACCCAACCCACGACACAACCCCCGCCCCATACCACATATTCTAATATTTCATAGATTTTTTTAAACACATAGTCGTTGGCAAACGGCTAGCCCAAACGGCTACTTGTCTTGGCCAATGAGATCACGCCATGTCATCTTGATAGCCCCGCCCAACGCCCGAGCTGAAACCCCCGCCTAAGGGGCCACGCCGAAACCCAAGCCCACCCGAGGTGGTGACTTAGGCGTTTATACCCAACCCACGTCACAACCCTCGCCTCATACCCCATATTCTTATATTTCCTAGATCACTATTTAATTAATATATGTTCACTATTCATTCACTTCTAATTTTATTAGTATATAATATAATTTTATTAGTATATAATGTGGAGAAAAATATTGTTTATTACATGCTAGTATACTCACTTAAAGAGGGAGGTTTAAATAGTAATATTTATTAAATTGATTAACTTTTTACTCATTGATCATAGTTTATTAATAGATAGATGGGCATCTCCTATTAATCTTTTACCCAATAAATTTTATCTTTGCATACGTTATATTTTCAATTGCTAAAAAACAACTGTTTTTCTTAATTGTTTAGTGAGATTTGAAATCAACCCACAACTAGTATATGATATTGTTTTATCTAACTTCACTAAATTCTATAACTTAAATTATGACTAATAATAATAATAAACATAAGTACAAGTTTCTTCAATAAAGTTTTGTCCTCATGTCTTTTGGTCCCCGATTCACATGCGTTTATTTTGGTTATTTAGAAATAATCTAAACAATGCGTTTATTACTGTTTTCGTCCCTATGGTTTGTCAAAAATCACTATTTCAGTCCATTAGTTTAAAAATTGTGATTTCAGTCCCTGTGGTTTCACTTTCGTAACCATTTCAGTCCCTGTGATTTCACTTTCGTAACCATTTCAATCCATTTATTTTGTTAGTACAGGGACTGAAATGGTTACGAGGTGGATTGAAATGGTTACGAAAGTGAAACCACAGGGACCGAAATCACAATTTTTAAACTAATGGACTGAAATAGTGATTTTTGACAAACCACAGGGACGAAAACAGTAATTAACTCTAGTTTAAAAGATATAGATGATATATAATATATTAATATAACTAAAACAGAATGCCAGTTTATGGGAATTGCCCTTTTTATTAACAGAAAACATGAATGAAGTTAACCTAACTAAAACCTTTAGACTAAACTGACAAAATGACTCAAATTACAGGAACTAAAATGGCATTAAAAACTATAATTAAGCAACAAGTTTAGGCAATGGTTGATTGTACCCTAACCTTTGGGGGTTTTTCAAAATAAAATGGATTGTGTGATTCTACCTCACACACCTGTCCACACATTTATCAATACACCTTATTTATAACATTTTGTTGCATTATTAATTGTAATTTTAGTAAAAATGGTTGTATCCACTTGATTTTTTTTTGTCTTTAAAATTTATTTTGTCTTTAAAATTTATTTTGTCTTTAATTATTATTTTACTTTTAACCCAAATACTTTAATAATTTTACAACTTAATGACAACATCATTGGTTGTAACATGTGTTTAAGTGGTTGTACCATAGTCAAATATAGGTTGTAAGTTATGCTTAAGTGGTTGTACCTTAATCAAATAATAATGGTTTCATTACCTTACCAAATTGAATATGTTTTGTATGCATGTATGGTTGTAAATTGTGCTTAAGTGGTTGTACTCTAATCAAATAATGGTTTCATTATCTTACCATATTCAATCGGTTTGATCCATTCAAAGTTGTGTTTTTTATTTGTAAATTACTATTATTTATAATAATCTAATTAATTTAGCCAAAATCTTGTATAAATATAATTTACAACATATTGATGCAATGGTTGTTGTAATGTATGCGTTATGGTTTGTATAGTGGTAATGATATATATTATATATAGATTACAATAAACCTGTCAAACGGGAGAAAATAGACGCGGGTTCATCGTAACGCGCGAGTTCTAAATCAATTTGGTTATTTTATTATATGTTTTACGTTTCGGTTAAATTTCTTTCCATTAACACCGCAACTTCATTGTCGGTGGTCGCTGATAGTAGTGTGGTATTAGTGCTCGCCCCCGCCGCAACGCGGGGGGTGTTTAATACTAGTTTAACTTAAAAAGAAAAGAGTAACATGATCGGAACAAAAACTCACCGGGAGAAAAGCCACCAGTAGCCACCGCGAGTTCATGAAACGTGAAATTCCGCCACGACGGTTTCGGCATATAATAGTCGTTAACCGCCGCGTCGGAGCTATTATTCCGTCCCAATTTCTTCACAAACCCCTTCCGTGAAAGCTCATATCCCGCCACCAACGGCCCCATTGAAAACCTCCTAAACGATTTCCTTTTCAAATTATCGATCAAATTCCTCCACGTCGCCCCATCGCCGTCGCCGTTCGCCTGAGACTTATCGGAATCTGAACACGACCCAGAAACTTCCAACACACCACGTGGAGACGATTGATCATCACTAGTTTCATTACATTCGGATTCCTTATCTGGGCTTTTTAAAGATTTCTTCCAGCTTTCTCCTTTCATCAAACTTATGGAGATTTTCCGGCGACCTGCACCGAGCCGGAAAACTTTAAAAAATGTTTTAAAAGTGTTTGAATTGTGAAATAAGTTTAAAATTCAAGAGTGATTACCTTTCATTTGAGGTTGAAGGGGTTTGTTTGAATCAATGTTGATGGTTTGGTCCGGTGGACGATGACGGTGACGGTGACGGAGTGGACGAAAATTGAATGGCGCGGAGAGAGAAGGGGAGGGAGTTGAGAGGAGGATATTATTTGAAGACAATGGTTGTGTTTGTGTAATGTGTGGTGTAACCAAACTATTTGTCTATTTTTATACAATCACTTAGATTGTATTTATTCTATAAAAGTTTTTAAATAATAAGGATTGCATAGATTGTGTTTGTATTATAAAAGTTACATGTAGGCTTTTTTTCTTTAATTTTTTTTTTTTTTTTTTTAACAACCTTTTACACCTATTTACTAACAACCTTGCATTTTGTTACAATTTAAACTCACAAATCACTTTTGTAGTACATAAAAGTATACCAATAAACCACTAGATAATAAGGAAAAAAAGTGGTTAAAAAAATTAAAGATTCACTAGTAGTAAATATCTAATCTTCGGTCATATGTCATTTAGTTTGTACTTACAACTAACTGTCGTCTCGTATCAGTTAATTTTTAAGTATTTTTTATTTTTAAATACAAACACAACCATACATTAGTTCTTATTATTTTAAATAGAGATATGCTTTAATATGATGTAAATAAGAAACTAAACTTTATTTTAATATATTATATAATTCATTTTGATAAATTGGCAAAAATATTATCATATTTCTTAAAATATATATTAAGTATATTCCATATTATAATATGAGTCCTAATAAAATATAATATAACTTTTATGAAATGTGTTTGTTTGATCTTTTTGACAAATTCTATGGCTAAACTCAATGGGGCCACATCGGAACATCCTTGAGGAAGGATGGAGACCTCAAAAATTAAGCAACCTAAAATCCATGTGAAGGAAGTTACATTAGTTGTCAGATTCATAGAAAACAAAGAGTTGTCTTCTTCAAGGAATCGTGTTTTCATTAACAAGGGGAGAACCGAAGAAGTGTGTGTGGTAATGATTGTAATGGTTAATTAATGTTGTGATGGAAGTAAAGATGGAGAGAGGAGGGTGATGATTTTCTCTATTATTTTTATAATTTTTTGGATGAATTGATTTAGTTTTTTTAACGGTAGATTAGCCGGATTTATAGCTTACTCCAAAGGGTCAGTATATGCTGTTAAAACTCTCACTCTAAGTTCGAATCTCTGCTGGTGGTGCTCAGTTTGATGGTGGAGCCTTTTATTTTAGTTTTAAATTTTGTTTTAGATATATTTACAAAAGGAGTAATCATTTTTTATCAACTTAACAATCATATTCTACGTATATGAAGCAAACGTAGTGCACAACTACACAACTTATCAACTTAACAATCATATTCTACGTATATGAAGAAAACGTAGTGCACAACTTGAATCAATTGTCACTCATAATTTTTTTACAAGTTATAACGAAATTCAAAATATAACCATACCACGTCATGACGGGGAAGCAATGTCAACGAATAAGAGTGTCAATTCAGATCTCAAAGTTAATCTTACATAGTTAAAGAGTGGCAAAAATATCAAGTCACTAAAGCCATCTTGCATGTGAAGTTTTTGGTTGTAGTGACAATAATATGTTGGGAATGGTATGCAAGTTGGAGGAATCTCTCTTGTTCTTGAGGCATCATCATTAACATGTTACATGTGATTAGTAGTTTTCAACAATTAGGTTTGCATGACCAAAATCTAGGCATCTTATCAGATTATGTTTTTCTGGTCATTATAATATCCAGTATTTTTGGTATAATTTTGTTCGAAGAAAATAGTTACAACATAAATATTGCATGATAGAACTTTTGTTTAACTCTCATAAGTCATAAGTACCAAGTAAAGATTGTAGATTATCAGTATTAAAGTTGTGGGAAATATAATTAACAAAACTAGCGAAAAGCTGTTTAATAAATAGTTTTTTTTCTCTAAAAAATGCGTCAAATATATATATATATATTTTTCTAACATGAACATTTAAAGTTTTTGTTTTAAAATAGAGCTAAATGTCATTTTGGTCCCTGTGGTTTGGGCCATTTTGTCAGTTTAGTCCAAATGTTTCAGTTTTCGCTTGTAGGTCCAAAAAGATTTCATCGTTGCCATTTTAGTCCACTGGGCTAACTTCATCCATTTTTTGTGTGAACGAGAAGGGCAATTCAGTCATTTTATACGTAATTATGTCAACTAGAAGGGCAATTCGGCTAAAATGACCGAATTGCCCTTCTCGCTAACAAAAATACTGAATGGAGTTAATCAAGTGAACTAAATAGTAACGATGAAACCTTTCTGAACACACAGACGAAAAAAGAAACATTTGAACTAAACGGACAAAATTATCCAAACCATATGAACTAAAATTACATTTAACTCTTTAAAAGAGTGAGTTTCAAGTATTGTCCTTTATCTTTGAGTTAATTACTATTTTCGTCCCTATGGTTTGTTAAAAATCACTATTTCAGTCCATTAGTTTAAAAATTGCGATATCAGTCCCTGTAGTTTCACTTTCGTAACCATTTCAGTCCACCTCGTAACCATTTCAGTCCCTGTACTTAACAGAATAATGGATTGAAATGGTTACGAAAGTGAAACCACAGGGACTGAAATGGTTACGAAAGTGAAACAGCAGGGACTGAAATCGCAATTTTTAAACTAATGGACTGAAATAGTGATTTTTAACAAACCACAGGGACGAAAACAGGAATTAACTCTTTATCTTTTTACTCATTTTCAGACGCTGTCCTTTATGTTCAAAATTGATGAGTTTTGTTCTTTATGTTTTCATATCATACACGTTTTGTCCTTTAGGCCTAACCCAGTTAGTTTTTTCAGTTAAATTTGGTCATATGCTTTGCACATGTGGGCATTTTTGTCAATTCAAAGGTTTTGAATTGACAAAAATGCCCACATGTGCAAAGCATATGACCAAATTTAACTGAAAAAACTAACTGGGTTAGGCCTAAAGGACAAAACGTGTATGATATGAAAACATAAAGAACAAAACTCGTCAATTTTGAACATAAAAAACAGCGCCTAAAAATGAGTATAAAGATAAAGGACAATCCTTGAAAATTCACTCTCTTTAAAATAAAAACTACTAAAACACTCGCACACAAACACAAGCACCAAAATACCCTAGTCATTATTCCATTGCAAAAAAAACCATATAAAAAATTCTCCGTTCTTCCATGCTTCCTTTGCACGATTTTCTTAAATATTATTGTATATTTTATAACTTTCGTTAAAAGTATTGCATTTTTTTTTTGTTTGTTTGTTTACAAAAGCAGTGTATATTTTATAACTTTCGTTAAAAGTAATGCATTTGTTTGTTTGTATGTTTACAAAAGCAGGGATTGCTAACCACAAATGTGAACCACCGCGAATGGTTAAACCCGAGGTTACAGACAACAATTGCAACCCTATGGACCATTTTTTTTGTTTGTGAACAAACATGCCAAAGAGTCTATTGTTGCGATATTTTGTTGAAATTTAATTTAGTTGTCAAGTTATATGGTTTGTGATAATACTTTTAATTTATTTTGTTTTAAAAGTATTTTTATTTTGAAAGAATGTAAAGCTAATAAAGATTGCGCCGAAAAGACGATTTTTATCAATCGGTGGAACTCATTACATAACAAGTGTTTTGGGGCAAATTGGAGCTCCAAAATCATGATAACAAAAAAATTGGATAGTTGGTCCTGGTTTGGGCAGTTTTGCCACTTTATTTCAAATCTCAAACGTTTTACATCTGGATCCTTGTGGTTTCAGTTTTGTTGTCATTTTGGTCCAAAAGTGAAATCAGATCAAATTCTTCAAATTAAATTCTGATGTTTTGTCCTTTTCTCAGGGGTAATTTGGTCATTACCATTATTCTTTTAACAAATTAGCCACTGAGCGGCCCCCACCCCCACCCCCACCCCCATCCCAACCTCCTTCTTTTTCCCCACTCCTCACTTATTTTTTGAAAACTCAAATCCATTGTTAAAATCTTCATCATCTTCATCTCCGTTTCACCATCACTTTCATCATCATCATCTTCATCCATAATCACCGATAAAATCTTCATCATCTTCATCTCCGGCTATCTCCATCATCTCCATCGAACCACCTCCACCGTAACATAATCACCGCCACTTCCATCACCATCTACGTGCACCATTGTTAATCACCGTACGGACCTCCATCACAATCGAACTGAGTTGACCCGGATCTAAACCATGAGCACCATCGGCGCCGGACGACACTGCCGTCATCACATCATCGTTCATTACCATCATCGACATAATCATCATCGTCTTCAACAACGGAAATCACCATCATCTTCAATCATCAGAAATCACCATCATCTTCAACAACAGAAATCACCTCCACTATTGTAACCCAAACTCGTGAACCGTAACCCGAACTCGCCGTGAATCATCATCATTGTAATCATCATCTTCGTAACCCAAACACCTCCAGCGCCGCCATCACTATAATCAATATCATTAACAACAACCACAACACCAGTCATCATCATCTTCGCCGGCAGGTCGCTAGAAAAACGAGAGAGAGAGAGAGAGAGAGAGAGGTGGGGGGGGGTGCGGCCGGGTGTGTGTATTTTAGAGAGGATGCAGGCGGGGTGGGGTGTGTGGGTGTATCGGCCGATGATCGGCGTCGCCGGCTCCGGTGACCGGCGAGTAGAGAGAGAGAAAAGGGAGTGAGGCTGTCAGCTGGGGTTTATCGTGATAGTTGAGGGAAAAAGATGAAGGCAGAAGAGGAAAAGAAGAAAATGAGAGGGGGTGGGGCAGGGGTGGGTAGTTGGGCAGTGTGCAAAATGACCAAAATGCCCTTTAGAAAAGGACAAAAAACCAGGGTTTTTTTAGAAATCTGAGCTGACTTTGATTTTGGACCAAAATGGCAACAAAAATGAAACCACAGGGACCCAGATGCAAAAGGTTTCAAATTTGGACTAAAATGACAAAAGTGATCAAACCTAAGGGACCAAAATGACAGTTTACTCTTATGGTTAATATATGTTATTTTCATGCTAGATAACGTTTTCATATAAAAAACAACACAACTCAAATAACGAGTTTGGTAAAAAATATTGATTTCCTTGAGCTACGTATTTAGCATGGTCGGTCTGAGAATTCATGTACCATGTTCGAGCTCAAAAAAACATGCCCTTAGTCCTTAATGAAATTAGGTATTGGGCTCATTAAATATTTAAACGTAATGGCAATAAGCTAATAACTAATCTAAACCATAAAAATAGTTTTGTGAGTGGGCCAATGTTGGTGTTTGTATGAGTATACCCTATTAGTTTATTTATTTTTACATTTACATATTATTTTTTTTAAAGAACGTACCCTTCGAAGTATCGGGCACTGGCCGGTGGTCCTCCCTGGCCACCCTAAGGGCCGACCATGCTATTTAGTGATTTCACCTATTGTAGATATAATTAAGAGTAAAGTACAGTTTCAGTTCTTAAGGTTTACACCCGCTCGCAGGTTCAGACCCTATTTTGAAAAAATCAGCACTCCAGTCCCTGATGTATTCAATTGCTAACAATTAAAACCTTTGACCGTATCGACGTCAGTTGACTGTTAAGTCTTTTGATTCCAGGGAGGGCATAATGGTAATTTCACTAAAGTTAGAAACTTATACTACTAATACACCCCCCAATCTTGTTTTGTAAGCTACAATACACCCCCCTCCCATCTCCCCCAAACACTCCGACGACTACACAGCTCCAGCGAAGTTCCTCCGATCATCTTTAAAATAAGGCAATACGTGGTCATTTTGTTCACATTGCACGTCGTTGGTAAGATTTGAATGAAATTTGTGTTTTTCAAGTGTGTATATGTTTGATTCCAATCGTTCCAGTCGTATGAAACCTGAAATTTGGGTTGTTTATGTTTGATTATAGTTGGGTTTAGTGTAACACCCCAATCGCGTAACACGCAGCGGAAATATCGGGGAGTCACGTTACAAATTACTCACAACAACTGGTACTAAATTTGTTTCATTAATGTTAACATTGTTTTACGAACAAAGAATACATGTAATTGTCTTTTGATTAATGAAGTCTAATGTGACAACTGACACAAAACCGGTAATTTCCGTACATTCTAATTAATATTAAATGACTGCAATTATGTGCTTAAATGTCAACATTGTCTGATTTCATGCAATACAAGTGAATTCATGCACATTGTATACTACAAGAATTACTTTATGCATTAATGAACAAGCGTTGGGTCAGAAATACTAGTAAACTCACCGGTAAGACACAATGTGTCAACAGAACTGCAGAAAGCAGTCAGACATTAGAATTAGGGCGTAGGTGTAGGTCCAACGACAAGAACACAATAAAATCCAAGAGTACATACAAGGGTTAACATATAGACATTCCGGAAGCTAAAATAAGCACTAAAAAGCACCCGAAACGCACTTTAAGTGTAGGATTCTAATAAATTCAGCCCAAATCAGCTTTTTAACACCAAAATATCATGCAAAAATTTCGTTTTATCATCCAGAATGCTTCCCTAAGTGTTGGGAATTGAAAGATTTACAAAAAGATACTTGAAAGACACTAAACGGTATAATTTAGCACTTTAACGAACCGGTGTCCAACCAAACAACCAGACATTACCCGGAACATCAAAATAATCTTAGAAGCATTGTTTTATTTTTCTACGCAAGTTATGGTCCCCGAGTATCATAACACCTCCTAAAATATCATGTAACTAAACCTTCCAACTAATACTTGAATTCTAACCTTAATGTAACTAGTTAGTCACTACCTAGCCTACTACCCCCCCCCCCACCTAGTGGACGGCCCCAACAAGGGCCCCACTCTTGATTTTCTTTCAATTTTATATTTGATTGTGTTGGCTTTATAGACATATTATCCATATGTTTAAGAGTTTAGATGGTTATAAGATAACACCAAGGGTTCACAACTTCATTCTACACACACTCAAAACACACACAAACTTCCCCTCTTCTCTCCCTTGGCTTCGGCCGACCCCAACCACACCAACACCACCATCATTCTTCCATCCTACATACATTCCAAGCTCGTATTAAGGTGATAGAAGGTGCATAGTGAAGCTAGGAGCTTTCGGAAGTTGAAGAACCTCAACCGTTTGCCTTTATCCACTCGTTTTCTTCACTTGAACATCCCTAGCTTTAAGCTAGTGGTAAGTTTCTTAGATCATCATCTTCTTCATGTTCTTCATGGTTAATAGTAAAAGAAAGATGAAATATTAAGGAACACTAAAAACATAAACAAGTCTTGGAACATAAACTAACTTTGTGAGGGAGTAGTGTTAAAAATGATGTTGAAATCATGAAATACATGAGTTGTTATGCTTGTTGGTTATTGTGTGTTGGTAGAAATGATGTTGATCATCATGTAATCTTGCTAGATCATGATTAAAAACATAATCTAGCAAGATGAGAGGATGAACATGTTAAAGGTTATCGATCATCCTCACTAAAGTCATGAACTTGAATAAAAATAAATGTTTTCTTGTAAAATAAAGATCAAAATGAGTTATAAACTTGTAGATCTAAATATCCATGAGTGGTTTTTCAAAAGAACCAAGTTAAAAATACAAGTTTTACTTAATCTTGGTTCTTAAACAAATAGACCTTATTTTTGGTGGTTAATAAAGTAAAGATACACATGTGTAACAAGAAAAATACAAGAAGTAGTATTTTTAGAAAATATGGTCACAAGTTGTAAAGAACTAAATTCTTTAAAAATGAAGCTTTTAAAGAAACAATCACACTTTAAAGAGTAACAAGACTTACTAAATACCCTAGTAAGTTACTACACATTTTTGTAAATTCTCAAGTTCATGAAATAGAGAAATTAGTGCATGTTGTTGAAAATTGTGTTGAAATTTATTGTTGATAATTGTTGTTGATGTTGTTGATGATTTAAAAGAAAATAAACACATGTTTTGAAAACATGGGAAACCTCCATTTTTAGGGAAAACTCTGTCAAAATTTTTATAAATCTTGACACTTAGAGAAATATATAAGTTTTGAGAAACTTATTCCCTAATAATGTATACCAAGGTATTTACCAAGGTTTCCCAAATTTTTGAGTTAAGAAACGATAATTTCGTCAAGGTTAAAAATTAACGTTAAGTGTGTATATTTTTGAGAAAATATATATATTATTTTATCACCAAAATTTTGTGCTAAGTGTATGTAGTATGTATTATACGTGCTAGTGTATTAGGACTTGAAAATACACTAAATACTCGTGAGAAGTAAAAACACAAAAATACACATACAACATACAAGATACATAATTCGGGTGCAAAGTGCAAAATACAAGATACTTATATTAATTTTTGAGAAAATAATATAAGTAAGATACATAGTTAAAGATATAAAATATTTTTAACACAACAATACATATACAAAAGATAGTGACTTGTGCTTGTACGATACAAGTCTAGTGACTAACGATAATAAAACACGTTTAGGTCACGACGCACTATAAGCAAATCCGGTGAAGTTTACGACGCAAGGAACGCAAAGTTGTGAGTTCATGCTCCCCTTTTTCTTTTAACTGTTTTCAGTTTTATAACGACGGTGGTGAAATACATGTTACAAATACTTCAATATTTACAAAATGGTATGATGTGTACTAAAACGAGAAGTACTCTTGGTGAAAACTAGTGCCAAGAATTGATACGAGAAATCGTGTCACGAATAGGGTACCATAAGCACCATTAATCTTGTACATACTTAGACCGCAGAACAAAAGGCTAGATCTAATGGGTTTCAGGGCAGCCCCACTCTTGGTGACAACTAGAACCATGTAGTGTTTTTGTGTCTCAGTCGTGAATCGACTACAGAAAAATGCCTATGGTTTGGTGACTTCCTATGTCGTGTCACATGTTAATGGCTTTGCAACCCATTAACACTTGATACATATAGAAATACTTGATTTATACATGAATACGTGATTTAAACAAAATACATAACATGTTTTTCATACAAAGTATACAAACGTTCAATACAAAAACTGCATGAATTCACACCAACATTGTGTTGACGTTTTTCCAAAACTCACATGTATTTCAGGTAACTAGAAGTGGATGTCCGTGCAGCCTTACTCATGCTTGTGGATGTCGCTTATGTTTATCTTTAAATAAAGTTGTAAACTTTTTAAGACAATGTTTTATGCTATCTCGCGATGTAAACGCTAACTTATGTTTTTAAATTATGAAATGTTTGGCATTTGAAGTTATTTTTACGAGCATGTAGTACGTTTACCTTTTGTATGCAATGAGAACCTTTCTTGATCACACCTCGTGCTTCCGCCGCAGAAAGGGGTGTGACAGATTGGTATCAGAGCTGCGATTGTAGTGAACCAGGATTCCTTCTCGAGTCTAGTCTACAATCTCTAGGATCCTATCACGAAAACAATTTTTCAAAAAGTTTTCATTGCATAAAGCTTCCCGCGACATCCACTGGCTGAAACTGTTTACATGAGTCAAGAAGAGACACTACGAGACTTAGGGTGCACAGGAGTAGCACTTGTCTTTAACTAAGAAATTACTTGCAATTATGTGTGATAATTAGCATATACATATACTAGAAGTAGAATACCACTAGTATACATGGCTTTACCTGGAAACAATGGCCTAACTGAAGGAAGAGATACAAGGACAAAACGAACTGTGTGGACTGTGCAAGGCATTACGTAATTATGGATGCACACATAATTATGGAATTCAGTGCACAGAAACCACAACAAGTCTTGTCGCGTATAAATTCCCCCAGTAAAAGAAAAGGTCAAACGTACACTCTCTGGAGTAATGACTTAGGGTATAAAGACGAGAACCGCCAATGTGAAGTAAGGTGTTTACCTAACTATACATGCTTGTTGCTGTATAAATTGATTTATGCATTGCGCGGATTGTTTGATGTCACTTATGTGGTATATGCCTGCGTATATATATATACTACTGCTGTCTCGTATGACGATATCAAACAAATGTCTAACCCTATTGTGTTGTGTTCTTTCAGAACATGGCACCAAGAAGAGCTGTGAACGCTCGTGATCAACCTCCCCCTCCCCCACTGCCAAAGACTGCTGAAGAGCTGAACGCTCTACTGGAAGAAAGGATCTCCGCAGCTATCGCCCAGTACGAGGCGAACCGCACTGAAGACAGTGGAGGACCCAGCAATGCTAGGGGTAACGGACATGGAGATTCGTCTGGAGGAAACGCAGCTCAAGGTAACCTTAAGACAATTTGCTAAGCATGGAGAAATTTATGAACGGTCTTTGTTTCATTATTTCTTCGATTGCTCACAAGTGAATTGGTTGGATCAATTACAGGCTGCACCTTCAAACAGTTCCTCGACTGCAAACCCCTGAATTACGATGGCACTGGAGGAGCGGTGGCGTTTGTACGCTGGACAGAGAAGACCGAAGCCACCATCCATATGAGCAAGTGCACCGCGAATCAGCAAGTCACTTTTGCTACTGGGTTGTTTGTCGATGAAGCTCTGACATGGTGGAATTTGCAAGTTCAAACTCTGGGTGATGATGCCGCGTATGGCATGACTTGGGATGAACTGAAAGAGAAAATGAGAGAGAAGTACTGCTCTCGTGCCGAACTCCAAAGGTTGGAGACGGAGTTCTGGCACTTGACTATGGTAGGTGCTGACATCACTGGGTATACTCGAAGGTTCCATGATTTGTCTAAGGTGATTCCCTACATGGTGACTCCGGAATTTAAGCGCGTTGAACGCTACGTTTGGGGACTGGCCCCAGAGTTTCGCGGCATGGTAACTTCGGCCAAACCTCAAACAATCACCGAGGCTGTAACTCTGGCTGTCAGTCTTACTGAAGATTGTGTGCGTATGAAGAAGTTATCGCTGAACCCAACAGAAAAGACTGAAATGCATGCTGAGTTGTCTGGGGACAAGAAAAGGAAACATGCAAACCTGAATCAAGCAACTCGCAACAACAAGGGTTCCAACAAGAAGCGTGACCCCAACCCGCCTCAAGAGGCGAAATCTCTTGTAGCCATGAATGACGCTCCAGCTAAGGGATACCTGGGCACCCTGCCTAAATGCAATTGGTGCAAGCGTCATCACGAAGGAGTTTGTCGCGTTCCAAAGTGTGACAAGTGTGGAAAATTGGGTCACCGCACTGAAGACTGTTGGGGTAAGGGAAACAGAAACAGAAATGGAAACCGCACTGGTGCTGGAAACAATGGGGGAAATGGAAATGGCGAGGGTAACCGGAATGGTAATGAAGCTGGAAGAAACCAAGGATGCTTCAGGTGTGGAAGCAACGATCATTTCATGAAAAATTGCCCAAAAGGAAACAACGCTCAGGCACGAGCATTTGTGATTGGAGCAAGGAACGCACGTGAGGACCCTAATGTGGTCACCGGTACGTTTCTCATTAACAACCACTTTGCATCCATATTATTTGACACTGGTGCCGACTATAGCTTCATGTCTGTGGAATTTAAACGCATGCTTGGAATAGAATCTAGTAGATTAGATATACCTTATTCTATAGAGCTAGCCAATGGTAAACTTGTCGAATCAAGCGAAGTCGTTAGAGGCTGCACACTAGAACTTGGTGATCGAAGATTTAGCATCGACCTCTTACCTATTCAATTGGGTAGCTTCGATGTAGTGGTCGGAATGGACTGGTTGTCCAAGAACAAAGCTGAAGTCATTTATCATGAGAAAATCATTCGCATCCCTTTGGCGAATGATGAAACTCTCATCGTACATGGATAAAAGCGAGATGTGCCTCTAAGGATCATCAGTTGCATGAAGGCACATAAGTGCTTAAGGAAAGGATGTGTCGCTTTCCTGGCACATGTTGTAGATAAGAAGGCTGAGAAGTCGAAACTCGAAGACATTCCTGTGGTGAAGGAATTCCCTGATGTTTTTCCAGAAGATCTACCAGGACTACCTCCACAACGAGACGTCGAATTTCGTATAGACTTGGTTCCAGGAGCCGCTCCTGTAGCCAAGGCACCCTATCGGCTTGCACCATCCGAAATGCAAGAATTATCTACACAACTTCAGGAGTTGTTGGATAAAGGATTTATAAGGCCAAGCTTCTCGCCATGGGGAGCTCCCGTACTGTTCGTAAAGAAGAAGGATGGAACACTGCGGATGTGTATAGATTACAGAGAACTGAACAAGCTCACTATCAAGAATCGGTATCCATTACCGAGGATTGATGACTTGTTCGATCAGCTGCAAGGATCGAGCTACTATTCCAAGATCGATCTTCGATCTGGATACCATCAGCTAAGGATACAAGAAGAAAGCGTACCAAAGACTGCATTCAGAACACGCTATGGGCACTACGAGTTTCTTGTGATGCCATTCAGTCTAACGAACGCACCAGCGGTATTTATGGATCTGATGAACCGTGTATGCAAACCATATCTCGATAAGTTCATGATTGTATTTATCGATGATATCCTGATTTACTCACGGACGAAAGAAGAGCACGAGCAACACCTCAGAACCATACTGGAACTAATGAAGAAAGAGAAACTCTATGCAAAATTCTCAAAGTGCGAATTCTGGATTCGCGAAGTTCAATTTCTTGGTCACATTGTGAATGAGAAGGGCATTCACGTAGACCCATCCAAGATTGAAGCCATAAAGAATTGGGAAGCCCCCAAAACCCCAACTGAAGTTCGGCAATTTTTGGGCTTAGCGGGCTATTATCGACGGTTTATTGAGAATTTCTCAAAAAGAGCTCAACCGCTAACGACCCTTACGCAAAAAGACAAGAAGTACGACTGGGGTGACAAGCAGGAAGAAGCCTTCCAGCTACTCAAAAACAAGCTATGCGATGCACCAATACTATCATTACCCGAAGGCACTGAAGACTTCGTGGTATACTGTGACGCTTCGCGCCAAGGTTTGGGTTGCGTGCTCATGCAACGCCAGAAGGTCATCGCTTACGCTTCAAGACAACTGAAGGTACATGAAAGAAACTATACCACGCACGACTTGGAACTCGGCGCGGTGGTATTCGCCTTGAAGACCTGGCGACATTATTTATATGGTACTCAATGTACAATCTTCACGGATCACAAAAGCTTACAACACATACTTGATCAGAAGGAATTGAACATGCACCACCGATGATGGGTCGAGTTGCTAAACGATTACGACTGTGAGATTAAGTACCATCCTGGGAAGGCAAACGTTGTAGCGGACGCTTTAAGTCGAAAAGAAAGGGTTAAGACCCTAAGGGTTCAAATGACTATTCGAACGAACCTCACTTCACGTATTCGTGACGCACAACAAGAAGCCCTTAAGGTGGAAAACCGCAAAGCTGAATACCTCCGGGGTGCATTGAAGTACATGGCGCCAAATGAAGAGGGAGCCTTATAGTTTAAGAAGCGTATTTGGGTTCCGCTCTATGGTGGCCTACGAGAAGTCATCCTTGATGAAGCGCATAAATCGAGATACTCGATCCATCCAGGATCGGACAAGATGTATCAAGACTTAAAAGAATACTATTGGTGGCCGAGACTTAAAAGCGACGTTGCTGTTTATGTTGGAAAATGCCTAACCTGTGCTAAGGTTAAGGCTGAATATCAGAAACCGTCCGGCCTACTACAACAACCAGAGATTCCCATGTGGAAGTGGGAGCAAATCTCGATGGACTTCATAACGAAATTACCCAAGACCCCGAGAGGGCACGATATGATATGGGTGATAGTCGATCGGCAAACGAAGTCTGCGCATTTCCTACCAATCCGAGAAAAGGATAGCACTGGAAAGCTTGCTGAGATATACCTAAAAGAAATTGTGACGCGTCATGGAGTGCCTATCTCAATTATTTCAGACAGAGATGGATGCTTTATCTCAAGAATCTGGCGATCCTTTCAGGAAGCCTTTAGATCTCAGTTAGATCTGAGCACGACATTCCATCCACAAACAGACGGCCAGAGCGAACGGACTATACAAACGTTAGAAGATATGCTTCGCGCATGTGTCATGGACCTAGGCGGCAGCTGGGATACTCACCTACCTTTGGTTGAGTTTTCCTACAATAACAGTTATCATACGAGCATAAAAGCCACACCGTTCGAAGCTCTGTATGGCCGCAAATGCCGATCGCGCTTATGTTGGGCAGACGCTGGAGATAAGTGTATGGTTGGTCCTGAACTTGTACAAGAGACAACCGACAAGATTACGCAAATCCGAGAACGCATTAAGGCAGCTCGAGATCGACAAAAGAGCTACACTGATCAAAGACGGAAACCCTTAGAATTCGAGGTAGGAGACAAAGTGTTGTTGAAAGTCTCACCTTGGAAGGGCGTAGTAAGATTCGGAAAACGTGGAAAGCTGAATCCACGATACATCGGACTATTCAAGATCTTAGAGAGAATTGGTACCGTAGCATACAAGTTGGAATTACCGGAAGAGCTTAACGGAGTACATGATATGTTCCATGTATCCAACCTCAAGAAGAGTCCAACACAAGAAAACGTGATCATCCCTGCGGATGAAGTGCATATTGACGACACCCTCCGATTTACAGAACAACCCGTTGAGTTTACCGACTGGAAAGTCAACAACACAAGAAGGAGCAAGGTCAAACTTGTCAAAGTACGTTGGAACTCTAAACACGGACCCGAGTACACATGGGAACGTGAAGACCAGTTCAAAGAAAAGTATCCCCACCTGTTCAAGAAGACTCCTGCCAGAGCTAGTTCGGCCTAAATTTCGGGACGAAATTCTTTTAACGGGGGGAGACTGTGACAACTGGCACAAAACCGGTAATTTCCGTACATTCTAATTAATATTAAATGACTGCAATTATGTGCTTAAATGTCAACATTGTCTGATTTCATGCAATACAAGTGAATTCATGCACATTGTATACTACAAGAATTACTTTATGCATTAATGAACAAGCGTTGCGTCAGAAATACTAGTAAACTCACCGGTAAGACACAATGTGTCAACAGAACTATAGAAAGCAGTCAGACATTAGAATTAGGGCCTAGGTGTAGGTCCAACGACAAGAACACAATAAAATCCAAGAGTACATACAAGGGTTAACATATAGACATTCCGGAAGCTAAAATAAGCACTAAAAAGCACCCGAAACGCACTTTAAGTGCAGGATTCTAATAAGTTCAGCCCAAATCAGCTTTTTAACACCAAAATATCATGCAGAAATTTCCTTTTATCATCCAGAATGCTTCCCTAAGTGTTGGGAATTGAAAGAGTTACAAAAGATACTTGAAAGACACTAAACGGTATAATTTAGCACTTTAACGAACCGGTGTCCAACCTAACAACCAGACATTACCCGGAACATCAAAATAATATTAGAAGCATTGTTTTGTTTTTCTACGCTAGTTATGGTCCCCGAGTATCATAACACCTCCTAAAATATCATGTAACTAAACCTTCCAACTAATACTTGAATTCTAACCTTAATGTAACTAGTTAGTCACTACCTAGCCTACTACCCCCCCCCCTAGTGGACGGCCCCAACAAGGGCCCCACTCTTGATTTTCTTTCAATTTTATATTTGATTGTGTTGGCTTTATAGACATATTATCCATATGTTTAAGAGTTTAGATGGTTATAAGATAACACCAAGGGTTCACAACTTCATTCTACACACACTCAAAACACACACAAACTTCCCCTCTTCTCTCCCTTGGCTTCGGCCGGCCCCAACCACACCAACACCACCATCATTCTTCCATCCTACATACATTCCAAGCTCGTATTAAGGTGATAGAAGGTGCATAGTGAAGCTAGGAGCTTTCGGAAGTTGAAGAACCTCAACCGTTTGCCTTTATCCACTCGTTTTCTTCTCTTGAACATCCCTAGCTTTAAGCTAGTGGTAACTTTCTTAGATCATCATCTTCTTCATGTTCTTGATGGTTAATAGTAAAAGAAAGATGAAATATTAAGGAACACTAAAAACATAAACAAGTCTTGGAACATAAACTAACTTTGTGAGGGAGTAGTGTTAAAAATGATGTTGAAATCATGAAATACATGAGTTGTTATGCTTGTTGGTTATTGTGTGTTGGTAGAAATGATGTTGATCATCATGTAATCTTGCTAGATCATGATTAAAAACATAATCTAGCAAGATGAGAGGATGAACATGTTAAAGGTTATCGATCATCCTCACTAAAGTCATGAACTTGAATGAAAATAAATGTTTTCTTGTAAAATAAAGATCAAAATGAGTTATAAACTTGTAGATCTAAATATCCATGAGTGGTTTTTTCAAAAGAACCAAGTTAAAAATACAAGTTTTACTTAATCTTGGTTCTTAAACAAATAGACCTTATTTTTGGTGGATAATAAAGTAAAGATACACATGTGTAACAAGAAAAATACAAGAAGTAGTATTTTTAGAAAATATGGTCACAAGTTGTAAAGAACTAAATTCTTTAAAAATGAAGCTTTTAAAGAAACAAACACACTTTAAAGAGTAACAAGACTTACTAAATACCCTAGTAAGTTACTACACATTTTTGTAAATTCTCAAGTTCATGAAATAGAGAAATTAGTGCATGTTGTTGAAAATTGTGTTGAAATTTATTGTTGATAATTGTTGTTGATGTTGTTGATGATTTAAAAGAAAATAAAAACATGTTTTGAAAACATGGGAAATCTCCATTTTTAGGGGAAATATAACACCCCAAAAACATAAAACCTCGTGTTTAATATGTGATGTTAATTTAACAAGAATTGACTAACTAGGAAATTATAACCCAGTTAGTTGATAGTCTTGAAATAACTTACTTTAAAGTCATTATACTTAAACTTAAAACTAAATGGTAAATTGAGGGACTAAACTAGCCAAAACTGAAAGTTTAGTACTAAATTAGTGATTAAAACACAAAGTTCACCCATTTGAGGGGGGGATCGATCGAATAGAGGGAGAGGGCGACAAGGGGAAATTTCCAAAACCCTAAAACTTCACTAATCTTGCAAATTGAATGATTAATCCAAGCCAAAATCAAAAATTGAGCTTAGAATCATGATCCTCATCACAAGAGGATTGTAAGGTATGTAAAATATATTGAAATCCCTTAACCTGAATTTCTCATGATTTTGGAAAATCTGAAGATTGATGTTGCATGTGTGTTATTTGGTTTGATTAAAATTGATAAGGTGTTTAGAAGTGAAACCTAGTTAATTTCATGCGAATTCATGACCAAATTCAGGAAAATTCCATGAACACCTTGAAGGTGGGTTGTGGGTTTTCCATGATGATGATGAACACTAGGGTTTAGATGACTATCCTAGTGTAAATTGATTATAGAAAAGTGATTTCAGGAAGGGATGATGATTATAATGCTATATGAAGGCTTATTGTGGTTAAGTTAATTAGCTAGCAAACTATGAACTTAATTGCAAATGATGTAGAAATTCTGCCCTCATAGTGTTTGTAGAAATGCCTCAAAGAAGGCTTAAAAATAGAAATGTAAAGCTTTAACGCATAATTATGATGTTTCGGTATAATATGTGAAGTGAGGTCTAAAGAGAGTTCTAAACATGTCTTGAATTGAACTCTATAGGACAAGATACCGGAACGTCGAGTGGACAAGCTGGTGGTGATTCGCGGTTGAAGGGTGTGCGCTAAGGTATGTAACTCGACCCGTCACATTTAGTAAATTCGAATCATCATAATATGCATAGTTGAATTTTGGAATAAAGGTTGCTATGAGTTTAGGCGATGACATCGCTATATTGAATAATTGGTAAAAAAAAAAAAAAAAAAAACTTGGTTAGAACTCGTTAGTAGTCGTCAAAAGGAAGAAATTCCATAGACGAGCCAAACGGGTCGGATAAACAAGTAAGGCATGGTTAATGCTCCGGATTGTGATAGATTGATTTGTTGATATTGGATATTAAATAACATATTAGAATTTCGAGAATTAGCGTATTGGTATCCTAGAAAATTAAGAATCCGAGAGTTTGGGTTTTGGTGTAATAACCAAACCAAACAAAAACATAAATTTCCAGGTGCTACCGTAATTTACGGTGGTACCGTAAATTACGGTAGAGGTCAAGGATTTACGGCGGTTCACTACTGATTTACGGTGGCCCCAAAAATTTCCAGAACTCACCGTAACTTACGGTGTCACCGTAAGTTACGGTGGAACCAGAAAATTCTTTTATTTTTTTTATTATTTGATGTTGGATCTCACGTTTACGTGTTGTTCAATAATGTCAAAACTAACATTTTAACGGTTTTGATTCTAGGTGATTTAGATGGATCGTACGGATGGTGGTCAAGTGATGTAGAAGAACCGAACACGATTTGTTGAAGCTTCCGCTATGTTTTGAACTTATTAAATAGTTGTTCTTGGGTTGTAAACTAATTCTCAAACGACTTTGTATGTTCTACCTTAGTCATTAGTTGACTAAGGCGTATAATACTTCTGAAACTTATGTTACTTTATCATCTTTTTCTATAAATTAGTAATTAATTCTAGTATAAAGTTAAGGGTGTTACAAGTTGGTAATCAGAGCCTAAAGTTGTCTACAAAGTGTTCGGTTCAAGCTTGATCGACCATCCGGTAAGAACTAACTTCTGTTAATAAATTTTATATTACGTAAAGAATGAGAAATGAACAAATATGCAAGAAAAGAGCAAGTAAGCTTATTTAAATACAAGAACGATCAAATCAAGTTGTGAACTTGATTGAATCAAAAGCAAGAACGATCAAATCAAGTTGTGAACTTGATTGAATCAAAAGCAAGAACGATCAAATCAAGTTGTGAACTTGATTGAATCAAAAGCAAGAACGATCAAATCAAGTTGTGAACTTGATTGAATCAAAAGCAAGAACGATCAAATCAAGTTGTGAACTTGATTGAATCAAAAGCAAGAACGATCAAATCAAGTTGTGAACTTGATTGAATCAAAAGCAAGAGCGATTAAATCAAGTTATGAACTTGATTGAATCAAACAAGTAAAGTATGTGTTATAAGTGGAATGTTTTAACAACTTGTGTAAACATTTCAGAATAGAGATGGCTGATAAAGGTAACGATGATGCGGTGCCAAGAGTCACCGAACAAGTGAGGGAAGTGATTGCCGAAGAGGTTGGAAAGGCGATCGAAAACAGTTTGACAGGCTTCATTGATAGAATTCAAAACACAGTTTTATCAGTGGTAGAAGATAGAATCAAGAAACTAGAAGATGACGCAAATATAACAAAGGAAAAGCACGGAGGACGAAAACCTTGTTCATATAAGGAATTCATGGCCTGTAAACCACCAATATATAATGGAGAGGTTGACCCGATAGTGTGCCAAAGATGGCTAAGTGATATTGAGGGGGTATTCGAGAGGACCCATTGTGATGTAGAAGACTATGTAGCCTATGGTACGGGTCAACTAAGAAATCAAGCAAAAGATTGGTGGGATAACAAAAAGAGAGAGATCGGTATTGAAGCTGCGAAGGTTATGACTTGGGAAGAATTCAAGGCGCCATTTCTTAAGCATCATAGCCCCAAAGCGGTTGTGAATAAAATCAAGGAAGAGTTCATGCAACTTAGGCACAAAAACAAAACCATAGACAAGATTATGGCAACGTTCATGGATAAGATGAAGTTCTGCGACGATCTAGTGACGAACGAAGAACAAAAGATATACTACTATCATAACATGCTAAGCGCCGAATATAGGGAATTTATCACCCCTTCCAAATACGAGACCCTTACCGAGATTATAAATGCTGCTCGGGAAAGGGAGATCGAATTGAAAAAGAGCATTGAAAGGGGTGAACGGAGAGCGCAAGATGTGAATCCAAGCCCTACTAAGAAGGCACGAACAAACGAAAGCGCGAAGAAATCCGATACAAAAGGCGGGTCGCCAAGTTGCAGGATCTGCGGGAAGGGTCATAAAGGCGAATGTCGTTACAAGGATAAGCCTTCTCCCATATGCAAGAAAACGGGACATATAGCCATATCATGCCCGGAGAAGGTGACGGTATGTTACAATTGTTATCGAACGGGTCATAAGAAGTCTGAATGCCCGAAATTGGTTGAAAAGAAGGATGGGCAGGAACCGAAGGGTGAAGCCCCTAAAGCAAAGGCAAGATCTTTTCAACTAACCGCCGCAGAAGCAAAGATTGAACCTGACGTGGTCTCAGGTATATTTACTGTAAACTCGATTCCTGCACGTGTGTTATTTGATACGGGTGCGAATAAATCCTTTGTTTCATATGGATTTATTCGACATCCTTCATTTGTTTTAACTAAATTACCTGTGCCCTTAGAAGTAGAGATAGGTAATAATAAAAGCTTTATTGTTTGCGATGTATGTGAAAATTGCAAACTGAGCATTGACGATGAAGAATATTTGATAAATCTAATCCCGATGTCGATGGGAGAATTTCAAGTAGTCGTTGGGATGGATTGGCTATCTCGGCACCATGCAAAGGTCGTGTGCTTCCGTAAAGAGATAAAACTGACATCTCCGAGCGGGAAACACGTCACCATTTATGGCGAAAAAGGAGGCAATCCCATAGTATGCTCAATGTTGAAAGCTCACAAGCTAATGAAGCGAGGATGCAAGGCATTCATGATATACGCTAATGAACCCGAAAAAGAATCACGAAAGATTGGAGATGTACCGGTAGTACGAGATTATGAAGATGTTTTTCCGGAAGATTTACCGGGGATACCGCCTGAACGGGAAGTAGAGTTCGGGATCGAATTGAATCCGGGCGCGAAACCCGTAGCAAAAGCCCCGTGCCGACTTGCACCGTCGGAATTACAAGAATTGATGTCCCAAATCCAAGACCTGCTTGACAAGGGATTCATAAGGCCGAGTGTGTCTCCTTGGGGCGCACCGGTATTGTTCGTGAGAAAGAAAGACGGGAGCATGCGCATGTGTATCGATTACCGCGAGTTAAACAAACTCACGGTAAAGAACCGATACCCGCTCCCGAGGATAGATGATTTATTCGACCAACTACAAGGTGCGAACTGGTTTTCCAAAATTGACCTTAGATCGGGGTATCATCAATTAAAGGTCAAAGAAGAAGATGTGCCGAAAACGGCTTTCCGCACGAGATACGAACATTACGAATTCCTCGTGATGTCATTTGGGCTAACAAACGCACCCGCGGCTTTCATGGACCTCATGAATCGGGTTTGCAAGCCAATGCTGGATAAGTCGGTCATCGTGTTTATCGATGATATATTAGTATACTCGAGAAGTGAAGCTGAACACGCACATCACTTACGAGAAGTGTTAGAGACCCTTAGACGAGAGAAGCTATACGCAAAATTCTCTAAATGTGCCTTTTGGTTACGAGAGGTACAATTTCTTGGCCATGTTATAAGTGCCGACGGAGTATTGGTGGATCCGTCAAAGATAGAGGCTGTGTCAAAATGGAATCCCCCGAAGAACCCTTCAGAAATTAGAAGCTTTTTGGGGCTTGCGGGATATTACAGGAGATTCATTCAAGATTTCTCCAAGATTGCGTCACCACTAACAAAACTAACACGAAAGAAAGAAAGGTTCATTTGGGGTGTTGACCAAGAGAAAGCGTTTCAAACCCTAAAAGAAAAGTTAACTCAAGCTCCGGTACTAACATTGCCGGACGGAGTCGAAGACATGGAGGTTTATTCGGATGCTTCGCTATCGGGACTCGGTTGCGTGTTGATGCAACAGGGCAAGGTGATAGCCTATGCCTCGAGGCAATTAAAGATACACGAGAAGAAATATCCCACACACGATCTCGAGTTGGCGGCGGTAGTGTTTGCATTAAAAATATGGAGGCACTACTTGTATGGAGTAAAGTGCACCATATTCACCGACCATAAGAGTTTGAAATACTTCTTTGATCAGAAGGAGTTAAATATGCGACAAAGGAGATGGCTGGAAACGGTGAAAGACTACGATTGCGAAATACGTTATCACCCAGGGAAGGCTAATGCAGTGGCAGATGCTTTGAGCAGAAAAACGGATTATGTCCCGATACGAGTAAGATCGATGCAACTCGTGGTAACCTCGGGTATACTTGAACGTATTCGAGGGGCGCAATTAGAAGCAATAAAAGAAGAGAATTGGAAGAAAGAAAGAATAATTGGTCAGTTGAAGGATTTGTCGGATGGGAATCACGGGTTAAAGACTCGATCCGGAAGGATATGGGTCCCACATACCTGTGGAGTGAAGGCACTTCTACTTAATGAAGCTCATAAATCCCATTATTCAATTCATCCGGGTGCGACCAAGATGTACAATGATTTGAAACAAAACTATTGGTGGCCCGGAATGAAGAGAGATGTGGCGAAGTACGTGGAAAAATGCTTGACATGTTTACAAGTCAAGACGGAGCATCAGAAACCATACGGCAAACTCCAACCGTTAGAAATTCCGGTTTGGAAATGGGAACATATCACAATGGACCTACTAACCAAGTTGCCTAAAACGAGTCGTGGTTTCGATGCCATATGGGTAGTGGTAGATAGATTGACGAAAAGTGCTCACTTCATTCCAATACGTGAGACTTATACGTCAGAAAAGATGTCGGAGGTTTACACGAATGAAATAATAGCACGTCATGGGGTGCCGGTGTCTATCGTGTCTGACAGGGATACCCGGTTTACTTCGAATTTCTGGAGAGATTTCCAAGAGCAAATGGGGACCAAATTGTTCATTAGCACTGCGTACCATCCTCAAACGGATGGACAAAGTGAAAGAACGATACAAACATTGGGGGACATGCTACGGGCGTGTATAATCGACTTTGGAGGTAGTTGGGATGTTCACTTACCGTTGTCGAGTTTTCGTATAACAATAGTTACCAATCTAGCATCAAGATGGCTCCATACGAAATGCTTTACGGTAGGAAGTGTCGAACCCCGGTATGTTGGGGTGAAGTGGGTCCACGTGAACTCGCCCACCAAGATATAGTACGAGCCACGAATGAAAAGATCGATAAAGTTCGGGCACACTTGAAAGCGGCTCAAGACAGGCAAAAGGCGTATGCCGATAAAAGGAAAAGGCCGATTGAATTCCAAGTTGGTGACATGGTCATGCTAAAAGTCTCCCCATGGAAAGGTGTTATTAGATTCAGAAAAATGGGGAAGCTAAGTCCGAGGTTTATCGGGCCGTTTAAAATTATTGAAAGAGTTGGCAAGGTTGCTTATCGCCTTGAGCTACCGGAGGAACTAACTGGGATCCATGGCACGTTCCACGTGTCACAATTAAGAAAGTGCCTAGCAGACGAAACGACCTATATCCATTACGATGACATCGAAGTGGATAATAGTTTGAATTATGCGGTAAGACCAGTGGAGATTTTAGACCGGAAGGTCAAACTTTTACGAAATAAACAAATTGACCAAGTCAAAGTCAAATGGGAGCATAGGAAAGGTTCGGACACTACGTGGGAGTCCGAAGAGGAAATGCGACGTCTTCACCCTACGTTATTCGGTACGTACTACGGTTTCGGGGACGAAACCCTATTTAAGGGGGGTGGACTTGTAACACCCCAAAAACATAAAACCTCGTGTTTAATATGTGATGTTAATTTAACAAGAATTGACTAACTAGGAAATTATAACCCAGTTAGTTGATAGTCTTGAAATAACTTACTCTAAAGTCATTATACTTAAACTTAAAACTAAATGGTAAATTGAGGGACTAAACTAGCCAAAACTGAAAGTTTAGTACTAAGTTAGTGATTAAAACACAAAGTTCACCCATTTGAGGGGGGGATCGATCGAATAGAGGGAGAGGGCGACCAACGGAAATTTCCAAAACCTTAAAACTTCACTAATCTTGCAAATTGAAGGATTAATCCAAGCCAAAATCAAAAATTGAGCTTAGAATCATGATCCTCATCACAAGAGGATTGTAAGGTATGTAAAATCTAATGAAATCCCTTAACCTGAATTTCTCATGATTTTGGAAAATCTGAAGATTGATGTTGCATGTGTGTTATTTGGTTTGATTAAAATTGATAAGGTGTTTAGAAGTGAAACCTAGCTAATTTCATGCGAATTCATGACCAAATTCAGGAAAATTCCATGAACACCTTGAAGGTGGGTTGTGGGTTTTCCATGATGATTATGAACACTAGGGTTTAGATGACTATCCTAGTGTAAATTGATTATAGAAAAGTGATTTCAGGAAGGGATGATGATTATAATGCTATATGAAGGCTTATTGTGGTTAAGTTAATTAGCTAGCAAACTATGAACTTATTTGCAAATGATGTAGAAATTCTGCCCTCATAGTGTTTGTAGAAATGCCTCAAAGAAGGCTTAAAAATAGAAATGTAAAGCTTTAACGCATAATTATGATGTTTCGGTATAATATGTGAAGTGAGGTCTAAAGAGAGTTCTAAACATGTCTTGAATTGAACTCTATAGGACAAGATACCGGAACGTCGAGTGGACAAGCTGGTGGTGATTCGCGGTTGAAGGGTGTGCGCTAAGGTATGTAACTCGACCCGTCACATTTAGTAAATTCGAATCATCATAATATGCATAGTTGAATTTTGGAATAAAGGTTGCTATGAGTTTAGGCGATGACATCGCTATATTGAATAATTGGTAAAAAAAAAAAAAAAAAAAACTTGGTTAGAACTCGTTAGTAGTCGTCAAAAGGAAGAAATTCCATAGACGAGCCAAACGGGTCGGATAAACAAGTAAGGCATGGTTAATGCTCCGGATTGTGATAGATTGATTTGTTGATATTGGATATTAAATAACATATTAGAATTTCGAGAATTAGCGTATTGGTATCCTAGAAAATTAAGAATCCGAGAGTTTGGGTTTTGGTGTAATAACCAAACCAAACAAAAACATAAATTTCCAGGTGCTACCGTAATTTACGGTGGTACCGTAAATTACGGTAGAGGTCAAGGATTTACGGCGGTTCACTACTGATTTACGGTGGCCCCAAAAATTTCCAGAACTCACCGTAACTTACGGTGACACCGTAAGTTACGGTGGAACCAGAAAATTCTTTTATTTTTTTATTATTTGATGTTGGATCTCACGTTTACGTGTTGTTCAATAATGTCAAAACTAACATTTTAACGGTTTTGATTCTAGGTGATTTAGATGGATCGTACGGATGGTGGTCAAGTGATGTAGAAGAACCGAACACGATTTGTTGAAGCTTCCGCTATGTTTTGAACTTATTAAATAGTTGTTCTTGGGTTGTAAACTAATTCTCAAACGACTTTATATGTTCTACCTTAGTCATTAGTTGACTAAGGCGTATAATACTTCTGAAACTTATGTTACTTTATCATCTTTTGCTATAAATTAGTAATTAATTCTAGTATAAAGTTAAGGGTGTTACAGGAAACTCTGTTAAAATTTTTATAAATCTTGACACTTAGAGAAATATATAAGTTTTGAGAAACTTATTCCCTAAAAATGTATACTAAGGTATTTACCAAGGTTTCCCTAATTTTTGAGTTAAGAAATGATAATTTCGTCAAGGTTAAAAATTGACGTTAAGTGTGTATATTTTTGAGAAAATATATATATTATTTTATCACCAAAATTTTGTGCTAAGTGTATGTAGTATGTATTATACGTGCTAGTGTATTAGGACTTGAAAATACACTAAATACTCGTGAGAAGTAAAAACACAAAAATACACATACAACATACAAGATACATAATTCGGGTGCAAAGTGCAAAATACAAGATACTTATATTAATTTTTGAGAAAATAATATAAGTAAGATACATAGTTAAAGATATAAAATATTTTTAACACAACAATACATATACAAAAGATAGTGACTTGTGCTTGTACGATACAAGTCTAGTGACTAACGATAATAAAACACGTTTAGGTCACGACGCACTATAAGCAAATCCGGTGAAGTTTACGACACAAGGAACGCAAAGTTGTGAGTTCATGCTCCCCTTTTTCTTTTAACTATTTTCAGTTTTATAACGACGGGAGTGAAATGCATGTTACAAATACTTCAATATTTACAAAATGGTATGATGTGTACTAAAACGAGAAGTACTCTTGGTGAAAACTAGTGCCAAGAATTGATACGAGAAATCGTGTCACGAATAGGGTACCATAAGCACCATTAATCGTGTACATACTTAGTCCGCAGAACAAAAGGTTAGATCTAATGGGTTTCAGGGCAGCCCCACTCTTGGTGACAACTAGAACCAAGTAGTGTTTTTGCGTCTCAGTCGTGAATCGACTACAGAAAAATGTCTATGGTTTGGTGACTTCCTATGTCGTGTCACATGTTAATGGCTTTGCAACCCATTAACACTTGATACATATAGAAATGCTTGATTTATACATGAATACGTGATTTAAACAAAATACGTACCATGTTTTTCATACAAAGTATACAAACGTTCAATACAAAAACTGCATGAATTCACACCAACATTGTGTTGACGTTTTTCCAAAACTCACATGTATTTCAGGTAACTAGAAGTGGATGTGCGCGCGGCCTTACTCATGCTTGTGGATGTCGCTTATGTTTATCTTTAAATAAAGTTGTAAACTTTTTAAGACAATGTTTTATGCTATCTCGCGATGTAAACGCTAACTTATGTTTTTAAATTATGAAATGTTTGGTATTTGAAGTTAACGAGCATGTAGTACGTTTACCTTTTGTATGCAATGAGAACCTTTCTTGATCACACCTCGTGCTTCCGCCGCAGAAAGGGGTGTGACATCTAAGGCCCGGATGCATTCCTATGTGTAACATGCTTGAATAATCAAATCCTGAAACATATGTGAAAATGTGAGTCAACATAAAAGCTGGCGAGTACTTAGGTTTTGTTAGCCAAATAAATGGAAAAACGTTTAGTATTGCAATACTTTGACAACTCGAGAGTTGTCAATTGAAAATGGAATCTTTGAAGCCAAGGAATGGCAAAAAGTGTTTAGCATTGCAGTACATAATCTTGACTGTAAAACTTGTGACAAAAGAGTTTTGTATATGGCAATATGATTATTACTAGGTAATTTTTATACCATTGAAAATTGTACTTTGATCTTTGTAATCACATTGAAATTTATCATAAAACTTGTGAGTGTATTATTAGAAATCCAATCAAGGATTAATAATAACAATATTGAAATCGGTTATAACTCGTGTGAGTATTATTAGAAATCAAATCAATGATTTATAATAATACTTTGGATATCCATCTAAGAATCTAACATATGAAAATATGGAAGATTCTAGAAGGATTTGGATAATCGAACATTGAATCAACTAAACACATAAATCCTAAAGTGATTCGAATATCGCTACAAGAGTAATACAATAAGAACACTTATATATAGGAAGTACCAGCGGCGTATCCACCATGTTCTTATGGTAATACACTTGTTTCATTATCTAAATCACTACTAATCACATAAACACATAATCATCAACTTGGTCATCAACTTGTAAACACGC
The DNA here is from genome assembly GCF_002127325.2 of Helianthus annuus. NCBI lineage: Eukaryota > Viridiplantae > Streptophyta > Magnoliopsida > Asterales > Asteraceae > Helianthus > Helianthus annuus. The sequence goes on from NC_035441.2 coordinate 132,119,338, forward strand.
ATTAAAGTACACAAAGAATCCAATCAAGGACTTCAATTGTACTTTAAACATCCCACGAGTATCTGACTATGAAGATAGATAGATACTACAAGGATCCGGTTTTGGTTACAGTGAATAATTACATACGCATTAAAGTACATAAAGAATCCAAACAAGGGCTTCCATTTAGTACTTTAAACATCCCACAAGAATCAATCTATGAAGATAGATAGATGCTATAAGGATTTGGTTTGGTCACATTGAATCATTGAATCATAACATCCTAAATCCAAATGGTGATTCGGGATAACGCCACGAAGGGTAATACAATAAGCACACTTATATATAGGAAGTACCAGCGGCGTATCCACCATGTCCTTATTATATTACTCTAGTTTCGTTATCTAAATCACCAACAATCTCTACACATAAACAATAACCATCGTCGTGTAAAGCACTTCTTAGAAATCTTACTATGAAGATAGAAAGATTTAAGACTGTACTTCAAATATCCTACAAGAATCTAACTATGAAGATAGATAGATCCTATAAGGATTTGGTTCGTGTTCTCAATCGTCGTGTTTGCATAATAAGAATAATACACAAAAAGCATTTAGTAAACACATATATGCCATACATTTGAAATTAAATTGGTTACACATATGAATCACCCCAAAACATTTGAAAAACGTAAAAGAGGGGAACTAAGTACTCACTTGGGGTTGCGTATAGGTCTTGTTCAAATGATATAACAAAGCTCAAAGGATCAAGAGTTCAAGTGTTGAAGCGGCTCCTAGTGTATCGGATAACTATATGTTAGTGTAACGGGACGTAAATCGGGAAACTGAATAGAATGAGATCTTATAAACCAAATGAGTGTTGGAACTCAAATGATATGGTTTAACAAACCCAACATTCTGAGTTGGAAGTGATCCTAAGTGCTTTTGACCCGTTAAGGTAGTTTATGCGACTTTAACGCATCATTTGCGTAAAAGTATGATCGGATGGTCAAGCAAGTCTTATGATAAGTCTTATATGCCAAAATATGTTTAATAATGTTGAAACATCAGTTTATATGTCAAAAAGTTGGTTACATATGCTTAAAATGGATTTATATGCAAAAAGGGCATTTTGGTCATTTATAAGCATATAACAATCGACTTATCATAACACTAATCAAACGACGTGACCATAAGGTATAATCTCAAAGCAGTGGTCAAATCGCTCGACTTACGACCCTAAATAAGCACTAAACTAAAAGTGACGAGTTAGACATCTCAAAACATGTCTAACTAAGTTGCAAAACTGATTTGGTATCAAAACTTAGTGTTTTGATACCTAAAAATAGTTCTGTCGTAAAATGCACATAATGTGCATCTTTGACCGAAACTTTGACTCGTCACTTCGACTAGTAAACGTGGTAATCAGAAGGTGAAATCGCAAGGATTATAACCTTCGTGATTACGATCACGTTGCAAAGTTCAATTGAATTTTGACTTGACTAATTATGGTCAGAACCGAAAGTCAAATAGAAAGTCAATTGTTTGACTTTTAGCTCAAAATAAGCTAAAATAATGAACAAGACTAGGATAGAACACTTACTTGTGTTATAGGATGGCATGAATACTCAGCAGGAGGCCTCCAATGGGAAGCAAACTCCAATTAGAGCAGGTAGAGACGAAGAAATGAAATGAGCAAAGATTTTGGACAAAGTGGCTTGCTATTTATAGTAATTGAGAGGTGTTTAGATCATGCCAAGTGTCCTACTAGGTGGCAAGGATGATGGGGGATCATTACAAGTGTTGTAATTTGGTAAGAATGCTTGTTCATCACACATCTTGGTCCCCAAGTTATGAAAACAATGGCTGAAAATAGGTGCTGCAGCTGGATCAAACATTCTGTCCAGACAGGGCCGTCGCCGAACGCCACGGTGAAACCCTTTTGTCGTCGCGTGACGCCACGACTTACATCTCAGTTTCAAAAATTGGCAGAACAGGCCCCTGCACATATTTTGATGGTTTTTTGACACTTTTAACCCCCGTTAACCCAAATTTTAGGCTTTATAAGGATGTTAAAGCATATGTGACTTGAATTATGCCCGAAAATGTCGTGGATGTCGGTTCGTTCGGTTGTACGATTGCGTTTTTGCTTAATTACGATGAACGCTTAAACGAACGCGTAAACGACCGAAATTACGCAACGAATGATATTTTTGCATTCTTATCATTAAAATATGAGATTTTAATGATTACAAAAATTTTTGGATGTGCGTACATGTTCGTATTCAAAAATACGAGAACCGGCAGACTTTCGCAGTTTGTCGCAAATAGTCCCTGAGCTTGACTAAACATGTTTTTGTCATCCCTAACCCTTCGAAACTTATTTCTATGTTATGTAAAGGGTATTTAGGGTATGTGTAGCTTATGTTCTTGTTCCGGAGTGTACGTCGCATTAAACGGATTACGTTTAAATATCGGTTAACGAATTACTTCCAAAAGAAAAAGTTTTTGAAAGCCCAAAATTTTGCACAAGGGTTACATTTAGGGTGTAGGTGACCAGAACGTATGTGTTGGGTTGATTCCAATTGGGGCCTGGTGAGGAATGGCAGGGTGTTTCAGGTGGAACTTTGTTTCCAACGTCGGGGGTAGATGTGTTCCTACACCTTTGTAAATAGATGATGCATATATAATATATTAACTTTTGTGGATGATTTGGGTTGGGTTGATCAAATTTTGGGATTGAATGGTGATCACTAACTAGTAGGTTATGTAGAACAATCTAAAAATGTTATTTTGTTTGGATAACTGATCGTTTTTTTGTTATGGAACTCTGTTAATGGTCACTGAATGGTGAAATATAATGCTTATTTAAACTGTATCAGTTTGAGATGTGTCACTTTGAGATCATTGGATATTAGTTTGAGATGTATCAGTGGAAGTTTGCAGCATATTAGTTAATATTAAGATCAAAGGATATTAATTGAAATCAATGTATGTTTGTTTATGTTTATTGTGCTTAGGATCAGATAATATAATGTGCAACATATTAGTTGAGGTTTGTAGCATATTTATGTTTTATGTGCTTATGATCAAATGATATTAGTTGAAGTTTGCACATAAGTAGATGATTGAAGGGTGTTTAGGATAAATGACATTGTTGGACATAAGTAGATGGTATCAAATGACACTGTTTGTTTGCTGCACATAAGTAGATGGATCAGTTGCTGCACATAAGAATTGTTGGTTTGCTGCACATTAAGTTTTGAACTGCACATAAGGCTTTGAACAAGAAATGCACAATTGGACTTACTTATAAGTTAATCACTTGCTGCACATTAAGTTTTCTAATTGTATGCACAATTGAACTATTAAGTAGAATTGGTCAATCACTTGAACAGGGATAACATGAACTGTTTAACCAGATAAAGTCAAGCTCAGTTCAGTACATCTTGGTTGGGATAACATGAACTGTTTGACCATATAAAGTCAAACCCAGTTCAATACATCTTGGCTGGGATAACATGAACTGTTTGACCATATAAAGTCAAACCCATATCAGCTTATAAGTTGTATTCCAATTCTAGTTAAATGTGTTGATCTCTTGTTGTTGTGGTAGTACCTTAATCTTCTTGTTTAATTTTACGGTTAAATGGGGTTTGTTACTAGGTTAGGAAAAACATTTGAAAATGGAGGGAAATTAAGAAATCAATCTGCAGGGAATGAATTTGTAAGTAAAGTTTTGGGGGTATCATGTTATTAATTGCATTTAAGTTGTAATATCTAAATACGATGGTAATGGACATATATTTTCTGCCTCGGATAGGGCACCTGAATCCTAAGGACCACCTCTGAGTACCAATAAATTGGAGAATTGGAAGCGATATCATCATGTTTTGCATGAATAGTTTGCAAGTAGTCATTTAATTCAATACCTTGTCCAAGAAGCTCCTAATCACTACACACATTCAAGAATCATCATCAGTGGATCATAAGCGAATACACACAATTAAAAGTTTTTCGTTGGTGTTTATAACCAAAACAATTAGGTTTACACACCTTGTGGATCATCAGTGATTTCTCTCTTGTTTCCTACCTGCACATTGATGTATATGTTGTTTATTTATCATGCAATATATTAATTGTAAACCCCTTTACAACCCGTCGATCCATTTGACCCGTCAAGCCATTGTTGGATCTAGTTTTTGCTTAAGATAACAGCACATTTGCATCACAAAATTGATAGTAACTGAAAATTGAAGCTATAATAAAAACTTTAAGTTGAATATCTTTCTAGATCCATGTATTGATTTAATAAATTATAAAAATTTAAAACTAAATATAATATGAACATATCATTAGTATCAACATGAATCTATATGAAAATCATGAAACTTAAAAGAAACCTGAAGCATAAAAAAATCAGATCTAAACCAAAATTTCACAAAAATATTCATCAGCAAGATCAACATATCCGATTTCAAAACACATGATAAAAGTGTAGAGAGATGTACCTTTTTACATGGAAAAAATGATGTTAAGAGTTGATAAACCCAAATACCTCTAAACAAAATCAACACACCGTAAACAAATGTAGAAAGCAAAATTACACACCTACAAGAACACATATATGAAGATCAGCAACACCATACATTAGAACGTGCAAAAGAAAAAAAGAACCAAACAATGGTAAAGCAAAGACAAATGCAAAATAAGGGTATGGATAATTCCAGAAAGCAACCAAAACAAAATAAACATTAAACAACACATGAGTTAAACCTAATCATTCAACCGAGTTGAGCCAACTCACCAACAACTCCACACTGATTGCAATAAACCGACCTAGATCCGACCAGATCTTCCTATACAACTTCGAGACACACAGACACAATACGATTCACATTACTTCCTAATGCTGGTCCTGAAAAGTCCGGCATTCGTGTGTTCACCGGAGGGTAACGTTAAAATGATGTTGAGTTCGGCTGTTAGGCCCCATTCCATCCTTTTCAATCTGTGGCATTTGACAGACGTCGTTTTGAACGTCAGATCTCGACGAATCACATAGAAATTGTTCGAACGAAATCAGAGATATGTGAGATTTGAGGGATTTTCTTAAATTAGGGTTGGAGAGTTCGTTGAGATAATGGAGATCGATGAGCTTGAAGGGAGTTAGTTTTAGGGGATAAAAATTAAATGCGAATTTGATTTGGAAGGTGGAACCTAGGGTTTTATCGCGAAGACGCAAACTTCTTCTTAGAGGTTTTGAAGGTTTGGATTCATGGAGGTTTTCCTGTAGGGGGTTTTGAATTTCTTTTGCAGATCTGGCTTGAGAAATAATAAAATTGAATAGATGGGACTGTTTCCATATTAATATCCAGCTCTATATCTTCTGATGATATTCTTGACTAAGGTAAGAGAGACAAAGAGAGAGAAATCAGTGAGTTTTGGAGATAATAAAATATTTGAAATTATAGTGAAAAGGCTTTGGGGTCTGGTTTCAATTGAGAAAGTTGGCTCTAGGTGTAGAGTTATTCAAATTTCAAATTCAAAGAACCGCCCATTTACACAAAAGAGGTGTGCGTGATGCCTTGAAGAGTTTGATGCATTGAATCCTTGTACAATAAGATTTAAAGGCTTGTAATCTTTAAAAAGTGGCAAATGACCATTGTTGCCCTTCTAATATGCATATTATATATATATATATATATATAGGGAGCCGCTAGAATGAAAACCACCTCGAGTTGTAAGAACCGCGAGAACTACACCTCACGGAGCGCCGTTCGCCGCGATTTTTTTTTACAAGTAGATGTGTGCATTATAAACACGGCCGTAAAAAATCACGGCGAACGGCGCTCCGTGGGGTGTACTTTTTTACACCTCAAGTTTGGTGAAAAAAAAAAGAAAAAAGAAAAAAAATTAAAAAACACCAAACTTGAGGTGTAAAAAAGTACACCCCACGGAGCGCCGTTCGCCGTGATTTTTTACGGCCGTGTTTATAATGCACACATCTACTTGTAAAAAAAAAATCGCGGCGAACGGCGCTCCGTGGGGTGTAGTTCTCGCGGTTCTTACAACTCGGGGTGGTTCTCATTTTAGCAGCCCCCTATATATATATATATATATATATATATATATATATATATATATATATATATACATATAGGGAGAAGATCATGCGAGAACCACCTCTTATTGTGAGAACCGCGAGAACCAATGTGAACACACCAAAAATGCCTAAAAATAGCTAAAAATCACACAAAATTTTTTTTTGAATTTTTTAATATTTTTTTATAAAAAAATCGCTACTTTTCGAAGCCAAAAAAATTTTTTTTTTTAAATTTTTTTTTTAAAAAAAAAAACTTTTTTTGGCTTCTAAAAGTAGCGATTTTAACATAAAAAATATTAAAAAATTCAAAAAAAATTTAGATTTTTTTTGATTTTTTTAGATTTTTTTTAGATTTTTTTAGGTTTTTTTGGGGTTTAGGTTTTAGCATTTTAGCTTGGGGGGAGGGGGGGGGGTTTAGGTTTTTTTTTTTTGGGGGGGGGGGGAGGAGGGGGTTTAGGTTTTTTTGAGTGGGGGGGGGGGTGGTGTTAGGTTTTTTTTTAGGTTTTTTTTAGCATTTAGCTTGGGGGGGGGGGTTTAGGTTTTTTTTTTTTGGAGGGGGGGGGGTTAGGTTTTTTTTTTTTTTGGGGGGGGGTTAGGTTTTTTTAGGTTTTGTTAGGTTTTTTTAGGTTTTTTTTAGCTATTTTAGGTTGTGTTCACATTGGTTCTCAAGGTTCTCACAATAAGGGTGGTTCTCGCATGAGCCCCTCCCTATACATATATAGGGAAAGGTTTATTTGAGAAGAAAATTAAATTGAGAAGAAAAAGAACAAAGGGTACAATTGTAAAACATTAAATAGTTTTCTCTCATCTCATTTATTATTCTTTTTGACTAATTAATTAGTCATAAAGATTATCATCCTCCACACTAAAATTTTTGCCTAGACACATCAAAATTTGTCCTACACGTTTTTTAAATTTATCCTACACATATTGAAATTTATCCTACACAACTCGTAATTCATCCTACACACCTCATAATTTATCCTACACCGTAAATTAATTTTTTTTCTTCTTTGAAAAGATATATATATTTTTTTAAATAAGTTACAAATTTAATTTAGTTAGTTATTAAAAGGAAGACTAACAATTAACGATCTATCTAATTTACCAATATACCCTTACACCCATATTAAATACAAAAATTAAATGAAGTAAAATAAAGCATTCTTATTGGTTGAAGTTTGTTCTTTTTTATTCTTAGACCATAGGTAATGGTTAATGCCCACTAAGGGGCATTTTTCACCACATCATCATCATAATGCCCTTTTAAAAAAGGTGTAATGGTTAATGCCCATTTCATTTATTACTTTCTATTATTTTTCTTCTCTTTGGGCATTATTATAGAAATGCCCCTCACTCTTCATGCCCCTATAATGCCCATGAGTAATGGTGAAAGGGTATTATCAAAATCTTTCATGCCCTTATAAAGCCCCATTACATATGGTCTTACAAAAAATTTCTTCTTATTTGAACCCTCCACTGCATATATATATATATATATATATATATATATATATATATATATATATATATGTTGGTTTAGGATCCTATAAAAAAGATGAAATTTGTGAGAAGTATAAGAAAGAACATGATGATGAAACATGTCATTATTTAATTTATTAGGAAATTAAGTAAATTTAATAAAAAAAAACCTAATTAAAGATAAAGTTCAAAAATCCAAATGCAATGCACATGCAAGTTCCCCTTATCCTTTTTAAACGTCGATAACTTTTTATACGTAACCTTTTAAAAATACATCATAATAACAAGTGTTTTTTTTATCTTTAATATAAGTACTATATTGCTATACTTATATAGAGAGAGAAAATTATGTTTCGATCGAATGTTTTAGTCCATAGTGTTTTGTCTATATATATTGTTTTAATTGTATAGTGATTTAAGGCATTGTGTTTTACAGTAAAACCCCAAGAACGTATTCTGTTTTTTAGTTTGATATTCATTGTGTTTACGTTATTTCTGTTGTGTAATACGTAACTAGGTTTTCAAGATTTTTTAAGTATAAAATAGGGTACTCATATTAAAGATAAAAAAAAACGTTTGATTTTATGGTATAATTTAAAAAAAAAAAAACAAATGACTTATAAAAAAGTTACGACTGTTTAAAAGATGGAGAGGAAATAGCATGTGACTTGCATGTGCATGTTTCTAGACATGTATATATTTTTTTTTCTCTTGGACAAAATTACTCTTCCGAGTTGATTTATCCTTGAACACTTATTACTCTATAGTGTTTTCTTACCCTTCTTATTTTTAAGCCTTTTTGTACTATAACTCAACTCATCAATTACAAACACTTCAGCCATAGCAAGACTTCCAGTTCCAGTTAACAACTTATGTTAACATTCATGCTAGTGAGTAACAACTACCAAGTCGCACAAACCTAATATTGTTGGGTTGGGCTAGATGTAACATACCAAAGTTGGTGTTCTGTGTATCAGAGTTTTTATATGTTATTGTCTTTGTCAAAACTTGTTTAATATAATGGTGTGGCTAATTTGTCGGTGAATATAACAGTCGCTACACTTTGTTGGCAACATGTCGCTAAATATCTAGTTTGTAACGTCAGGATCCGAAATCAGATTACCCTCACTCAGCTGATTTCCGACAGAGGATCACCGACAAATTACTGTAATTACCCATCTTCACAAGCCAAATTCTGAAGTATTTTAAAGTCGGTGAAAGTCTTTCGTTTTGTAGTGGTTTTTATATGTTATCGTGTCTTTGTTAAAACTTGTTTAATAAAATGCAAATACGAGATTCACTAAACTTAACCAGAATGAACGGTCAAAGTCATGAAGTAAGCTCAATATAAATCAATCCTTCAATTTTTTAACATATTATATTTCTTTGATTTAAATAACTTGTACAAGGATATTAGGATAGTAACGTCACTACGCACTCTTCCATGCATAAAGAATCCATTCCATCAGCAAACGTTGTCGTTGTCGAACTGATTGTTATATGAATAGTGGCTCAACAAAACCTATGACTACCCATGGCATTATAGCCTAGTGGTATCTTGGGGGTGGGATAAGGCTTATGACCATTTTTATTGGGTTTCCTCCTGAATTGGTGTATAGACATTATTGTCTAGTGGAGATGGATATGATCAGGTGGTTCTGCTGGTGGCACGATGATACTCCAGTGGTCCGTCAGTGATCCAAATTTACCGTTAAAAAAAAAAAAAAAAACAAAACCTATGACTTCTCCCCCCCCAATGGTTAACGACCTTAATCTTTTCTTATAAATAAAAATAAAAAATTTCAGCCACTAAAATTGCACATCCACACGTAAAGTACGTTGTCTGATTGGTTTTCTTGTACTATAATCCCACGTTGGACATAAACAAACCTAAGACCCTATTGTTTTGACAAGTGTATATAGAAATGCATGAGGCTGAACTTTATATAAATTCATACTTATTTTAGATAAAAGTATAAAACTAGCAGCAAAGGTACCAACTTCACCATGAGTTTAATTTGTTAATGTCTGCTTTCGGTTAAAGGGAATCGAATGCTCAACAAAATACCTTCTCAAGGCATAGAAAGGACACAAATTATGATCCGATGATTTGTTCGTAGGGTCTATGGAATAGAGTAGTTCGTAATTTGTTATCGGATGAAAAAACTTCTCTTACTGGGTTGGGTTGGGTTGGGTCAGGTCACAAATTTTTCAATGCAAGTGTTACTAAAAGTTTAAGATGACTTTGTTGGTCCATGCATTAGTGTTATAAATTATCTATTTTAATGATATTAAAAATACAAAGATACTAGTTTATGATAGTTTAATTAATGTTCATATGAATTCTAAGAAGACGATGTCAAATTGTCCGTGGACGGTGTCGCGATTCGACCAAGGATCAAACGTGGCTTCTTAGAACAAAATTTTATAAATCAGCTAGTTCGAATGTGCATGGTATTAAATAATAGCTTTTGAATATATTCATAGAAAAGTAAACTTGATTTTTTATTGATTTGAAATTATACCCTTATACAATTAACAACTTAAGTTATATCCTATTTATTTAAAAGTCATACCCTTTTGTTTATTTTACTCATACTATTTTATTTTATATTATATTATATAGGGTTATGATTTAGAGAAAACGTTGGAAAGTGTGAGAACGGTTATGGATCGTCCAATCAAAACAATCTATGGACTAGATTGGCGCGGTGACGCTTTTGTAAATAACACGAATTCTATTAAGTGGACGTGCTTCATTAAGGGTAAAAAAGTCTTTTGACTTCTCTACACAAAACGCCATCTCATGAAATAAAACGCCATTACGGGCCAAAAACACATCCCTATATAAACAAAACATCTCAGACATTCATTAAACACACCCCCCGAACCGAAAACGCCATATTTACTACTATATACCATTCATCTTAGAAACGCTAAAAAACCCAAAACATCAAACACACCAACTCAAAACGCCATATTTTACTATATATCAATCATCTTAGAAAACGCCAAAACACTCAAACATCAAAGATTCCAAAAAATCAACGTTTCTTTTAGATACACTATTTCCTCAGTAAAAATCCAAAATGGCAAACATCGTTTCTTGTATATTCATTAGTGTTCTACGCGAAGTTTCGCAGAATGCATTCTTCCCTGAGGTGCTGTGACTCAATAACATTTTGTTGCATGAGATGGACAAATTTTCAACAAAAAGATGCTGGTGTCAGACTTATGTCATTTTTTTGTATTTTGTTCTTGATGAATATTATAATGGCATGAAGAGATGAATGACACTGATGAGTGGTTTGAAGATAAATATTTAAACAAAAAACTCACGTCATTTTGTCTTTCCAAACGGCCACAAAAAAGCCTACTTCAACAACAAAAACTCACGCATGCCAAAGTCAAACTGCCAGTGAACATGTTTCAAAGAAGAAAGAGACTGATCACAGTGAAGATTTGGAAGATGAATTGTTTCTATTTTTATTTTTTAAATTTTCTTTTGTTGTTGTTTGTTATGTATTTTTCAGCTAAGAACAAAAAATACATTATTTTAATATAAACGGCAAACAGACATAATGATTGTGAAACGCCATAATGCAATAAAACGCCAAAAAAACTCCCAAACTATAATAAAAGTAATTTGGACAGGTATTATTAAAAGCTAAAAATGAAAAAAAAAACGCCAAAAACTACTTAAAGCTATTAAAAACGCCAAACTTGGAAGATGTCACGTCTATCACCCTAAAAATCATAAAAAACTGAACAAAAACAGTAAAAATACACACAGTAACTGAAAAGACGGCTACTTTATTAATATCATTTATTATAAATAAAATCCCGCCTAAACTACGCGCCAAAAACATCCTATAAGAGAGACGTCTCTGCACAATCAATTGATCACATCAAAAACAACGCCATGTTTCCTAGAAACCATTCACTTTAAAACGCCAAAAAATAGTTAAAAAATCCATAGTTGGGAAACCTCGTTTCTTCTATATTGAGTATTGTTTTGAATGAAGTTTCATTGAATGGATTCTTCTCTGAGATGGGTGTCTCTATAAGCTTTTGCTGAATGAGATGGACAAATATTCATGAAAAAGAGACTGATGACACTGATATGTCATCATGTCACTTTATTCTTGATGGATATATGGATGGCATGAAGGGATCAATACATTCGAGCAGACGTTGATTTTCAACATGTCACCAAACAAGTAAATATCAAACCACAATACAGGATACCACTAAAAATTAGCATCTTCTAAAGACGAGCGTTATGTAGGAAAATAAGGATCTAGACAAGGTCTTCAAAACAGGTTCAAAACGCCAAAAAGGTTAAAGTAGAAGAGGCTGATGACAGTGAAGATTTTGATGAGAAATTAGATTAGAATTTTTTTTTCATTTTCTATTGTTTGTTATCTAATTCTCTGTTGTTTATTATCTAATTCTCTACTAATAAAAAATTGAGTATAAAACGCCAAAAACTACAAACACCAAAACGCCTGATAGTATGAAAACTGTGAGAACGTATGCTAGCAAAGCACGTTATTGCTATATAAAACGCCAAAAAATGCCAAACAAAGTATTACTGGAAAAAGCAACACTAAGTGACAGATGAAACTGAACGAAACAGTAATTGCAAAACAGTAAAATGAAGAGACGGTAACATTATTGCCAAACATTTATTATATTAAAAGCAACTACATGGAAAATTGAATTTGTTTATCTTTTCAAAACGCCATAATTTCTTGTCACATTATAGGCTTACATTCTACACAGCACAACAATTGATAGTAAAAAATAAACATCAAGAAAATTACTGATGTTTTTTACATTATATGCCCGCATCCTACTTGGCACAACAATCAAAGCCATACTTAGTTAAAACGCCAAAATATTTACTATGCTCCTGATCTAAAAAACAATAAAAACGCCGCGTATTTGTTAAACGCCAAAAAATGGAAAGGTAATGTGACACGCGTTTAAAAAAGAATATAAAAAGACAAAAAAGCCCCTCCGCCCTTCACTATATCGCGTGACACGTGTTACGCCAGAATCCATTCTCACCGTTTTCATACTTTTGGTCGTTTTCTCCTGATCCCGTACCATATTATATATACATAGAAAAAGTAACTTAAGACACAATTGTTAGGATTACACCCCTTCAAAAACTCATAACCCTTTAAACTACTTTTAAATATGTCACACTCCTTACAAAAGAGTCACGACTTTTAAATGTATCACACCCTTTCAAAAAATCACAACCCTTCAAACTACTTTTAAATATATCACAACCTTTACAAAAAGTCACAACCCTTCAACTATATTTAAACATATCACACCCCTTACAAAAAAAGTCAAAACTTTTAAATATATCGCATCTCTTCAAAAAAGTTATAACGAAAAATATATACTGCCCCGTGTTCATAATAAAAATTGAAAAGAACAATTATCACAAAATAGAATCCGTTGGCATGGCTACTTTTCAACACATATCCCATCCCATTTCAACTCTGATTCGTAGCGTTCCTCATTTATTATTTTCCCTTCCTTTTTCCTCACCGAATCCCAGTTTTCCTCCCTTTCACTAAATAATCTAAACAAATGTAACTGCATTGCACTGCTTCCACCCTACTCTCCAATTGCTTTCATATCTTTACAAAAAAGAACACCTCACAACGTCTTCCATTTTATCCCCTTTTTTATTCCTTCTTGGGTGACAACAAATCCATGTCAAAATTTCTTTTCAACCGTTACAAAAAGTCACAACCCTTCTTAAAGTGGTTGTATCGCAAGATCTTTGGTTTTGGCATGCATTCTTTGATGTGGCTGATGTTGTGTGAATTAGGTATATTAGTTTAATAATATTAAGCCCACTTAAGTGCGTTAAGTTAATAACTTCCAAGCACGATTATCTAGTTTTAAGTTTGTAAAAGATGATTTTTATTTAGACTATACACACAATGGGCAAAGAACCTATCACATATAGTATAAGAACCAAGTATCCTCAAAGGATACGTTTCCTATATTCAATCGTTTATTATTATTTTGACCATCCTTATTTGTAGTTATCTTCGTTGACTAAAATAGTAATATATGACTCTTTGAATAATCTTTCTTAATTAACATAGATTACTTTATAAAATGAGGAAAATGTGTAAGTCTTAACACCGGTGCTAATCCACGGAGGATAGAACCTAACAGGTAGTCTCAACAGTGGTTGATCCTTAATCTCTTCTCGAATCAAACAATCGAGTGTGTCTTGAGAGCTAATATGCAAAACAGAACACTCCGGTACCTCTGGGAAGAGGTGGGTGTCGGTGGCCAACTGGGCTACCCAGTTGGTTCGGTAATAAAAGAGTGTGTGTGTTAAGAGTAAGAGAGTGAAATAAAGGATCCTTAAACCTGTTGTTGATGGTTGGTATTAATAGCCAAAGGGTTTGGAGAAGGAAATTGGCTGATGGGCCTTGGGCCAGATGTCGCTAACAAGGAATATGCTTTTCGTCCTCCCTGACACGACATATAGTGTTTATAGAGGTGGGGGGATGTTGGCGCACGATGATTGGTGTCACGTCTCCTGCCGAGTGTACTTGTTGAGTTTGTCATCAAATGTAAGTAGAAATCATGGAGTAGTGAATGGCGCACACTGATTGGCTACACGTCACTGTCCGTTTGTACTGTTTTTCTCCTGCACGATTGTTCATCGTGGGAATTGGTTGTGCAGAGCCTGACGCATGATGGTTTCTTGCAGGCTGCTGCCACATGTACTGGATGTACTTTTGTGGGCTTGTCAAAGTTATGCGTACATGGATAGGTCCCACTCAGGAACCTTCGAACAAGCTGGGTGTTCTTGGGATTTTAGTGTGGGTATGGACCTTTGCATGTATGGTTTGCGTGGCATTTAAGACCATACCCCTTCAAGTCTCCCTATTCCAGTGTTGCTCCCATGCGCGGTCGGCAAGTGGGTGGAACTTTGCACTAGATGAGTTGCCTTCTTGTAGGATGTTAACAGGTGCTGCCCCGCTTGGGTGATGCACACAAAAGTGAGTGGACTGCTGAGGCGTGGTACACACTTAGGTGTAACTTGAAGATGTTTTCATGCGCGACTACTGTGTGACGATGCGTATACCGCACATGATGTAAATGAGAAAATTCTAAGATGTTGACGGTTGTTGTTTTTGGTGCACGACGCATGGTAAATTGATTTCTAGACAGGCAAAGGCTTGCGTGCATACCCGAGAAAAGGTTTGAAATTTGTAAAAAAAGGAACCGTTTGTGGTTAAGGGTTCCTTAGAAAATGGTCTGATTTGATGCTGATTGTCACACCCCGATTTCCCGGTGGACCCGGATGTGGAGATTAAGCGTGACGATGCATACCAGTTTCATAATGCAGCAAAAGTAGAGAGTAGAAGATAAAGTACAAGTATAAAAATACCCAGTTATATTAAAACTTAAAATATCATAAATCGGTACAAGGTATTCCAAAGGCAGGATCGAAATAAAATAGACTTTGAGACATCATAGGTCTTGCCATGGAGTCGCAAATTCCAAAGCTTTTGACCGAATCTTATCTAGCCTACTATTGAGGTTCATCACCTGTAAGACAATCTTTAAAAATATGTCAGCTTTCGCTGGTAAAAACAGTTAAATTTTCTTTCATTAGGAAAAGTATCCTTGTTACCAGATTTACAAGTTTGTCACGTTCAGGGACCAGGATGGAAGTCAGTACTCGATTGATATACACACTATATTTTGTGACTATCAGGTGTATGCCTACACCCCGCACTTATGGCCATTATAATAATATATCCGGGAACCTGGATACAGTACTATCAACCCCCAATCATTTTTGTTATTAAACAATACGAATTAAATTGGATAGTGGAGAAATTATACGATACTAGTTTGGAGATAAGGAAACTAAGTGTGGGGATATCATGTTAGTTGGTGATTCACGTTTGAAACTATTCCCTAGTGAGCTTAAGAGTAGATGGAGAGTACCATACACGTATAGTTCGTGGCAAGTGTTAGAGGAAGATGAGTGGAATGAGCTTAGTTTAATGGTTGTGAAAGAAACTAAGTGCGTGGATAATATTTTAGTATGTAATTCACGATATAAATGTCCCACAAGTGAGTATAGGTCGAGTTGGAAAGATTGTATACTAGGCCAGGTGCGCAGATACTCACACCTAGGCCTTGTAAAGTTTTTATTCATGCGAGGGAAGAAGTTATAATCCTCTTCAGCGGGATTCGGTAGCTTCTTCTTGTCATAGACTAATTCATCTCCATCATGTGCCACTTGTAGGCGATCTTCGTGGCCTCGGCGTGGGCCCAGAGGTTGAGCCTAAGGTGGTTGAGTAGGCTGGAAGAAAGAAGTCTGTGAAGGTTACCCGACAGTTCAAAGAAGAAGAAGATGACTGATGACATGGGTTTTCTGATGCGGGTTCCAAGAGAAGTAACCCCCGAGCTCGAAAGGCCACCCTTGATGATCGAGTTATTGTTGTTAATGTGCTTGCTGGCCTTGATGACGCAGGTGGAGGGAAGAGTGAAAAGACTGGATCAGGCGCGGGTCGCGGGTCTACCGACGGTGTCACTGCTGGTGCGACCGCCACTTTTGCGGTTGCTCGTGTGGAACAGACTCCCTCTGAACTGAAGAGTTAGAGGAGAGGCTAGCCGGGAAAAGGAAGTGCATGGCATCAAAGTTGTCATATTGTATATAACAATATAGTATTCAAATTGAATGTAAAAAGATGCTCGATTATATGTTCAATTGTTTGTAAAAAAATAATGTATTATAACAAAATTATGAATGTTTAAAAAATTTGGGGCGGGGGGGGGGGGGGATATGTATGTGCTTGGCATGTGGAGAGAGACATAAATAACCTTTTCCAAAATTTTCCTTTATACATATTTTTTTCCTACACTTTCATCTTAGCCATTAATTTTAAAATTGTTGAAGATTCATTGTTATGCAAAATCAACTTTTATTGATTCTACCCGTATGGTAAAGGCAAAACCTTTAAAACACCTAGATTGAAAAGAAGAAGATCTTGGGTTCAAGTTTAAAGAAATTAACCTTAAAAAAAAAACTAAAATAGGAAGTTATATTTGTGTCCGCGTATATAATTCTTATACCTTATATTTTCATAGGACTTATGTATAGTGTAATATTTTAATTAGTCCACTTGGACCAATAGCATATTTTAGCTTTCATTTTTGTTTTCATAATTATTTTTTAAAGTGAATGTTAAAATGGAGTCCATCAACGTTTTTTGGTTTTTATATTTTTTGGTTTTATTTTTATAATTATTTTTTTAATATAATTGTTATAATTCCTTTTGAATAGATTTTGTTTTTCGCTTATAACTTAAAAAATACGATGTGTTATAAAACTCCTTGTATGCCATTGCGATGTGCTTACTTTTATCTACCTTTAGATATAAATTTTATTTAAAACCGAGTTTTACATATTAATATAAAGTGATTTCATTTGTTATTTTTCTTATTTAAGTAATATAATATGATGTTTTATAAGTCGTTTACTCTTTTTGTTATTTGAGTAATACAATATGATATTTACTAAATTTTCGAATATAACATTGCGACTTTTTTTTATTTTTTTCTACGATTCAAAAAGAATTATTCGAGCGAATATCGATACCGATGTTGTATTTGGTTTTATGGTTTTCTCGATTTGGTAATACAACATTCGTTGAGTTTTTTTATATACGCTTACACCACTTACCTTTTTTGTTATTTGAGTAACATAATATAAAATTTTGAATACACCGTTGCAACGTACTTATTTTTATATACAATTCAATAAACGTTTTATTCGAATGGGTAAATGTAGTTGTTTTTGTATTCTTTAACGTGAAGAACCGAACCAATACTGTTCGAACTATATCGGTACCACTAACGTATTCATTTTATGGTTTTTTTCGACGTCGCGATGTAAAAGTGATTGAAAATAATGTTGTATTGGCAATAAAGTATTTTTAGTACCATATGCTATAGCGAGTGCCAGTGAACCGATGCCTCGCCTGAACATCGGTACTGGTATCAGTATATTGTTTCTTTAATTTTCGATTGTATGCAAAACACGTGTCGATAAATGTAGTTGTTTTTGTATTCTTTAACATGAAGAATCGAACCAATACTGTTCGAACTATATCGGTACCAGTAACGTATTTATTTTATGGTTTTTTTCGACGTCACGATGTAAAACTAATTGAAAATAATGTTGTATTGGCAGTAGAGTATTTTTAGTACCATATGCTATAGCGAGTGCCAGTGAACTGATGCCTCGCCTGAACATCGGTACTGGTATCGGTATATTGTTTCTTTAGTTTTCGATTGTATGCAAAACACGTGTCGATATCCTTTTGGGACTCTTATGGTTGTTGGGCCTCTTTTGGTTGCTATAAGAACCTTTCTAATATCGTGTTGATATTTTAACAAACTAAGCCCATCGCGAAGCGCGGACATCTCACTAGTTATATATATAGAATAATAAAAAAATAATTCAAGTTGAGCTGAGTCGAGTAGATCTTTGCTCATATTTGACTAGTTTACAAACCGAATTAAGCCAAAAATCAAACAAGCATTTTTCGAATGAGTGACGAACGGTTTGAACAACTCAAAAAGTAAGGCATGATTAACCGGTTCGTCCCTCATCGTTACACCCAAGAGGCCAAGAAGCCTATCCGAAACGGAAGGTCCCTTTTTCTTGTTTTTCTGCTTCACGGTTGGATTTGGGCCCAGATTTCCGACCCAAAGTACTATTTGGCCCAATATGCCTCTGGGTAATTTTAAATATTATTATATCTAATAATATGTATTTATAGATGGTATTTTAAATATTATTATATCTATTATGTATCTATAGATATAGAGCATGTATATTTAATACACATTTTATATTCATCATGGATTAGTGTTCATCAAGTCACACTTTTTAATATATAACTAGTATTTGTACCAAAGAGGAGTTGATAACCTATTTAACTTTATTACATCATTGATAACATTCATATCCTTTTTAATTCTGTTTTAGCATACTTTTTTCTATTCTTTTTGAGTATGCATTATTATCATTATTGTGGGTCAAAACTTCTATCTATATACAGTCAACATTATGTTGACACACGAACTAATAATTTACATATTTTATAATTATACAGTATTTTTATTAGGTCAACACGCGAATTAATTTTGGTTGCGGAGAGGCTAAATAAATCATTGATATACTTGAGACTTCTAAAATAAACCATGGTGTAAAAGAGATTTTGGTAATTTTCATAATCTTCCTCACTAATGGAACAGCTTAGCGGCTATGATATAAGAATTGTTACTTCCATGTGAAAAAAACTAATCATAATTGTTTTGATATGTTGCATGAATAAAATTATAGCAAAATTTAGAAAAAGCTTTCGGACTGTTAACAAACATAGGCCCAAATTTGAGAGTTGGCCCAATGCAAGAGTTATGTTTGTGTGAGTGTGTATGTTTCAATTTTTAATTCTCACTCTTTCACAAGAGTTATGTTTGTGTTGTATGTTTCAATTTTTAATTCTCACTCTTTCACATCTGCCCTGTATCCTTCAGAAATGAAAAATCAAACCCTAAAAATATCATCTGCGCATGTCTCTCTCACTCTCCACCGGAATGTGCCATCACTGCGATCACATCTACAAACAAGACATTATTCTTTCTTTTTTATATGTTTTACCACAATCATTTTGGTTCTTATACTTTGACTCCTTCAAATTTTATTAAGTTTTTTTTAAACCATTCTTACCCCCTGAGTTTTAATAGATTGATCACGCCCCATGAACTTTAATACAGTAATTTTTTTTATCTTTTATAACCGCATTACACTACAACCCTAGATTTTAATAATAGATTGATCGCACGCCACATGAACTTTAATACAGTAATTTTCTTTTATCTTTTATAACCGCATTACACTACAACCCTAGATTTTAAAAAGTTACCGCTTTAAATTTTAAACGAATTTTCGTTATGACGTCATGATTTTTTTATATGCATTATCTTTTTATATATAGTTTCAAATAATATTAATTTATGTTATTGTACTATAAATTTACAAACTAAACTTGTAACTACTATGATTATCTTTTTTTTTTTTCAATAAAAAAGGTTGATTCTCGGTTTGCAACGCATAGATAGGAACAACCAAGTTTTGTATATGGAGTAACTAATTATAGCATGTAATTTAAAAAGATTTTATACTTTATTTTGTCACTTTAGTAGTTTAGTTATATGTGGATTCCAAACTTTAAGCTTACGTTATTATTTTAGTTAACTTTCAAATGGTATAAAGAACTTTTTTATACAGATTTCTCAAACAACTATGTTGTGTTTCCAGAAGTATTATCATAATACTATAGTTTTTAAAAAATTAAGGGCTAATATATATAAACCATGTCTTTGTATATACATTTACCCCCCAAAAAATACAATAAAAACGGTTGAGTAAGAACATAACTAAATGTTTTATTAAATATACTAAGGGGCTGTTTGGTAGCCTCTTAATGACTATTCAGATGCTACCTCTTAATAGTTTAAAACATCTGAATGAATAAGGGGTAACCTCAAGTCTGAATGGCTAAGAGGTAACCTCTGAATGGTAAATCATCACATGTCACATTCTTCTACCTTGTTAATGCACTTTAGGTGATAAGTGCATGTCTCCCAATTTGTTAGGGTCTTTATTGTACATTTGTAAAAGATAGTCCCAAGTTTATCCTAGGGACATTTTGTCCAAGTTTTAGGATGGTTTCATTAGTCAGAGTTTTTTGTATGGGACTAAGGTCAGAGTTTGTTTATGTAGACCTTTTGTCTGAGTTTTGTGTAGGTCAAAAGGTCTGAGCTTTGTGCTATTTGTTTTGTCCGGGCTTTCTAGTTAGTCTTGAAAGTCCGGGCTTTGCCTTGTATATATACTTTAATATGGAATAGACAAGGTAACGATTCTGTGTGAAATTCTGTGCACCTAACCCTAATCATTGTGTTTTGTCTGGCGGCTGCTTTGTGTGAGTGACGTCATTCATCTTCATCAAGAATACTCAGTGTATTCTTGATTTCTCTCTCAAATCCTTGCATTCTAGTGTTTCATCTGCAGTGGTTGATCATCAGGTGGATTCCGCACACCTGTTGGTTGCTTTAGCTGAGTGAGATCTTGGATTAAGAGGCCTTACAAGTGGTATCAGAGCAGTGTGCTCATACTACTGTAGGTGTTCTTAGTTTGAAGGTTTTTGTGAGAAAAGTTCATACTTTGATAGGGTTTAGTGAGATTTTAGTGAGTTTTTGTGTTTTATTCATGATTCTTCATTCATATCTAGTGATTTGATGATGGATTTTGAGTAGTTTGGTGATTTTTAGTGTTATTCTTCATCTGGGTTTTACAGGGGTTTTTGGTTCTTGTTCATACAGAGTTTTGAAGGTGAAAAAGATTCTGAGTTTGATCTTTGGAAGATTTGTCCGTGGTTTACATTTTGTGTTTGTGTCTCCGGGGTATTGTTGAACCAGTGTGTAGTCACATTGGGGAGATAGTCCGGAGATTGGTTCTTCTGAGTTTTGAGCTTTTGAGAAACTCATACCTGTTGTCCGAATTTTCAAATTTGCTCTTTATTTGTTTGTGTCCGAAGTTTATTTAATATTGTGTCCGAATTTTAGATTGTTCTGTCCGAATATTAGATCTAAAATTGAGTCCGACTTTTAGTCTAGTTGAAAAACAGATTGTGCTTGTCCGACTTTTTTTTTTTTTGGTTTATAATCAAAGTCCGAGTTTTCTTCTTTATTTAGGAGTCCGACTTTTAGATAGGTCAAAGAATTTCTTATGATAGTCTGAGTTTAGTCCCTTTATTTAGTCCGTATTTTAATAGTTATTATATTGACCGTAGTTTTTTCTTTTATTTAGGAGTCTGACTTTTTAGGTAGTTCCTACAATTTATTATGTCAGAGTTTAGTCTTTTTAGGTAGAGATCCATATTTCAATTTATTAGGTAGTCTTTTGTCCGAACTTCATATAGTTAATCGAGTCAGAGTTTATAGGTTATCATTAGGTCCGACTTTTAAGTTCAGGTTTCAATAGAGTCCGAAGTTTAAAGTCCGAAGTTTCAATCTTGTCCGAACTTTTGGTTCTGTTTAGTAGTCCGATTTTTTTTTATCTATAGTTGAGTCCGAGTTCTTTTAGAATAGTCTTAGATAGAGTCCGACTTTTAACTTTTACTTATATAGGTAGTCCGAATTTTCTATAGAGTGTTAGTAATCCGACTTTTCAGAGTCTTTTGTCCGAATTTTGAAGTCCCTGTTGTCCGAATTTTGTGAAGTCCCTAGTGTCCGAACTTTATTTTGTTTGAGTCCGAATTTTATTTAGAGTCTGAACTTTTAGTTATTAGTTGCCCGACTTTTGCATGCTTTATTAGTCCGACTTTTCTTTAGTCCCTAGTAGAGTCCGAATTTTATAGAGTTCATTAGAGTCCGAATTTTATACTCTTAGATTGTCTGAGTTTAAGTTTCTAACAGTCTAGTCCGAGTTTTCTGTTATTTGTGTTTTATTTCAAGTTCCGTGATCCGGGTTTCACACTCTGTTTAAAGCTCAGACACTTCTTCTGTGACACAGTTCTTGCTTGGAAGCCCACTGTTGTTTTCTGAAATGGCAAACAACAATCTGACTGCAATGGTGCAGAACCTCAAGCACAATGCTGAGGTAGGGAGTAACGACAAACCTCCCTTGTTGATAAACGAGCTTGACTTTCCTGAGTGGAAGGAACGTTTCGAAAGGTATGTACGAGCAAAAGACATCAAAATCTGGTTGTGTATCGTTAAAGGATGTGGAGCTACTCCAGTACGTACATTGACGATTGATACGTATTTGGCACTCACTGACGACCAGAAGAAGTTTTATGACCGTGAAGAGAAAGCTATGTCAATGATAACGATGGCAATGACACAGTCTATACTTCATACGTTCCGTAAGAGAAATAGCTCAAAGGAATTATGGGATAGTATGATCCAGCGATATGAAGGAAACGAAATGTACAAGAAACGACGTCTCGAACGTTTGAAGACTCAATTTGTTGTGTTCAAGGTTTTGAAGAATGAATCATTTGATGACACAGTGAATCGATTTTATCATCTGCTGAGCGAACTTGATAGAAGTCAAGAGGGTATCTACACTGAATTTGAGAAGGTTGAGAAGTTTCTGAATTGTCTTTCCAGAGAATGGAATATGTACACAGCTTTGATTAGAGAGGGTGTTCTCTATGAGGAGCTTTCATTGGAAGAAGTTGTTCAGAAACTGAGGGGTTATGCTTGGAATATGGAAGATCAAGCATCTGATTTCGAGAAGATCCAAGATCCTCAGTTATATAAGGCTTCAAAACCAACGGAGAAGAGCAGTAATGGTGGAGTCGGTGTTGCTTTGTATTCGGAGCATGAAGGTCCTGCAAGTGAACACGCCTTTATTAGCAACAATGACAGTTCAGGTGGAACAACCAATTCCAATCAAGGGATGTACTCTTCTAGTGGAGCTCAGAAATCTCAAGGAACAAGCTTGAACATTCCTAAGATAGACGCAAGTTGTTTGAAGTTAATTGAAGAAAACATGAGTCTGTTGGCGTCCTTCATGACTGCCTACGAGAACTTCTGTCTTGGAAAGCTCGTTGAACCGTCAAGTCTCGATGAGGACTTTGATCAGATAGATCAAGACGAAATGGAAGAACTTGATCTACAACTCAATATGGCACTGTTAGTCCGAAGAGCGAAGAAGTTTCTGTTGAAGACGGGTAGGAAGTTCATAGGAGGTCAAACAAAGACTCGAATGGGAGTTGACATGTCAAAGGTAAAATGTTACAACTGCGGTATCTACGGGCATTTCGCACGTGATTGTCGAAAGCCGGAAATGGAAAGATCTGATAACAATTCTCGAGGAAATAATTCAAGATCTCACAACAATGCTTCAACGGCTACCTCTAACTCAAGTGCTCGTTCAAGTGGGTCTGAAAATCTTACACCTTCGACAAATAATGCTATGGTGGCTCAACCTCTACAGAGTGTGACTGAGCCTTATGACTGGGGTTGTGCTTTAGAAGACATCTCAGGAGCTATTGTGTCACAAGCATTTATAGCTGAAATTGTGAACGAAGAAGTGTATGAAGAAGTTGTCGAAGAGACTAGCATTGAGGAGCTTGCGGTTGTAGCTGAGGTTCTTGGGGAAGAGTTGGATTCGGGGAATGTTGCTGTAAATGAAGATTCCTCGATTGAAGAGACTGTTGAAAAGTCTAACAAGACAGAAGATGGAGAACAGGGAGAACGCTTTGAATTCAACATCTCCACAGCTGAAATGCAGCAATTTGCGGATGCAGAAGCTGAAAGGTTGGAAGAAAACTCCGCAGAAAATGAGGCTTGTGCATTAATGGCTGGCATTGAGGTAAAATCATCTTCTGTAGATAAGCGATGTGCTAGATGTGTTGAGTTTGTGACTAAGATTGATAGATATGCACTTCATAATACAAACTTAATTGCAGATTTAGAAAAATCCAGAGAACTCATTGCTGTTTTGTCTAATTCGGATAAAGAACACCGAATTAAGATAAAAGCGCTGAAAAATGATATCTCTGAATTTGAGAGACTTGTGGCTCAGGGAAATCTTAGAAATCAGGAATTAAAATCTGAACTTGAAATGAATCAAAATTGTGTTTTGGAAAAGAACAAAATCATTTTGGAAAAAGATAATCTGATTTTAGATTTGCAACGAAAGATTGAAAAGTTCAGGGATTCATCCGAAGTGATGAATTTCTGTATTAACAGCCAACGTCTCAAAGAATCTGAGGAAGAAATGTTCGGCATTGGTTATACTAAGGTGCCTCCTCCGGTAAACCATAACTATACATCGATGCCAAGCATTGATCCTGAGTTGGCAAATTTTGTGCCAAAGACTCCTCTGACGGTTGAACCGCAAAGTGAGTCAGAATCTGAGCCAGATGAAGTTACTGACTCAGATCAGTCGAAGATGAGTGGAGTTTCAAAGAAAAATGAAGTAAATCTTGAAAACATTGAAAATTTGATAAGCAATAAGATTTTGGAAATGCTTAATCAAGTTCAAAATGTGAACTCAAAACCGAAGTCACGTGGGAAATCTAAAAAGGCTTTGAAAAATATCCCTAAAACTGAGTTTGTGAAAGGGGAGGATTTTGTCAAAGAAGAAGTTAAGATCGAAACAGGTTCCAACTCTCAGTTTGTGAACCAAATTTTGAAAAATTCCACTAACGACTCATCATCTTCGACCACTCACGAGGAACGTCCAAAGAATGCTGCTGCGAAAATTCGCAAATGCTACAAGTGTCGTGGGAAAGGACACTTAGCAGCAGACTGTCCAGATGACAAGGGTAAATCTCTTGTTGATCCTGATCAAAAGAAACCTTTTGTTGAAAAACCACAAAATGAAACAGTTAATGTTGAAAAGAAAAATGGTAAAAATCAGAAGGTTGAGAAAAACAAAGTGATTAAACAAGAAGTAAAACCAGTTGTCAAACCAAATGTTAAATCACAACGAAATCAGGATCAAGAGGAGAAACCCGTTGTTATTAACCGTGGGGACAGATTGGAAAATACATCTCAAAGACATGATACTTGTGAGAAAACCCCTCACAGACGACAAAATCATGTCACTTTCCAAGTAGTTGAGAATGACCAACGCTCTGGAGGTCCGAACAACAACTATGTTAGACCTCATGCACAGAACAGATTCGTGAATGACCGAAATGCGTCACCCCCCCGATTTCCAAATCAAAGACCGCATTCGGATAATCATCCACGATCATTCTCAAGACACGAAGATGCTCCTAGATTTGGTAGGAATTTTGAGCCACCCAGGAATCAAAATTACAGCTACCAAAACTATGGAAGCCAAAACTATGGAAGCCGAGGGTATGGAAACTCTGGTTATACCAACTGATCGTCAACTCCGTATAATCCACGATTTGCGGGGACTCATTCCAACAATTTCCGAAATGGAAATGGTGGACACAGAGGCGATGATGGTTATTTCAAAGAGTTTTCTTATGTTGACGAATCAGGACGACCCAAGACCATCATGGCTTGGGTCCCACACTCTAACTAAATTTTTGTTGGGGAGTGTAGGAGCAGCTGAAGAGGGCTATCTATATTTGGTATATCGATAGTGGCTGTTCCAGACACATGACAGGAAACAAAGAGTTATTGAACAATTTTAAACAAATCCGTGGTGGTTATGTGAATTTTTCCGGTGAAAAGGGTGGTTACATCACCGGTGAAGGCTCTGTGTCAAATGGAAAGATTACGCTGCATAAAGTGAACTACGTTGAAGAATTGAAGCATAACTTAATGTCGGTTTCTCAAATCTGTGATAACAAGTACACGATGTTGTTCACTGATAAAGCTTGCTTCGTCTTGCGTCCGGGATTTGTTGTTCCTGAAGATTGGATCGTTATGAGGGCGCCAAGGGTGAATAACACATATGTCATGGACATGCGCCCGTTGGTTAACTCGTCTGCTCCAGCAACTTGTCTACTTTCAAAGGCGACTGAAGATCAATCGTATCTCTGGCATAGGAGAATGGGCCACGTGCATCTGCGAAAAATGAACCACTTAGTGAAAAACAACTTGGTGTTGGGGGTTCCTTTACGTAGTTTCAATATGCACAACAAATGTGAATCATGTGAAAAAGGAAAAATCAAACGAAAGCCTCATAAACCGAAAACAGTTAACTCAATCCAAAAACCACTTGAGTTGCTTCACATGGATCTTTTCGGCCCGATCCATGTTGCTAGCATTGGTGGGATGTCTTATTGCTTAGTTGTCACCGACGATTTCTCAAGTTATTCATGGGTATTTTTCTTAAAAACAAAGGATCAAACCGCTGGTATTTTAAGAGACTTATTCAAACAACTTGAGAAAAATTATTCACTTCCTATTAAGAAAATCCGAAGTGACAACGACACTGAATTTAAAAATCATTAATGGATGAGTTATGTCGGGAAATGGGAATAGTTCATCAGTTCAGCGCTCCATATGTTCCTCAACAGAACGGAGTTGCAGAACAGAAGAATCGTACCCTGATTGAGGCGGCCCGCACTATGCTTTCTGAATCAAAATTGCCAATTTTCTTCTGGGCCGAGGCGGTAAACACTGCATGTTATGTGTTAAATCATGTGCTTACTGTCAAAAGAGAAGATAAAACGTGTTATGAATTGCTTGAAAACAGGAAACCGAACTTATCTGGTTTTCAACCTTTTGGGATTAAGTGTGTTATCAAACGCACCAAAGATACTCCGAAAATGGGGGAAGTTGGTGAAATTGGGTTCTTTTTGGGTTATGCCAATGGAACTCCAAACAAACGCGTTTATAACATCAAAAAGCGAATAATGGAGATCGTGTTTGACATAACTCCTTTGAGTTTTGATCCTCCACCGTCCGAATTCGGTCCCAAAAGCGGTTATGATTATGATAAATTATTTGATTCATTTGATCTTCCTGATGTTTCAAAAGAAGTTTCGGAGGTTGTATACATACATCTTGTGAACAAAGATGAAGTGGATGCGAGCTGGAGAGCAAGTATTCCTACTAATGTGTCTTCGAATGTTCCAGTCGCTGATTCTTCGACCGTAAATGATGTTGTTGCTGAGCAGATCCCCAATGCAGCTGCTCAAACTACAAGTGGAGATCTATACGTTGACTTTTCAGCATATCCAAATGTTGTTGCGTCTTCTGGTAATGGTGAAGCTTCTAGTAGTAATGCAAATGCTGAGGGGGAGATTCAATCGAATTTGGGAAACAATCTTCAAGCTCCGGCAATCCCAGTTCCGAGAACAAATATTCATCATCCTGTTGATAATATTATTGGGAATCCAAATGCGGGAGTGCAAACGCGAAGGAGTATTTCAGAGATGCAATGTCTGTTCTCTGCTATCAAGAAAGAAGAAATCTACAATCTTAGCCTGCATGAATGTTTTATCTCTCAGATAGAGCCGAAGAACTATCAAATGGCTCTGAAGGATAATTCTTGGTGTGAGGCGATGCAAGAAGAGTTAGCTCAGTTCGACAAGTTAAAGGTGTGGAATTTGGTCGATCTTCCAAAAGGCCAACATGCAATCAACACGAAATGGGTTTTCAAGTGCAAGAAAGACGATAAGGGTGTCGTTGTCAGAAACAAAGCACGGTTGGTTGTTCAAGGCTTCAATCAGGAGGAAGGGATTGATTATACCGAAGTTTATGCACCGGTGGCAAGACTGGAAGCTATTCGTTTGTTTCTAGCCTTTGCTGCACACATGCGTATCAAAGTCTATCAGTTGGATGTGAAAAGCACCTTCCTTTACGGGAAATTGCATGAAACTGTGTATGTGTCCCAACCACTGGGTTTCGAAGCTCCAGGGTTAGACAACAAGGTCTATTTGTTGGACAAGGCTCTCTACGGTCTCCATCAGGCCCCTCGAGCTTGGTACGAGACGTTGTCAAAGCATCTATTGGAGCATGGGTTCTCTCGTGGTGCAATCGACTCCACACTGTTCATTTTGAAGAAAGGGGGAGATTTTCTGATTGTGCAAATTTACGTTGATGACATAATTTTTGGTTCTTCAAATGAAGAATTGTGTCGTGAGTTCGAAGCGGTGATGAAGTCAAAGTTTGAAATGAGCGCGATGGGCGAGTTATCCTTCTTTTTAGGTCTTCAAGTGAGTCAAGAAAAAACTGGGACGTACGTGCATCAGACAAAGTATGTCCACGAGATTCTCAAAAGATTTGGATTGGAAGATAGCTTACCTTATGACACGCCTCTACCGACAAATCTCAAGCTTTCACCCGATGACGAGAAAGATCCTGAAGTGGATCCGACTCTATATCGAGCAATGATAGGTTCATTGATGTATCTTACTGCTTCACGACCAGATATTATGTTCTCTGTTGTTTGTGTGCTAGGTACCAATCAACTCCGAAGGAGTCTCACTTGAAAGCAGTCAAGCGTATTTTCAGATATCTGAAAGGGACGCCTAAGCTTGGATTGTGGTATCCAGCTGAAGGTGGTCTGGATTTGATGGCGTATGCTGACGCAGATTTCGGAGGGTGCCGGATGAACAGAAAGTCAACCTCTGGCGGCGCACAACTTCTTGGAAATCGTCTTGTCTCTTGGCAATGCAAAAAGCAAGTTGCCGTTTCTCTATCCACGTGCGAGGCCGAGTACATTGCTGCTTCAAGCTACTGTGCTCAGGTTTTGTGGATTCAGCAGCAAATGAGGGACTACGGTTTGAATTTTACTCGAACTCCTATCCTTGTCGATAATAACTCTGCCATTTCCATAACAAACAATCCTGTTAATCACTCACGCACTAAGCACATAGATGTTAGGCATCATTTTATTCGCGACTGTGCTGAGAAGGGTTTAATAGAAGTGGTTAGGGTAGACACCTTAGATAATCTTGCCGACCTGTTTATGAAAACATTTGATCGGGCTAGATTTGAAAATCTGGTCCGAATGATTGGCATGATCAACCCAGAGTAAAACGCTTTCAAAACTCGCATAGAAACTTTATTTTATCTTTTCTGTACAGTTCTTACCGCTTTCGAAAAATTGAAAAACTCCAAAAATATTTTACTTAGTTGTAGGATAAATTTCAGAAAAATACAAAAACATTCGAAAAATTTAAAATGAAGTCGTGTTGAGATATAAGGGAAATGATAGTACATCGGTTAGTCGTATCTGGTGCAGGACTATGGTTTTATGCATAAAATTAACCGTTAACTGTGACAGCTTCATTATATGTTGCTTCGGTAGGTTTTACGCGTAAATAAGAACCTGTCTTTGGTATATAAACATAATGAACTGCGTAACTCGTGTGGCGCATCTCTCGGATATATGGTCTTGGTACCGTAATTTCGTTTGATAGATTACCGAGGTTCTGAGATACGTGGTCTTTATGCTGTTTATCATCTTGGTATCATGGTTGTTTCTTTTACCGAAAATAACGGGGACGCAAGTCTAGATCTTCCATGATACCATACATACATGTAAATATCCTTAATTCATGATGCATTCGACCCAAATAAGTGATAAACAATCACATGTCCCACAAAATTATGCGGGAGTCAAGTTCCTCCTCAATAAGTGATTCTATCACAAATGACTTGCTCCTGTGCCCTTTGCATCTGAAATTCAAATAAGTGAGTATCTCACATTAACTTATACGTCAAAAACAGATGATAAATGGTATACTTACCAGTAAGATGATCTCTCGCGCATACCTTGATACGGGAGTATATTCTGAGGTGAGTAAACATAGTTACTGTCAGCTTAATACACTTAATTCCATATCTCGAAAACAGTGTTTGAAAGCGTGCTAAAACTTAAGTGGACCACAATACCGTTGAACGTCTTGAACTGTCAACATCGTTCTAAACGATTAAAGCTAAAATGCTATGGTTCCTGTGTTAGGTACTGACAGTAAAACCGATATGATTCCTTTGCTCCGATTTCACAAAAAGATAACTAGTGTAAATACGTTCGTAGGTTTAATTTCCATTTAAGTCAAAAATAAAAAAAAACAAAAAAAAAACAAACAAAAAGATTTTGCTTTCTTGTTTCTATGTGCGAGTTATCTTATTAAGAATACTCTAGGGTTGTGAAAATTGTTTAAATAAGTTATTAAATGTTGGTTGTATAATATTTCAATCGTTTATTCTGGGATGTTGGAATTTATTTTTGGGATCCAAGTTTGGGCCGATGTCTCCGGGGTCAAGTTTCTTAATCCGGGGTTAAGTGTTTCAGGTCTGGATCGTTCATCTCAAGATGGAAGATTTGGAGAAGCTGTGTGCATCTGGATCGTTCATCGCAAGATGGAAGATTTGGAGAAGCTGTGTGCGTCTGGATCGTGCATCTCAAAACTGGGGAAGCAGTGATTTCTGAAAAGAAAGTGACGGTTGAGATTGCTAAAGTGCTGGATCTGATTTGGCTTGCCAACCTGAAGGAAGCACATCTGAAGAAGCTTTGGCGCCTGCCTCTAAAGTACAATGAAGAAGATCGTGTTCTAGCGGACCAGTTCATCAAGCTGGTTCAGTTCTGTGTGAAGAACAAGGTCTGGGCAGGAAGCCGCTTCTCGAAGAGAGTATGAAGATCTCAAGAGCAATGAAGACCATGCACTGATCAAGGGGGAGTTTGTTAATGCACTTTAGGTGATAAGTGCATGTCTCCCAATTTGTTAGGGTCTTTATTGTACATTTGTAAAAGATAGTCCCAAGTTTATCCTAGGGACATTTTGTCCAAGTTTTAGGATGGTTTCATTAGTCAGAGTTTTTTGTATGGGACTAAGGTCAGAGTTTGTTTATGTAGACCTTTTGTCTGAGTTTTGTGTAGGTCAAAAGGTCTGAGCTTTGTGCTATTTGTTTTGTCCGGGCTTTCTAGTTAGTCTTGAAAGTCCGGGCTTTGCCTTGTATATATACTTTAATATGGAATAGACAAGGTAACGATTCTGTGTGAAATTCTGTGCACCTAACCCTAATCATTGTGTTTTGTCTGGCGGCTGCTTTGTGTGAGTGACGTCATTCATCTTCATCAAGAATACTCAGTGTATTCTTGATTTCTCTCCCAAATCCTTGCATTCTAGTGTTTCATTTGCAGTGGTTGATCATCAGGTGGATTCCGCACACCTGTTGGTTGCTTTAGCTGAGTGAGATCTTGGATTAAGAGGCCTTACATACCTTCTCATTGGTAAAATTCTTAATGGTTCCATTAAGAGGTAGCCTCTTAATGACCATTCAGAGGCTACCAAACAGCCCCTAAGTTTAGTAGCTGGATCACATAGAAGACCAAATTTACGTATGAAGCATACACGATTAGAAGAGGAGGACAAATACCATTGGCTTGAAGGGTAATTTAGTCATTTCTCAGTTGAACAACTCTCCCCCAATATTTTCAAACGGGTATAACTTTTTCATACGTTAATATTAAAAAAAAATACACCGTATTAACGAGCATTTCATTCTCTTTAATTCAAGAAGTCTATCGCTATAGTTTCCTTAAAAAATTACAGGGATTTGAATACCCATTAGTCCATTACGTGATTACACATTCAACATTAACCATTACGTGATTACACGTTCAATATAAATCCATTACGTGATTACACATTCAATATGAATTGTTATAGCTATGTTATCATAATTATGCTTATTACGTGATTAAACATTTCAATAATAAAAAAATTATAATGAAATCTATTACGTGATTACACATTCAATATAATTTGTTATAATAAAATATTATTACAATTATGCTTCATACGCAATTACACATTTCAATATCACATAGTCAACTATTGTTACGTAATCACTTAGTGGAGTTTCACATAAAATACTATAATGAAATCACGTAATGAGTATTCAAAATCACGTATTGGGTATTCAAAATCCTGTAATTTTTTTAAGAGTAAATTGCCAAAATCGTCCCTGAGGTTTGAGCATGTTTGAATGAAAATGCCAAATAATCTTAAAAGTGAAGAACTATATGGTACAAAAATATTGTTTTGGATGAAAATGCAAATATGCCTAAACCTCAGGGACGATTTTGACAATTTACTCTTTTTTTAAGAGACACTTAATGCAACAAACAACACGCTAGACAGTGTTGTACTATATGTTATTCAACATACTTTATCTTTCCTTCACTTTGACTGTCATTTCTTTTTGAACGGCAAATGTTACAACATTGTCTAGCGAACGGCAAATGTTACCCCCTTGTTCAGGTTTGAAACTGAGACCTCCTCTTTAAGAGATATGTGTCTTTACCAAATGGGCTACCCTACATTGACTTTGACTTTCATTAAACTTTCGCTATTTATTTTTTACTTTACATGTATTAGGTTAATTTCCAGTAAACTAACTTTAAGCATTACAAACATTTGATAACGTCTCCTGTTAGCATTGTGGCTAGAAAGCCAAAAGTGTATTTATTTTAAACCTTTCATTTCCATGGGTATCGTTGTAACTATATTAGTATGCACATCTCACAAACTTTTTACTACAAAGGGGCTAGAAACTCACTTGCGATGATAAGCTTTAAATTGTTGTAGTCTCAAGCAGTGTTTTCAGACCCGGATCGGACCGGCCGGTCTGACCGGTCGGACCAGGAACCGGAGGTTGAGTCAGTTCGGGTCATGGTATCGGGCCAGAAATGCATTGAACCGGAGTTGGACCGGAGTTGAGCCGGTTCGGGTTTTGGAAGGGTTGGACCGGTTTTTTATATATTTTTCCATATTTAACCCTATTAGTTTTTATAATATTTGCGA
Source organism: Helianthus annuus (assembly GCF_002127325.2). NCBI lineage: Eukaryota > Viridiplantae > Streptophyta > Magnoliopsida > Asterales > Asteraceae > Helianthus > Helianthus annuus. The sequence continues at coordinate 132,152,244 of NC_035441.2, forward strand.
TACCTTCCGGTTCTTGTCCAGTCTAACCGGTCGGACCATTGAACCGGCAAGAAGACCGGTTCGACGTCCAGTCCGGTTCTGAAAACATTGGTCTGAAGGATGTCGACACTTGGACACCTTAGTCAAATTTGGTCAACACACATAAGAAAAATGATAAATTTCGCCCCAATGAAAACTATCCGAAAAGTAGCTCCACGCAAAATTTATGCTAAGCGAGAAGCAGGGTTTCACTTAGGGTTAAGTGAAAAGCTAATACACAAAACGATATACAAGCAACATGTACTACTCGAAACGTTCATGCGAAAAGCTATCAGGTGAAAATCATACTTTATGCACGGAAACTATCAGGCGAGAACTATGCCATGCGGAAACTATGCTCTATACGAAATATATTCAGTTCACGCGAAAACATATATTCTTTCGCACGTAAACTAAACCATTCGCGTGATCAAGGGGAAGCGAAAACATATATTCTTACATTAGATGAGTCATGTAACTATACGATCGAGTCATGTACATCCCAAGCTCCCTTTTTTGCGAGATGCGTGGTCCTTTTTTGCGAGATTCGTAGTCCAACTTGTAAACACCCGTGGATGAGTCATGTAACTATACGATTGATATCAACAAATCATTAATACATCTGTATAATTTTGATGTTAATAAAATGAGCTTGCAATTTAACTCGTTTAAAATGTAGAATTATCGCTTTATGTTTAATATCGGATAAACAATTTGATCAAAATACTAAAAATGCTAGTTATATTAAATAATGCAAAACGAGTAGTCAAATGTTCAAATCCCGCCGTAAACTATAAACTAGAATTAAGAGTAAGTTAGATCTGCAACATCTAAAACACAAACTCCACATAAGAAACAAATTTGTCAACCAGCCATTGTAGTCTAGTGACATATCTTGAGGGTAAAAACGGGTACTGGTACCGAATTCTATGTATACCTTTAAAAGTTTTTTTGTATTATGTTTTATTTCATATTATGGTATTTATAGTGTACTCGTATTGATTTTACCTATATGGTACCCGTATCGTATTGGTACTCGTACCAATTTTACCTATTTGGTACTCATACTATATTGGTACTCATGTCAATTTTACCTATTTAGTACTCGTACAAGTGCTCAAAAAGTAAATAAAAACAAAATGGTACCAAGCGGGTACTGTACCGAAAATACCCGTACCAGTACCCGTACTCGTACCCGTACCGTACCTATATATTTGGTACGATATTTGGTACCTAGTTTTGTTCAAATTCGGTACCGGTATTTTCGGTACTGGTACGGGTATAGGTACGGGTACTGTACCAATCCCATCCCTAGGTGAGATAACGCTTAAAGACCATTAGGTCATGTGTTCGATTTCCACAAGGGTTTTTTTCCATATTTATTTACTTCTGAATTTGTGTATAACACCATCGGGTGGGGTATGACCCCCTTTCCCCACCTCCACGTCACCCTCCACCTCATCACCTTCTTCTTCCTATTCCTTTTCCTCATCACCAAGAAATAGTTTCCCCATCCAATAATATTAAGAGAGAGTATGAGAATCAAGAGAGAGGAAAAAAACGGCAGAGTAGGAGAATTCCCCGAGCTCACCGAAATCTCAGGGGAGGGGGGGGGGTGTTCCCTGACGGGGATGAGTGCCACATCAGCTTCCCGGACCACACCCTGTAGTCTAAGCATTATTACCTAGTGGAGATGGATATAATCGGGTGATTCTACTTCGTCAGTGATCCGAATTTGGTGTTAAAAAATATAAAGTTACACAATCTTGGTAACTAAAATTGGTACATCTATTTTCATGAAAAAGAAACCTTTAAAATTTTAAAAGGTTTGTTTATAAAGAAAAGTGAAAACGATTGCAATTGAAACTACAATGTGGTTTTCCTCATCCTTCCCACAACCTTCCCCTTTGTCTCTCTGCAAACACTCCTCTCAATCACTAACAAAAATCCCAGCTGCTGGTGGTGCCGCCGGTTGCTCGGCGGCGACACCTTCCATACTTCCCTTCCATGTGAAATCGATTACAAGCACATCGAACCCATTTGTGAAACACTGCGTCAAGCTTCGTAACAGCACCTCTTATCGCCATTCTCATGGCTCTGTTCTTCTTGTCGGCACTACTCCAATCAGGTATCTGTTTCTAATCTTAAACCCAGTTTGTTTATACTCTTATGAATCTTGTTTTAATTGTGGGTTGAACAAATAGCATGTTCGAACAGCATAAAGCTGCAATTTTTAGGAAATATCTTTCAAAATTATAATCTGTTTGTTCCACTAGTTCTTGAAATTTGATTGGTTTAGACCAGATGTTTGCAGTCAAAGCAAGCGATCGGATTTTAATTATTTTTGGGTGTTTTATGTGTTTGAACTTTTTGTATGTTGTTTGTTCTAGTTTTTGGGGATATCTGCTTATTCATATTGGATTATATCGATGTTTTAAGAATATACTCTTCGTAAAATTTAAATTAGTTATGTTGCAATGGCCATTGGGTGATTTTGGGATGAAGTCTGATGGGTTGAACTCTTTAACCCGTCTGACCGATTGAACTCTATAGCCCGTCTGACAGGTTGAACTCTATAGCCCGTTTTAGGGGTTGGACTGTCCAGCCCGCTTGCCGGGTTGTGACGTGTTGAACTATCTAACCCGCCTGCCACGTTGTGACGGGTTGAGGCATCTAACCCGTGTGCCAGGTTGAACGATGTAAAGCCATCAACAGGTTGAACTATCTAACCCGTATGACGGGTTTGGGCTTGAACCATGGCACAAGTAGATTTATTATGACAGTGATGAGTCATTCATAGTTTCAAAACATTGGCTTTTACATAAAATCAGGGAAATGTTCAACTTTCAAGAGTCTAAGGACGAGAAGGCGAGTAGAATAGATTGTTTACTTTTACATGAGAACGCCGAGGTTCCAGAAGATTTGGTAGAAAGTGGTATTCGTATAGTCCGTGTTAGTTCAGTTGTGATGAAGAAACTTTGTGGAGTGCAATCAACCGAATCCATTGATGCAGTTTCTCTAGTGAAGATTCCTTCAACTTTTCACAATCTAGATGATGACCACCATCAAGGTTTTTCAAAATGGTTCCCGTCTGTTTTTCGAATTCTGGTTCTTGATGGAATTCAGGTTATTTGCACTTTTGCGTTCTTATGTTAGTAGCATTTTTGTGTTGTACAAATGGGTCAATCTGTTTTTTAATCTCTAATGGGTCAAACGGGTTAACATAAATTAACTTACTGAAGTGAAACGAGTCAAATGGGTAATCTTACGAGTATTTTTTTTTTTTTTTTTTTTTTTTGAAATTTCGGACTATTGTTGTAATGATATAAATTTTTAATCATGTTTGAAATATCAAATTATTTATAAACTTATTTGAATGGACAATAAAAAGTGTATGCGGGTTGGTTCAACCGGACCCGACCACGTTGACCCGTCTGAGGAAATTGCATCTCTGGTTTTGTTATACCTTTAAATAGTTATCGTTTCTGATTTTCTGTCATTCATTGCAACTTATTTTTGTGGCAATTTGTTTACAAATGATTGTTTTAATGGCAGGACCCTGGTAATCTTGGCACCTTATTACGATCAGCCGTTGCGTTTGGATGGGTAATTAACCAAATCTCAAGAGTTTTCAAACATTTTACATACCGAAAAAACAACTTAATGTTTTTGTACAAATTTAAAGAAGTTTTTAGTCAAACGTTGATTGGTGGCAGGATGGTGCTTTTCTACTCCCGGGATGTTGTGATCCTTTCAACGAGAAAGCGCTTAGAGCGAGTCGTGGTGCATCATTCCAGCTTCCAATGGTTTCGGGCCAATGGTCTGATTTACAATCTCTTGTCGACGGGTCTAAAATGAAAATCCTTGCGGGGGATCCAGGGAGCAAGGATGGGCCAGTTTCTTGTCTCACAAACGAACTTGCGTATTCTTTGATAGATACGAAATTGTGTCTTGTTTTGGGTAGTGAAGGGAGCGGGATTTCTGAAAAAGCTCGGGAGGCGTCTGAGCTAGTAAGCATTAGAATGGGTGGGGAATTTGAGTCGCTAAATGTCTCTGTTGCTGGGGGCATTTTTTTGTTCATGTTACAACCTCAAAAGAAAGAACTTGTTAAATAGTATGGTTGTTAACATTTGCTTCATATGTGTTACCGACCTAGACCAACAAACAAATCATTTTTCTCTAAGGTGCTGTTTGTTTTTGAAGAGGTAAAAGATCTGCAGTCTGCGGACCACATCTGCAGGCATCTGCAGGAGAAGAGGTGGACCAAAGGTCTGCAGTCTGCAAGGAGAAGAGTGTTTGTTTTTTTACTTATACAAAAACCTCTTCTCACAACACACACATAACACACCTCTCTCTCTCTCTCTCACTGAGAACAATCAAGAAGAACCAGTAAATCTGTGAGCAAATTCAATTGGGTTTGACTTTATGATCAATAAAAAACTAATAAACATCACAAGAACTCACCTGAATTTACATCAACTTCACGAGGGTTTTGGTTGACTAGTGGCACACAGTTGCAGCTGTTAATGTGGGTTCGTTAGTAACAGAGAGTGAAGAAGAAAAGATGGTGGTGGTTCTAAAGAGAGAGTGTAGCTCCGATGATGATGGTGGTGGTGATGTATTAGGTGGCGGTGGTGGTGGTTCTATTTTCTGGTTTTTGTTCTATTGACGGTGGTGGTGGTGGTGGTGGTGACGGTGGTGGTGAGGATTGACGGTGACGGTGGTGGTGAGGATTGACGGTGAACGTGATGTGGTGGATCTGGGTGGTGGAGGTTGAAGAGGAGAGGAGAGAAGAGAAGATGTTTGAAGAGGTTTGAAGACATGGGTATAAGTCTGCTTGGGGAAGAGGGGAGGCAGAGGTAAAAGGTCTGCAGATCTTCAAGAAAACAAACAAGCTGCAGGACCCTTATATCTGCGCGCGTCTGCGCGACGCAAACATAAATGCTCAAAAGAGCTTTTGCCCAAAAAACAAACACCACCTTAGTGATTAGACAACCATCTAAGCATTTTTCTAGTGTTTGGAAGTCGAATATATCTTATAGTGTCACAAGTTCGCTCAGACAATGATTACAAGTTCGACATTGTTCCGGCTAGGGTACATTCTTGCCCTTTAACATTTAGCATTAACACTTACACCTCCTCAACTTTGTAAGATCTTTGTAAAATGTCATTTTGACTCCCTCGAGATTTTACGTACTTATTTTATGTACGTGTCGTTATAAATTCAAATTGCTTTACGTTTTTTAAATTGAGTCATGTCAAATAAAATACGTTTTTGTGCCTACTTTATGGATGTCTTCAGTTGGTATACGTTTTGACGTCAATTTTGTTCGAAAACGAATCAGGTCAAATATAATATGTTTTCAGACGGTATATATTCGAGTTAGTTTACGTTTCACGAGTCATGTCAAATATATTACGTTTCCATGCCTATTTTTATGGGTTAGTCATGTTTTGATCGATAAGCAATTACAAAAAAAAAATTAGTACGTTGAAATCACGTTAAAAAACTGCCCCCGCAACACGGGGAGTCAATTCTAGTTAATAAAACGCAGGGAAGGGTCTAAAATAGTGTTATACGTTCCAATGTTCTGGAAAGAAAGCTCACACTGGTAAAATGTTTGATTGATAGAATGTACAAGTTTAGGTTTCTATAGGGGTATTTATATCCGGTATGTATATATAGCCTTTAGTATATCATGTTTACATTGTGTCTAATTTCCCCGTTAAGCTATGGCCAGAGAGAGACCTGTAGGTTGGAACGTAAAAAAATCAATCATTGCGTTAATAACCAGCCCAGTCAGCATCCAAGAAGACATAAAGGAACCCGAGCTGTGACAGAGAAGCAACCCATGATTAATTGTGCCTTCTAAGTATCAGGGGATGCGTTTGACAATAGATTAATGATTCTCGGACGGAGTATGCATGTAATGACACAATTTGTTGATAACAAATGTAATGTGAGGTCTGGATAAGGTGATATATTGTAGAGCCCAAACTAGCTGACTATATCTAAATGATCTTAGCATAAAAGGGCTATCACCAAATGACAAGGACTAGGAGTTTGCTTGTAGGAGATGGCACTAGTTTGTAGCCCGTAAAACCAATACATTAAGAAGCTAAAATGTACATTTTTAAGAAAGAAGAATGGCCTTGCCTTGGGGAATAAGTTCATTTCCCAAAAACTAATCAAGATTCTCAAGATCATTAATAGGACAGTCTTTGTTGAGCAATTAAATAACACAGTGTTGTTACAAGTTATAATGATGTCATTTACGTAAACAAGTATGTATAGAAGTTTTTTCCCATGTTTATAAGTGAATCAAAAAGGATCAATTTTGGAGCCATGAAATTCCAAAGATTGATGAGCCTGTGATAGACGATGAAACCAAGCCCGTGGAGCTTGTTTAGAACCATAAAGGGACTTGTGTAACATACAAACGTGATTCGAATGCTTGGGACCAACTAAGCCTTATGGTTGTTTAAGGTGGATTTTCTCGGTAAGATCACCATGTAAGAATGCATTTTAAATATCAAACTGATGAAATGACCATTGCTTTGTAACAACAAGAAAGAGAACAACTTAAATGGTAGTGGACTTGACAACATGATTGAAGATTTCATGAAAGTTAATGCCAGATTGTTGACGAAACCCTTTGGTACAAGACGAGCTTTGTAATGTGTAACAACGCTATGTTGATATGTCTTTATCCTGTAAACCCACTTGCAATCAATAAAATTAGTTTTAGTACTAGGAGGGACGAGAGTCCAAGTACCATTTTTGACAAGTGCTCTAAATTCCTCGACCAAGGCTTGATGCCACTTCAGATGTTGGTTTGCAATGATATTGTAAATGGTTTCGATAGAACGTTGTGAAGGCGTGGAAACATGATTGGCAGAATGACTAAATGGAACACTAAGGTTTTGGATTATGTTGAAGGCTGGGAGGATGTCTTCGAGGAGGATGATTAGAAGGAGGAGGCCATGATTCAGATAAAGAGGAGGAAGGATGAGGAAATTTAGGAGATTTGGGAGTGTTTGGTGTAGGAGGTGTGTAGAGGTGAGGGTGTAGGAGAGGACGGGTTAAAAATTTCACCAGGTGGAATAGTAAAATTAGAAAAGAACGTGTAAGCGTTTATGTATGTGTTTGGTGGACTTGGAGGAACAAATTGAGGAGGAGCATGAAAAGGAAAGTTGTGTTCTAGAAAGCAAACATGCCGAGCAATATAGATGTGATATGTTGTAGGATCTAGACATCTATAACCATGATGCTTGAGACTGTATCCAAGGAAGATATAAGAGGTGGAACAGAAATCCATTTTGTGAGGATTGTATGGTCGATGATGTAGAAAACATTAACAACCAAACATAGGAAGGAATGAGTAGTCAGGATGTCGGCGAAAGAGTTATTCAAAGGCATGAGTATTCAAGATGTCGGCGAAAGAGATGTTCAAAGGGAGATTTGTTGGGGGATAGAATATTGTTAGAAAATAGTAAGGCCAATTCCAACAACAAATGGATGGTGGTGTTCGAAAAAGTTGTTTTGCTCACTTGTATGTGGACATGACAATCAGTGGATGATTCAAAGAGATGTAAAGATGTTGGCCAAAAGGTAAAATCCACCGTACCAATTGGTTTGCATTTGTTTGATTTTGGTGTTGAATTGTCGTTCAATTATGAGGACAAAGCTTGTAGAAAAAATTGTGAACACCAGACTTTTGTGTTAACGGAAAGATCGACATATAAAGAATGAAATGATTAACACAAATCATAAATTATCAGCGGCCATCAGATGATAGGAGAAGCACAAGGCCCCCAACATCACAATAGAGTAAATTAAAGTAATCTGAACGACGGTAATTGGAATTACACAAATGTAGATTAGTAGATTTGCCCAAAGGAAAGTAGTACAAGAAATGTAATTTGATTTTGTAGAAACGAGAAGTGAACTGGAAAGCATAAATTGAACGACATAGTGATGTGGATGATCAAGCCTCTTGTGCCAAATGGTAGAAGACGCTCGCATAGCAAAGACAACAAGTTCATTAAAAGTGTGGAGATGTGGAAGACGAAGAATGTGAAGACAGTGCTCACCAGGAATAAGTTCATTTCCCAAAAACTAATCAAGATTCTCAAGATCATTAATAGGACAGTCTTTGTTGAGCAGTTAAAAAACACAGTGTTGTTACAAGTTATAATGATGTCATTCACGTAAACAAGTATGTATAGAAGTTTTTCCCATGTTTATAAGTGAAGCGAAAAAGATCAGTTTTGGAGCCATGAAATTCCAAAGATTGATGAGCCTATGACAAACGATGAAACGAAGCCCGTGGAGCTTATTTAGAACCATAAAGGGACTTGTGTAACATACAAACGTGATCCGAATGCTTGGGACCAACTAAGCCTTATGGTTGTTTAAGGTGGATTGTATCGGTAAGATCACCATATAAGAATGCATTTTGAACATCAAACCGGTGAATTGGTCATTGCTTTGTAACAACAAGAAGGAGAACAACTTACATGGTAGTGAACTTGACACCATGATTGAAGGTTTCATGAAAGTCAATGCCAGATTATTGACGAAACCCTTTGGTACAAGACGAGCTTTGTAACGTGTAACAACGCTATGTTGATATGTCTTTATCCTGTAAACCCACTAGCAATCAATAAAATTAGTTTTAGTGCTAGGAGGGACGAGAGTCGAAGTACCATTTTTGACAAGTGCTCTAAATTCCTCGACCAAGGCTTGATGCCACTTCAGATGTTGGTTTGAAATGGTAATGGAAATGGTTTCGACAGAAAGTTGTGAAGGCGTGGAAACATGATTGGCTGAAGGACTAAATGGAACACTAAGGTTTTGGATTATGTTGAAGGCTGGGAGGATGTCTTCGAGGAGGATGATTAGAAGGGGGAGGCCATGATTCAGATAAAGAGGAGGAAGGATGACGAAATTTAGGTGATTTGGGAGTGTTTGGTGTAGGAGGTGTGTAGAGGTGAGGGTGTAGGAGAGGACGGGTTAAAAATTTCACCAGGTGGAATAGTAAAATTAGAAAAGAACGTGTAAGCGTTTATGTAAGTGTTTGGTGGACTTGGAGGAACAAATTGAGGAGGAGCATGAAAAGGAAAGTTGTGTTCTAGAAATCAAACATGCCGAGCAATATAGATGTGATATGTTGTAGGATCTAGACATCTATAACCATGATGCTTGGGACTGTATCGAAGGAAGATATAAGAGGTGGAATGGAAATCCATTTTGTGAGGATTGTATGGTCGATGATGTAGAAAACATTAACAACCAAACACATGAAGGAATGAGTAGTCAGGATGTCGGCGAAAGAGTTATTCAAAGGTATGAGTATTCAAGATGTCGGCGAAAGAGATGTTCAAAGGGAGATTTGTTGGGGGATAGAATATTGTTAGAAAAGAGTAAGGCTAATTCCAACAACAAATGGATGGTGGTGTTCGAAAAAGTTGTTTTGCTCACTTGTATGTGGACATGATAATCAGTGGATGATTCAAAGAGATGTAAAGATGTTGGCCAAAAGGTAAAATCCACCGCACCAATTGGTTTGCATTTGTTTGATTTTGGTGTTGAATTGTCGTTCAATTATGAGGACAAAGCTTGTAGAAAAAATTGTGAACACCAGACTTTTGTGTTAACGGAAAGATCGACATATAAAGAACGAAATGATTAACACAAATCATAAATTATCAGCGGCCATCAAATGATAGGAGAAGCACAGGGCCCCCAACATCACAATATAGTATATTAAAGTAATCTGAACGACGGTAATTGGAATTACACAAATGTAGCTTAGTAGATTTTCCCAAAGGAAAGTAGTACAAGAAATGTAATTTGATTTTGTAGAAACGAGAAGTGAACTGGAAAGCATAAATTGAACAACATAGTGATGTGGATGATCAAGCCTCTTGTGCCAAATGGTAGAAGACGCTCGCATAGCAAAGACAACAAGTTCATTAAAAGTGTGGAGATGTGGAAGACGAAGAATGTGAAGACAGTGCTCACCAGGAATAAGTTCATTTCCCAAAAACTAATCAAGATTCTCAAGATCATTAATAGGACAGTCTTTGTTGAGCAGTTAAATAACACAGTGTTGTTACAAGTTATAATGATGTCATTCATGTAAACAAGTATGTATATAAGTTTTTCCCATGTTTATAAGTGAAGCGAAAAGGATCAGTTTTGGAGCCATGAAATTCCAAAGATTGATGAGCCTATGACAGACGATGAAACCAAGCCTGTGCAGCTTGTTTAGAACCATAAAGGGACTTGTGTAACATACAAACGTGATCCGAATGCTTGGGACCAACTAAGCCTTATGGTTGTTTAAGGTGGATTGTCTCGGTAAGATCACCATGTAAGAATGCATTTTGAACATCAAACCGATGAAATGGTCATTGCTTTGTAACAACAAGTGTCACACCCCGACCACGTAAAACAACAAAACGTGGTGGAAACGTCAGGGAGTGTTGTAACAGAATCATTGTTTCACAACCATGGAAAAAATAGTTTCGTTTTATTAAATCAAATGTATTACATCACATTAGAAATTGAAACAAAACATAAACAAATAGTCTTTGGTTGTTATTAAGTCACTAAGGCCTCGTCCATTCCTATGTGAGCACACACCAATATCATCATTAAATATCATCAACTATTGTACCTGAAAGACATGTGAAAATACGTCAGCATAAAAATGCCGGCGAGTACATAGGTTTTATGTGAGTGTCAGATTCATGGCTCGTTTTACATGTTGCAATGCTTATTTAAAAACCTTATTTTGAAAAGTATAGCATTGCGACAAAATTAACCAACTCAAATCAAGTTGATTATAATTTATAAAATCTCGTAGCCATGCTTCTTAACTCCAAAAAAAACATTTGTTTAATTAAACCCAGATTGGAAATCATTTTTTGAAATAATAACTCGAATAGTATATATATATATTGTTAGAAAAACCTTGTAGTATAACTTTGTTTTTGATAACCTTGCCCAAGTGATCCAGATAACGCAACGATATATAATGTGTTAAAAGCATTTATATATAGGAAGTACCAGCGGCGTATCCACCATGCTTTTAGCACAATACACCTGCCCCGTTACCTAATCACTTCCCTAACCCAACGGTTCAAACAGATTTCAAACGGTTCATGTCAATCAACAGATACAAATGGTTCACACGGTTCAACAGTTACAAACGGTTCACATAATTCAATGGTTACAAACGGTTCACATAATCAAATGGTTACAACGGTTCACATAGTCAAATAGTTACAATGGTTCAAAATGTAATTCAATGTGTCCATATGCTGGATGAGCATATGCAGCAAAATGTAATGTAAAACAATGTACTAAGTATGCACACAATGGACATACATAGCATAAAAACATAATGAAATCATGTACTAATAGTGTACTAATGAACATAGCAAGTATATGATATAAAAACATGAAAGTAACAAGTAGGCACATGTGTTTCACCCCAAAACGTTTGAAAAACAGTAAAAGAGGGGTCTATGTACTCACTTGAGGGTGCTTAGAAGTCTTGAACAACAACCAAGCAAAGCTAGAGGGATCACGGAAATCAAACGGCACCTAATATAGGTAACTACATTAATAATCGGACCTAACTCGGAAGATCAGATAGTATGAGGTTTCGCAAACCAAATGAGTATTGGAACTCATATGATATGGTCTAACAAAGCCTACATACTAAAATGAAACCTAACCTAAGTGCTTACGACCCGATATGACCCGTTTAGGTAGCTTACGCTACTTTAACGCGTCGTTCGCGTAAAATGCGTTCGGAACGCCTAACTAGTCCTATGACAAGTAATATATGCCTTAACATGTCTAATATTATTGTCTAATCAGTTTAGATATCAAAATTTAGGTTACATATGCATAAAATGAATTTATGCATAAAAAGGGTATTTTGGTAATTTTCCTAAGGCATATAAACTACCTATCATACGATTAATTAAACCTAGGTGACCATAAGGTATAACCTCGGAAGGTTATTCCCTATGCTACTATGGTCACTAAACATGTTTGGTCGGATCCTAATGATCGAACAAACGGGTCGTGTTCGAAAGTCTAAGCGGGTGTTTAGTCCGCTTGACTTACGACTCTACACAAGCAATAAACTAAAAAGTGACGAGCTAAACATGCTAAAACATGTTTAATTAAGTTGGAAAACAGGTTTGGTATCAAAACAAACGGTTTTGATACCTATAAGTAGCTTGGTTACAAAATACGCGAGAAAACGCATTTTGGCCGAAACTACGACTCGTCACTGAGCCTAGATAACGTGGTAATCAGTAGGTATAGTCACTAGGGACCATAACCATCGTGATTAAGCTCACGTTATGAAGTTCAAACGAACTTCGTGTTGACCATAAATTGGTCAAAGCAGAAAGTCAAACGTAGTTTGACTTTAACGATAAAAACGAATGAAAAGAACGAAAGAATACTTACAAAAGGTCCCCGCAAGCTATGATCCGATTTACTCTCAGGTATGAAGCATAAACTTCAACTTCGAGAGCCAAAATCAGATCATTGTGGGTTTTTTAAGTGAAAGGATCTGGGTATATATAGGAAATCTAGAACCGTTAGGATCGTTCATCGTAAAACGAGCTTCAATCTCATCCGTACACATGTGCCCATGGTTTTGTGAAACCATGGGAGCCCATAGTTTCATTAAAACCATGTGCAAATGAGGGTAACAGCTGGAACAAGCTGGAATTTAGATTTTTCATTTTGGTCCCTTCCTAAGATAACTATGGCAGAATGTCAATTTTGGTCCCTGAACTTCAGAATCTTGCATTTCGGCTCATTTTTGACACGTTTAAGCCCCGTTAACCTCATTTCAAGGCTCTAAAATGAAGTTAAAGTATAGGGAACTCAAAACATGTTCAAAAATATGTCGGATGTCGGTTCGTTTGGTCGTACGGTTGCGTTGTTCGGTTAATTACGACGGAAGTCGTAACGAACGCAAAAACGATCCAAATCAAGCGACGAATGGAATTTTCTTATGCCAAACACTAAAATAAAATATTTGAATGCTTACATAAATTTTTTGATGTCCGGATGTATTCAGAACGTAAGATATGCGCGAAAATGCAAACTTATGCACTTTTTGACGCTTTTAGTCCCTGAATGAACATAAAGTTTATTTTTGCGCACAAAACACCTCAAAGCCTATTTCTAAGCTATGTAAAGGATATTTAAGGCATATTTATCTTATGATCAAGTTCCGGATTGTTCGTTACAGTTCAAATCGGCATACTTTCGCAGTTTGTCAATTTTAGTCCCTGTAAGCGAACAAACTTGATTTCGGCATACTAAACCATCTAAAACTTATTTCTAAGTTATGTAAAGGTTATTTAAGGTATGTTAAGCCTATGTCACTATTCCAGAGTGTTTGTTGCATTAAACTGGTTATATTTACGCATCAGATCGCGTATAACCTTCTAGAAAGCGATTTAAGGCACGGAATCGAACAAGAATTGAAATGTGCAAAGGATACACATGTTTAAACAAATCCCAAGTATGAAACCCAATATTTCATTGATTTGGTTTTTGTTTGATGGTCGCAGTGGCACAGGTGTCACAGTCTCCCCTACTTTAGAAAATTTCGTCCCGAAATTTATTCGTAGGAGTATGTTTGTGACTTTGTGTCAAATAACCACCAGAGATATGCAAGGCATAATCCTGTCATTTCCTTAACAGACATTCTTTAGAAACGAAAATGAATGGACGGGGTCATTTTCCTCAACGAGTATTCTTCAGAAGCGGAAATGAAGGAATAAACAAACAGAGATTCATTTCCTCAACGGACAATATTCAGAAACGAAAATGAACAGGCGGAGTCATTTTCAACGGGTGCTTTATCAGAAACGGAAATGAAAAGGATGAACAAACGGATATTCATTTCCTTAACGGATAATCTTCTGAAACGAAAATGAACGGACGGAGTCATTTTCAACGGTTGCTTCCTCAGAAATAGAAATGAAGGAATAAACAAACAGAGATTCATTTCCTCAACAGACAATCTTCTGAAACGAAAATGAATGGACAGAGTCATTTTCAACGGTTGCTTCCTCAGAAACGGAAATGAAGGAATAAACAAACAGAGATTCATTTCCTCAACGGACAATCTTCTGAAACGAAAATGAACGGACGGAGTCATTTTCAACGGTTGCTTCCTCAGAAACGGAAATGAAGAAATAAACAAACGGATATTCATTTCCTCAACGGACAATCTTTAGAAACGAAAATGAACGGACGGAGTCATTTTCAATAGTTGCTTCCTCAGAAACGGAAATGAAGGAATAAACAAACGGATATTCATTTCCTCAATGGACAATCTTCATAAACGAAAATGAACGGACGGAGTCATTTTCAACGGTTGCTTCCTCAGAAACGGAAATGAAGGAATAAACAAACGGATATTCATTTCCTCAACGGACAATCTTCAGAAACGAAAATGAACGGACGGAGTCATTTTCAACGGTTGCTTTCTCAGAAACGGAAATGAAAAGGATAAACAAACGGATATTCATTTCCTCAAAGGACAATCTTCAGAAACGAAAATGAACGGACGGAATCATTTTCAACGGTTGCTTCATCAGAAACGGAAATGAAAAGGATTAACTCTAGACACATGACAAAACTTGCTGTGGTTTCTGTGCACTAAATTCCATAATTATGTACGCGTCCATAATTACGTGATTCCTTGCATAGTCCGCACAATGCGTTTCATAATGTGTAGGGGAATAAAATCAAACCTGTGATGAGTGTGACTAAACCACCATAGGGTCCTTAATTAGATCGATAAATGATCTCTTTAATTAGACCACCTATGGAGTCCTTTCAGCTGTATCATCACATGATATTCCTAACCAAATTTTTGGATCAATCTGTTTAACTAGACCACTCAAGGTGTCTAATTATGGAATAGTACTTTATAATCCAAGGGACTTAACTATAACGTAGAAGCCCATTAAAGATTTAAGGTAGTATCTTTGGTTATCCTATTATGCATTTCCTTATATGAAGATATGGAAGATTCTACGAGGATTTGGATAACAAAAATTTGGATCACACAAAAACATACATAAGCACATAATCACATAATTGTTTAACTTGACCTTTAACTTGTTATTGTCTTGTCATTGATTGCTATTAACTTGACGACGATTTGAACATGGGTATTCAAGGTATACCAGGAACCCAGTCGATGGCCTTCAACGTCCTCAAGCATCTATCTGAAAGATAGGATAATCTTCCAAAATTCGATTTTTTTTATTACAAGGAATCATCACATTCGAATTAAGGTATACAACAAATAAGGACTTACGGAAATACCCTTGGGTATCCTATAAAGGATTGGGTATTCGTCCAGAGTTGTAACTTGCGCCTTGTACTTCGTTTTCCTTGGAGGAAACGGGTACTTATGATTTTCGTGGAAAACGCAAGAGATCATAAGGTGGGAGAATTTTTTTTTGGGGTAGTCTGTTCTTCAAGGAATACGATTCCTTGATTGTCGGTATTGTAGGGGATATGTTGTTTATACATGCAACCATATCAATATATATATTGCGATGTAAAATAAAAGATTTATTTATAAACAACAATTACAACTGTTTCATGGACCATGACCACAAAAGAAAATAATACATAAGGCTTGATTATTTCTAAACAGTGTTGTCTTCCAATTGGTCAGATGCTCATCCCTGCGCTGGATTCGCATTAGCAAGCTTTGGGCAGTTTCTTCGGAAATGGTCCATCTCGGCACAATTGAAGCAAGAACCTGGTGGAAAACGACCTTGAGCGGGATTGTTGCCAGCTTGATTTGGTGCAGCTGCAGCTGGGCAAACTCTTGCTGTATGGCCTATGAGTCCACAAGTTTGGCATTTGCGGCACTTTACATTGGCATGATGATGGAGGCTACATTGGTTGCACAAGGGTGCAGTTCCGTTGTAGGGCTTTCTAGCAGGGGGTTGAGCTGGTTGGTTGGGGACGGCTTGATCATTGTGAGTGACCATGGCGAAGTTCTAAGAAGCCTTTCGCTTCTTTGACTTCTTAGGGGATCCAGTCTGTTCCTCCTTGGGTTTCGATTCCTCGATCGGTTTCTTGTCACTTTTTCGAAAAAATTTACCTTTCCTGATCTGAGATTCAGTCAAGGTAGCGGATAGGTCAATGGCCTGTCTAACTGTAGTGGGATTACTACTAGTCACAATGTCTTGTACTGAGTCAGGGAGGCCATCAATATACTTTTCGATTGCCTTATCCAAAGGCGTGACCATGTTTGGGCATAACAGACTTAACTCCTCATAACGATCCGTGTAGGCTCGATGCTCACCGCTATTTTTCTTAAGATCATCAAATTCCCTTTCCAAGGCCCTGATCTCGTGACGAGGACAGAATTCCTTCATCATCAGAGCTCGAAGCTCTTCCCACGTTTGAGCCAGTGCCACATCGGCACCCCTATCTCTCATCACACTGTTCCACCACGTCAAAGCTCGCTTCTCAAAGACACTAGAAGCGAAGTCTACCATTCGCTCGTTTGGGCATTGAACATGTCTGAAGGTGCTCTCTAGACTCTCGAACCATTGCAGAAGTGCAGTCGCTCCTTGAGATCTAGAAAACTTTGAAGGCTTAGCCGAGTTAAACGTCTTGAAGTTGCAGGGGGCATTGTTGTTTTTGAGAGCTTGGTTACATTAAGCAACGATGTTCGGTATTGCAGCAGTCTTTTGCTACGTAATGACAGCTGCCAGATCTTCAATAGGTATCTGATTTTCGCGTCGTGGAGGCATTCTAAAAGGGGAAACAAGAGAGGAAACAAGTGAAATGGCATTGGGTAAGAATAGGATGTTACAATTACCGACCAAAAGCATGGGTGATGGTCATTTGTTTGAACCACGAAGCAAACAAACGACACTCAAAGGCTGAATCAAAGTAAATAGGTCCTCATAATGTATCGCGAAGACATGCTCGCCTATAAGTGGACACTCACCCCAAGAGTTCCCAGGTAAGAGTGACTGGTCCGATACTGCGGATTTGTACGAATACTCTAGCCTTAGACAGAAAACCCAGGGTACAGGCACCCACCCTTCCAGTTTACACGTGTTCACATTAATGAGACCCAAACTTTGATGGGATGTTGAAAATTTTGAAGGTTCAAAACCTTATAATAAATCATCCTAGAACAGATGATTAGTTTTCAAAGCAGATTCGAATTTTGTGTTCTTATTGTGGTTGTTGCCTAAAGATAGGAAACAGTATTGTTTTATGACTAAACGCAAGTAAACTCGCGTTAGGATCCTAGGAAGGTTATAGTCTAGGTCAAAGCATTACTAATAACCTAATTCCCTATAACCATTGGCTCTGATACCAATTTTCTGTCACACCCCGACCACGTAAAACAACAAAACGTGGCAGAAGCGTCAGAGAGTGTTGTAACAGAATCATTGTTTCACAACCATGGAAAAAATAGTTTCGTTTTATTAAATCAAATGTATTACATCACATTAGAAATTGAAACAAAACATAAACAAATAGTCTTTCGTTGTTATTAAGTCACTAAGGTCTCGTCCATTCCTATGTGAGCATACACCAATATCATCATCAAATATCATCAACTATTGTACCTGAAACACATGTGAAAATACGTCAGCATAAAAATGCCGGCGAGTACATAGGTTTTATGTGAGTGTCAGATCCATGGCTCATTTTACATGTTGCAATGCTTATTTAAAAACCTTATTTTGAAAAGTATAGCATTGCGACAAAATTAACCAACTCAAATCAAGTTGATTATAATTTATAAAATCTCGTAGCCATGCTTCTTAACTCCAAAAAAAACATTTGTTTAATTAAACCCAGATTGGAAATCATTTTTTGAAATAAAAACTCGAATAGTATATATATATATATATATATATATATATATATATTGTTAGAAAAACCTTGTAGTATAACTTTGTTTTTGATAACCTTGCCCAAGTGATCCAGATAACGCAACGATATATAATGTGTTAAAAGCATTTATATATAGGAAGTACCAGCGGCGTATCCACCATGCTTTTAGCACATTACACCCGCCCCGTTACCTAATCACTTCCCTAACCCAACGGTTCAAACAGATTTAAAAGGGTTCATGTCAATCAACAGATACAAATGGTTCACACGGTTCAACAGTTACAAACGGTTCACATAATTCAATGGTTACAAACGGTTCACATAATCAAATGGTTACAACGGTTCACATAGTCAAATAGTTACAATGGTTCAAAATGTAATTCAATGTGTCCATATGCTGGATGAGCATATGCAGCAAAATGTAATGTAAAACAATGTACTAAGTATGCACACAATGGACATACATAGCATAAAAACATAATGAAATCATGTACTAATAGTGTACTAATGAACATAGCAAGTATATGATATAAAAACATGAAAACATGAAAGTAACAAGTAGGCACATGTGTTTCACCCCAAGACGTATGAAAAACAGTAAAAGAGGGGTCTATGTACTCACTTGAGGGTGCTTAGAAGTCTTGAACAACAACCAAGCAAAGCTAGAGGGATCACGGAAATCAAACGGCACCTACTATAGGTAACTACATTAATAATCGGACCTAACTCGGAAGATCAGATAGTATGAGGTTTCGTAAACCAAATGAGTATTGGAACTCATATGATATGGTCTAACAAAGCCTACATACTAAAATGAAACCTAACCTAAGTGCTTACGACCCGATATGACCCGTTTAGGTAGCTTACGCTACTTTAATGCGTCGTTCGCGTAAAACGCGTTTGGAACGCCTAACTAGTCATATGACAAGTAATATATGCCTTAACATGTCTAATATTATTGTCTAATCAGTTTAGATGTCAAAATTTAGGTTACATATGCTTAAAATGAATTTATGCGTAAAACGGGTATTTTGGTAATTTTCCTAAGGCATATAAACTACCTATCATACGATTAATTAAACCTAGGTGACCAGAAGGTATAACCTCGGAAGGTTATTCCCTATGCTAGTATGGTCACTAAACATGTTTGGTCGGATCCTAATGATCGAACAAATGGGTCGTGTTCGAAAGTCTAAGCGGGTGTTTAGTCCGCTTGACTTACGACTCTACACAAGCACTAAACTAAAAAGTGACGAGCTAAACATGCTAAAACATGTTTAGTTAAGTTGGAAAACAGGTTTGGTATCAAAACAAATGGTTTTGATACCTATAAGTAGCTTGGTTACAAAATACGCGAGAAAACGCATTTTGGCCGAAACTACGACTCGTCACTGAGCCTAGATAACGTGGTAATCAGTAGGTATAGTCACTAGGGACCATAACCATCGTGATTAAGCTCATGTTATGAAGTTCAAACGAACTTCGCGTTGACCATAAACTGGTCAAAGCAGAAAGTCAAACGTAGTTTGACTTTAACGATAAAAACGAATGAAAAGAACGAAAGAATACTTACAAAAGGTTCCCGCAAGCTATGATCCGATTTACTCTCAGGTATGAAGCATAAACTTCAACTTAGAGAGCCAAAATCAGATCATTGTGGGTGTTTCAAGTGAAAGGAGGTGGGTATATATAGGAAATCTAGAACCGTTAGGATCGTTCATCGTAAAACGAGCTTCGATCTCATCCGTACACATGTGCCCATGGTTTTGTGAAACCATGGGAGCCCATAGTTTCATTAAAACCATGTGCAGATGAGGGGAACAGCTGGAACAAGCTGGAATTTAGATTTTTCATTTTGGTCCCTTCCTAAGATAACTATGGCAGAATGTCAATTTTGGTCCCTGAACTTCAGAATCTTGCATTTCGACTCATTTTTTGACACGTTTAAGCCCCGTTAACCTCATTTCAAGGCTCTAAAATGAAGTTAACGTATAGGTAACTCAAAACATGTTCAAAAATATGTCGGATGTCGGTTCGTTTGGTCGTACGGTTGCGTTGTTCGGTTAATTACGACGGAAGTCGTAACGAACGCAAAAACGATCCAAATCAAGAGACGAATGGAATTTTCTTATGCCAAACACTAAAATAAAATATTTTAATGCTTACATAAATTTTTGGATGTCCGGATGTATTCAGAACGTAAGATATGCGCGAAAATGCAAACTTATGCACTTTTTGACGCTTTTAGTCCCTGAATGAACATAAAGTTTATTTTTGCGCACAAAACACCTAAAAGCCTATTTCTAAGCTATGTAAAGGATATTTAGGGCATATTTATCTTATGATCAAGTTCCGGATTGTTCGTTACAGTTCAAATCGGCATACTTTCGCAGTTTGTCAATTTTAGTCCTTGTAAGCAAACAAAATTGATTTCGGCATACCAAACCATCCAAAACTTATTTCTAAGTTATGTAAAGGTTATTTAAGGTATGTTAAGTCTATGTCACTATTCCAGAGTGTTTGTTGCATTAAACTGGTTATATTTACGCATCAGATCGCGTATAACCTTCCAGAAAGCGATTTAAGGCATGAAATCGAACAAGAATTGACATGTGCAAAGGATACACATGTTTACACAAATCCCAAGTATGAAAACCAATATTTCATTGATTTGGTTTTTTTGATGGTCGCAGTGGCACAGGTGTCACAACAAGAAGGAGAACAACTTACATGGTAGTGAACTTGACACCATGATTGAAGGTTTCATGAAAGTCAATGCCAGATTGTTGACGAAACCCTTTGGTACAAGAGGAGCTTTGTAACGTGTAACGACGCTATGTTGATATGTATTTATCCTGTAAACCCACTTGCAATCAATAAAATTAGTTTTAGTACTAGGAGGGACGAGAGTCCAAGTACCATTTTTGACAAGTGCTCTAAATTCCTCGACCAAGGCTTGATGCCACTTCAGATGTTGGTTTGAAATGGTAATGGAAATGGTTTCGACAGAAAGTTGTGAACGCGTGGAAACATGATTGGCTGAAGGACTAAATGGAACACTAAGGTTTTGGATTATGTTGAAGGCTGGGAGGATGTCTTCGAGGATGATGATTAGAAGGGGGAGGCCATGTGTAACGCCCTGCTCTTTTGTACTTTCCATATTTAGCAAGTCTTGTTCGTGTTTCTATTTTTTTTTGGAAGCTTGTTCCTTTTGTATTTCGTATTTCGTTTCAAACCATTGTAAATCCGAGACTTCGATCGTAATGAAATTCCATTTTTTTATACATGCTTATACGTGTTGCAATACTCGGGTTATACGTTGCCAATCTTGGATACATACGCGTAACCGATACTCGACATACTGGTACTCATAACTTATACATGATTGTTGACTATTAAATATGTGGTTAAATTCTAATAGTAATATAATAATAATAATAATAACAATAATAATAATAATAATAATAATAATAATAATATGATAGCATATTAATAATATGATAGCATATTAAAATCAACGTAAATTTCATCTTTTCATATTAAAATCAACGTAAAATAATAATAAAAAGAATAGGGGTTGCCCCCTTCCGGCCGCAACATATGACAGTTGAAGTGTTTTTGTTTTAATTGTGCCTACCATGTAATATCATGGTTTATAACTACACAACAAATATTATAATTTGTTTGTTTTAATATCACATCTTATGACAACTAGTATACATTAATTTATGGTCAAATAGACATATATAAAGATGGCTGGTAGTCTACGACTGCCACTACATATGAATGTTTAATTGTTTTCTTTTTTTTTTAAGATTAGCACCCACCTAATTACATTTAAGACTCACCCACTTTAACCCTAATTCTTCCCCTATAAATACCCACTTATATTCAGCCACTTCCCACTTTTACAAACCTCTTAATCACTCCAAAATCACTCTAAAAATTCCCAGCTTTGAGCAGAAATTTAAGTCATTCAAAGTGAGTTCTAGCTCACTTTTTCAACTCTTTTCTTCTTGTTCCTTCTTCTAAAACACTTGGATAACCTCTAGGAAGGGTTTCACAAGTTTGCTTGGGCAAACTAAGGTGAAACCTCACCATTTTTGAGGTCCAAAGTGCATGTAAAATTCTGCTCATTTTTATTTCTTTTTATGTTTATATTTTGATAGAAAACTTGGTTGAATCTTGTTCCCACCAAGCTCACAACTTAGTCGATGTTTGTGGGTTTGTGTTTAGGGGATTTCCATCAAGGTTTTGGGTTCAAACACCCCTTTTATTTCTGTTTATACATAACAAATCAATGATGAAAATAAGCACAAGACATCATCTTTTATATGATGAACTTGTGACTTGTGAAGTGTAAACAAATGGAAGCTTTGGCTTTCCAAACTAAGTTCCACTCCTTCATTTGAACATTCTATAACTTGTTAGATTAGATTTACTTTATTGTTATTCATGACCCTCCCACTATCTTCATGATGGTGTGTGTAGTGGTGAACACCAAAGAGGTACCTAAATGGAAGACTTGTTCTTCCTACCTCATGCATGACTTATGTGAATTACAAAGAGGTTCCTAAATTGGGGATTCATCCTCATACCTCATGCTTGACTTAGATGACAATATGATATCCATATAACTTATATAATATACAATTAACCAAACTTTTGATGATGAACTAGTGGTCATTTGTCAAGATAGTAGGTTACATCATCTAAAGACAATAATACTTGTTACGATTCTAATGGACATTTTAATCCATAAAAACATTCAAACTCTTTGAGTTTCATAGTGTCAAGGACAAGTCTTATGTGTGCTAGATGAATACTTTTTCATATGTTTATTTTCATGTCCTCAAACTCCAAATCCTTAAACCATATGTAAACATCTCTTAAACTCCAAATCGAACACATTCAACTTTCTAGTCTCAACAACTTCGTCACATTGGATAATCGAAAAGCATATGCAAAGTTGTGAGTATACTCGCAAACCCCTTTTTATGTTTACCACTTTTGGGGTGTAACATGTTTAACTATTAAACTACACTTAAACTTATTCTTTATGCAATGCACAAAACAATCCTTATACATGAATACTATGTTATGATACTTGATGCTTACGTGGACCATACTTATGTGATATGTTTTAGTCATTAGCTCTCACGAGCCTCCCTTCGACATGTATAGCGCTATAGGAGTAACGCACCGCCCCCCTTAAACTTGGGTCATGTTGAATTAATTAAACTTTCTTGCGTAAACAGAGGTTGGCTAGAAATATTGCATGCCACGCTAGGTTGATCTTGTATAGACTAAGTTGCCATGTGGATTCGTTTTAAACTTTTATACTTATACTTATACCTATGCTTAAACTTGTATACTCCCCTTTGCTTTTGCATTGAACTTTATTTTAAACATGTTACAGGTTGAGGATGATGAAGCTATGAAATGAAGTAGCGTTGATGCCTAGATACACATATAGACGTTTAGGTTTAATCGTTGTATAAATTTTGATTATGTTGTATTGTATTTCCCTTGAACTTGATGTTATTTGATTTCCTTGTAATGTTGACAAATGAATTATGGAATGAAATCGGCTTATTAAATATTATCACAAATAGCGTTATGATGTCTCTAGCAATCTTCACACTTCGTCTCATCCCGATGTTTCCGCCATTGGTTGGGGTGTGACACCATGATTCAGATAAAGAGGAGGAATGAGATTCCAAGATTCGGCGGGATTGACGGAGTTTTGGAACCGATAGAACCGATTCGGTAGAATATTACTGATAAGAAAGGAGTAGAAGCAGAATAATCATAGGTTGAATGCTTGCTTCATTCATACCGAAAGAGTTTACATCTTTTATAAGCTGGGAAATTTCGCCAGCGTTTCCCCTCTGGGAACCAAGACTTGTGAAATGAGGAGCCGAAGTCCTATATTTTTAGGCAATGCCCATTCATTCGAATGCACCTGGGACGAGTGATCTTCTCTCATGCGAATGTGACACGGACGACTTGATGTCCCTTTCGTATGAATGGGTACAAACATTAAAAATCTGGCTCGTTTTCACACTAATCTATACAATATTCAACACACGCTCTATCTAGCCTATTCGCACAGTGGCGGACATACAAAATATGCACCAACAGATTCCCTCTTGGCTGGCACTGTCGAATCTTGATCTTTGAAAACTTAGAGCCGTGTTTTGAATATTCTACAACTTCAGTCAGGCATCTTGAAATCTTCAATTGATTCCCCCTTGATTGATGATTCGGGTTTGCATTCTTTTCGTTATGCACCAATTCCCTCTGAAATGAATCTTCAGGTTTTTGTTTGCACGGTTCCCGATCTCCTCTGATTTGCTGTACTGCAATCTTCACAAATAATCACCAACTTGAAATTAATCAATGTAACTTCTCTGTTTTGGCTTTAACCACCTTCGTGTTCGGTTTTTGATTTACCATTTTAGCTCCATAGCGCACTCCGCCTGCTCGATCCTCTAATCTCCAAAAAAACCCAACCGACAATTGATAGAAACTTCGAACAACACGCCAGTTAACTTCAAGTCTATGATTACCCATGAAAATCTGAAATCCCCTTTTCCGTGATCACCTTTAAGCACACTCTTGAATGATTGATTAATATAAATGGTAATCTCCACAATCAGCAAATCTTCATCGGATAACAAATCATCTAGTAACACATTCAGATCTCAGAAACATTCATCCATGATCAGATTCACATTCTTCCTCTTCAGTCACGATAACAGATGTATAGTCTTCTACTAGTTCCGGCAGCAACTTAATCAACAAACATCATCATTCCCCAGCGGTTTGTCTGAAAAACAATTTATCTGCTCAAAGATTAACCATTGTGACACTTTAGACTATCATAATGTTGTGATATCTGATAAGTATCCACAATACAGTTGCATCTCCTGACGCTAATCCTGTTGACCGGCTTGACGAAGACCCGGGACTCAAACCCTAAGACATCAATCTGACCCTGATCTGTAGAGTCTGAACTTCCTATGATCACAAAAACACGAATCCAGATCCTATGCATCCCCGGACAATCTGAAGTCGAAACCACCTAAATAGTGTTGCATTGTCACGAATTTTAAAAATGCTAGAATTTCAATATATTCAGTGAAATTTTTATTCCCCCTCATTTTTGCAAATTCTAACGTCTTATCACTGAATTCCCCCTTAAATTGAGCAATTCAGTCCTTTCTTATCTCTGAAAAACTCGACTATGCAGAAAATGTGTCACTTTGGCCTCCAGAAGTCAATTTTTCATCAATGTGGATTTTCCGTTAAGGCCCATTAATAGTCAGATAACCCAGATAATAATCATTATGCACCAGTATCATGACTATCCCACTAGTTTCCACAATCTGTGATCGCATCATCAAATCTGTTCTCTGAAGCTCCGAACGATGTCCCCGAACAACCCATCTGGTCGTTAAAAACTCGAAAAAAAATTTCAATCACCAAATTTTTTCTAGAGACTCGTCTCATCATTGCGATCAGAAAATGCCTTTTTAGACATTTGTTCATTCGTGCAAATGGGGTAGGTCCATTCGTGCGAATGGGCTGATTTTGGAATGAATGACATTTTCGAACGAATGGGAATCTCCTCTAGTTCGAGAGGCCACTTCGTATGAATGGGATAGTACTTTCGTACGAATGTGACTGATCTAGTCTCACGAACATTGTAACGCTCTGCTTTTTCGTAACTTTCCTTAATTAGAAAGTCGTCTTGTAATTCTATTTTTGGAAACTTGTATTCCTTGTAATCGTATTTCGTTTTGAAACCTTGTAATCCGAGACACCGATCATAATGAAAGTCATATTTATATCAATTATTTTCCATTTATGCTTGTTATGTTCAATTTATACTTGTAATCGCATGTAACTGTAACACCCCGAAAATGGGATTAGTAATCAAACTCCGTTAATACTGAAAGACGGGTGAAATACCGTTAGTGGTAAAATTTAACCCGAAAATATTAGGATTTAAAGGAATAATCCTAATATTAAATACAACGTGAATAAAAGCTTTTAAGGGAGTAAGTTTATAAGAAGTCTGAGTTAACGGGACTTAAAATAAAACAGGTTATAACTCCCATAATCCACTAAATAACTAGGAATATCAACCTAGTTAGTCTAGTGTTTTAAAATAAAGAGGGAACTTGATGTAGTAACCTTTATAAACATGGGTAAAGTAGAGGGACTAAAATGGTTAAGATGAGAAAATGAGTTTTTATTAATTAAAACTAAAAACACCAAAACACACACCTTTGTGTGTGTTCTGGTCGTACAAAACACAGGAGCCAAGAAGGGCTCTCAAGCTCAAACCCAAACAAGCATAAAATCAACAAATTGAAGGGGTAAATCCAACCTAAATCGAAATCCAAGCACGAATTCATGATCACCTCGATGAAGGGATCATAAGGTATGCCAAATTTCATTATTTAGTTCCATCTTGAATTCTTGGTGAACATATGAAATCGAAAATTTGGCTTGCATGATTAAAGTTTGGATGAATTTAGGATGAAATCATGTCTAGGAGTAAACCCTAGTCAATAACTAGTTGAATTAGTGTTGAAATTATAAAGTTCATGATCATCCATTATGGGTGTTTAAATGGGTTTTGTAGAGACATGATGAACACTAGAACCATGATTGTCAAACTAGTGTTATTTAAACTTTATGAAGTTAATCTTGACATTTAACCATGAATTTGATGATCTTCTAGTAAAAGATGTTGAAATTGGCAAGATAGGTAGCCATAAGTTTGATTGTTAAATTCTATAAAAGAATGCCCATTAGGTGTTTGTTAAAATGCCTAAATGAGAAGTAAAGTGGTGAAATTCAAGTGAAACGCGTAATTGGCAAGCTTGACTAATCATATGAGATATGGGATAAAACGGGTTCTAATCATAATGTTGATTTGCCTTAATCGTGCATATTATATGATTAAAGGTAGTTGACTTTAGAAAGTCGAACTAACCTATGATGAAGTCGAATAGAAGTTTCGACATAAAGTCCGTAAGATGAACTAGTCATAATAATGATGACTAATCTAACCATCTTACGAATTATGATGCTAGTTTGACTCTTGACAAGCTAGATGGAGGCTTGGGGAAAGAAGCGGGTCAAACGGATCGTATACGCGGAAAAGAGCATAATCCGGATACTAGGTAAGTTAAAGCTTACACCTTTTATTAACAACTATTGGTTTTATAGATTATGAATAATCAAAATTCATATTTGACTTATGATGTTTTGACCCGTCATGTGCGGTTCGGAACAAAAGACATTAATGATAAACCATGTTGAATGATTAAAAAGAGCTAATAAGATCATTTAGTCATGCAATGACTAATAAATAACGAGTTCTAAATGATTACCTTGCAAGGTAAATCAATACAATTAATAAGGGTTAAACGGTAAGGTGGTCACTAGTTGACGATAACCGTTAGTTTTGAAGGACACTTTATGGCGTAAGATATAAAGGGGTCAAAATGATCAAGAAATAGATTTATAAGGAAAATTGACCGTACGGTGTAAACCGGTACAAGTCATGTAGACGAGATGATGATAAATCCATCTCGCAAAAGTAAACGGTCATTTAGACCAAACGGGTCAAAAGGTGAAAATATCACCCTTTGACAATATCGACTAATGGTTTGTCGAGTTGTATGATTACAGGAATAAATATCGATTGAATGTTGACATCGCTATTACTTAGCGGCTACTAAGGCAAGGTATCGAAACGGGTCAATATATTGATCCGAGCAAGGTTTGTATAATGATTTAACTCGTCATGTAGAACTTGAGGTTCTATAAGTGTTAGACAAGGATAAAATATAGATATTCGGTTATCATTAAGGTAAACCAAATAAATTGGGTCATGATTATGGTATTTTAGAAACATAATGGTTTCTAAACAAGATTATAGTTTTAAAAGTGAGATTTTGGTCGAACATGGCTTTAAAGGTCCTTCGTCGTAATAGGAGGGGTAAAAGTGACCAAAATGCTCTTATAAGTGAAATTAAGCAAACGATCCCTAAAGGTTGCTTAGAAATGAGTTTTGTAACCAAATAGATACTTGTATTAAGTATAAAAAGTGAAATATGTGAATCTTTGGGTCAAATGACTCTATATGAGTCTTTGCCGTAAAATGATAATCCGAGGGGTAAAACTCGGAATAAATAGATCTCCACATTAAATCCTCCACACATATAGTTGTGGTGGAAGATAAATTGATAAATAATATGGAAGTACAATGCTAGAAGTGAATGGGTATGAATTATGCGGTAAAAGTGCTTAAATACCCTTAACGGGTCAAAATAAGCTTCTAAGTCAAAACGGGTTAAAGAAGGTATACAAACCCGTGATTTTGAGCCTAATATAATAGGAGATATTGAAATTATGAAGTTCATGGGTTTAAATATCAAATAGGCATGTTTGTTTGATAAAATCACGAACGGGTCAAAATTTGGTAAAAAGGGTAATAAGCCAAAGATTTAAAAGTCTTAAATTTTTGTTAATCCGGATGTCGGATTTTAACTCCATATGATGGAGAATTAAATTACGGACGCGTAGGAAAAAGAATCGTGTAAAACGGATTAAAAACGAGAGAGTTATGTCCGTTTCGGTAAGAACTAATGAAAAATAGACGTGCAGAGTTGACACGGGCGGGTGACTTTTTGACACGGCCGGGTGGCTGGGCTGTGAAAATATATGTTAACTGACACGGCCGGGTGACTTTTTGACACGGCCGGGTGAAGGGGCTGAAAACAAAAAAAAAATAATTTCTTGTTTTGTTACGTTAAGCACGGAACTTGTTTATACTTGATTATTAAAGTGTCAAAACTAATTATTTACATGGTTTTGACCGTAGGTGAAGATGGACCTAATCCGGATGAAGATCAAGCGGCGAGCAAGAACTGAACACACGTTAAATGAAGCTTCCGCGTCAAATCTTGATTTGTGTTGATATAAGTGAATTATGTAAACACTTATAACTTGTTTTTTAAATGTTGTAATCATTTGGGAATGTTGGTATAACAAGTTTTGTAAAGACACATTTTAGCATAAAAATCTGTATCTTTTATTAAAATATTAATAAAACCAGACGGGCGTTACAAGTTTGTAATCAGAGCTTAAGGTTAAAAAGAATAAAGTGTTCAGTTCGAGGCTTGATCGCAAATCCGGTAAGTACTAGTATGTTAATGGTTTAGCGTGTTAAAGTGTTGTAAACAACACATAGGGTTATCTTGTAATACACATTACCCTAATTCAAATAATTAATATAGTTGATGAAAATACGCGCGTTGACGCATATAGTAGAAAAAGCCTTGTATTATAATACGGGCGATTACTGAAGTTGATATTATTAACTCTTGTAAATGTTTTAGTTGAAGGACACTCGCATCTAAAGATAGCGGGAGTCTAACAAATTGCGGACTTGACGGAGGAACGGTCCAAAGTACGACAAGTAGAACATACTCACCAAGGACCTAAATCACGCAGCGATCGCGAACAAGGCTAATGGCAAGAAAAGTCTGTCAGGGCAAGCGTTACCAGGTGCACATTTTAAATTTAATTGCACATATAGTAATATGCAACAAATACGTAGAGATTGAAAGTTGCATATGTAGATTGAAAACTTGGAAAAACCCGAATAGAAAACCTATCCGGGATATTGCTTTCAAGAGAAACAAATAGAGGCATTACTTACATGGGGTGTAATGTGAAAATTATAAAAAGGTCATGTATACCAGGTGTTGATCGCTTGTTCTGGCCAGGTAAGTGGTGAGCACTTGGTACCATGAACTTTTTATGATGGACACGCTTACACCCGATGTAGTAAGGACGGGGCGAGTGGGACAAATTAAAAAGTACCCAAATGGATCAGATAAGCAAAGTATTTGATCATAATGTAAACGCACAGCCGAGTGACGGAAGCGTATTATATTAGGATAATGAACCCGAGAGAAGGGACAAAGAAACATGTAAAATGATGTAGACATATATTGGGAGGGGGTGTACTTACACTCGAACCCGGAGAATGTAAACATGTAAAACGATTAAGATATGCACTAAGAGGGGGTGTACTTACACTCGAACCCGGAAAACGCAAACATGTAAAATGATGTAGACATGCATTGGGAGGGGGTGTACTTACACTCGAACCCGGAGAATGTAAACATGTAAAACGATTAAGATATGCACTAAGAGGGGTGTACTTACACTCGAACCCGGAAAACGCAAACATGTAAAATGATGTAGACATGAATTGGGAGGGGGTGTACTTACACTCGAACCCGGAGAATGTAAACATGTAAAACGATTAAGATATACACTAAGAGGGGGTGTACTTACACTCGAACCCGGAAAACGCAAACATGTAAAATGATGTAGACATGTATTGGGAGGGGGTGTACTTACACTCGAACCCGGAGAATGTAAACATGTAAAACGATTAAGATATGCACTGGGAGGGGGTGTACTTACACTCGAACCCGGAAAACGCAAACATGTAAAATGATGTAGACATGCATTGGGAGGGGGTGTACTTACACTCGAACCCGGAGAATGTAAACATGTAAAACGATTAAGATATGCACTAAGAGGGGGTGTACTTACACTCGAACCTAGAAAACGCAACCATGTAAAATGATGTAGACATGTATTGGGAGGGGGTGTACTTACACTCGAACCCGGAGAATGTAAACATGTAAAACGATTAAGATATGCACTGGGAGGGGGTGTACTTACACTCGAACCCGGAAAACGCAAACATGTAAAATGATGTAGACATGTATTGGGAGGGGGTGTACTTACACTCGAACCCGGAGAATGTAAACATGTAAAACGATTAAGATATGCACTGGGAGGGGGTGTACTTACACTCGAACCCGGAAAACGCAAACATGTAAAATGATGTAGACATGTATTGGGAGGGGGTGTACTTACACTCGATCCCGGAGAATGTAAACATGTAAAACAATTAAGATATGCACTGGGAGAGGGTGTACTTACACTCGAACCCGGAAAACGCAAACATGTAAAATGATGTAGACATGTATTGGGAGGGGGTGTACTTACACTCGAACCCGAAGAATATAAGCATGTAGAATGATCAAGATATGCATTGGGAGGGAGTGCACTTACACTCAAACCCGGAAAATGCGAATATGTCTCTAAACGGGTCGTTCTTGTAAAACGTCAAATTTGAAGACAAGGTCGGAATATAAAAGTGAAGCGAGGTCTTAATGCATACCGGGAGGGTTGCAATAATAACGACTTCGGTAAAACACCCGGTTGATGGGTAAGAATTAAACACATGCGTAGACTGAGAAACGGGAACTCGGATGGAAAGTTAAAAGACTCGGGTTTTGAGTCGTAACTAAAAGACGACAAGATAATGTAAATAGAAATTTTGAATAAATTATGTTCAACTATTTCAAACTTGAATGGGTCGAATATAATATCATGCCGAACGGCATGAGTAAACGCAAGCAGGATAAAGGTAACGTTAAATGCAAAAGAGTAATGAGCCCGGTAATGGGACATAACCAAATAAGAATATATGCAAATCAAATAACAGTAAGCAGTGGATTCGGTATAATCGAACCGAATAAATAAATTTGAAAACAAAAGAAATTGTTGCAAAAAGTGAAAGATTTCACTAAAGACCTTTAAACGGGTCAAAGTAACGGATTCATAAAGAATTCGATAGTACATGAAAGCAATGGATATCGCTAAGTTAACTAAACTAGTGGAAATAACGAGATTACGTTATTTCAAGTTGCACTAAGTCGTATGAGATATGTAAACAATTAGTAACCAAAAAGATGTTACCATACTTTTCTGGTAATACTAACGAATGGTTAAAAGTATAAGTAATGTTTAAAAGATTTCTCGGATCGAATACATCGAGTTTAGACTCAATGAATTATGTAAGAAAAGGTTTCGAGGACGAAAGCTCTTTAAGGGGGGTAGACTTGTAACACCCCGAAAATGGGATTAGTAATCAAACTCCGTTAATACTGAAAGACGGGTGAAATACCGTTAGTGGTAAAATTTAACCCAAAAATATTAGGATTTAAAGGAATAATCCTAATATTAAATACAACGTGAATAAAAGCTTTTAAGGGAGTAAGTTTATAAGAAGTCCGAGTTAACGAGACTTAAAATAAAACAGGTTATAACTCCCATAACCCACTAAATAACTAGGAATATCAACCTAGTTAGTCTAGTGTTTTAAAATAAAGAGGGAACTTGATGTAGTAACCTTTATAAACATGGGTAAAGTAGAGGGACTAAAATGGTTAAGATGAGAAAATGAGTTTTTATTAATTAAAACTAAAAACACCAAAACACACACCTTTGTGTGTGTTCTGGTCGTACAAAACACAGGAGCCAAGAAGGGCTCTCAAGCTCAAACCCTAACAAGCATAAAATCAATAAATTGAAGGGGTAAATCCAACCTAAATCGAAATCCAAGCACGAATTCATGATCACCTCGATGAAGGGATCATAAGGTATGCCAAATTTCATTATTTAGTTCCATCTTGAATTCTTGGTGAACATATGAAATCGAAAATTTGGCTTGCATGATTAAAGTTTGGATGAATTTAGGATGAAATCATGTCTAGGAGTAAACCCTAGTCAATAACTAGTTGAATTAGTGTTGAAATTATAAAGTTCATGATCATACATTATGGGTGTTTAAATGGGTTTTGTAGAAACATGATGAACACTAGAACCATGATTGTCAAACTAGTGTTATTTAAACTTTATGAAGTTAATCTTGACATTTAACCATGAATTTGATGATCTTCTAGTAAAAGATGTTGAAATTGGCAAGATAGGTAGCCATAAGTTTGATTGTTAAATTCTATAAAAGAATGCCCATTAGGTGTTTGTTAAAATGCCTAAATGAGAAGTAAAGTGGTGAAATTCAAGTGAAACGCGTAATTGGCAAGCTTGACTAATCACATGAGATATGGGATAAAACGGGTTCTAATCAT
Organism: Helianthus annuus; assembly: GCF_002127325.2. Lineage (NCBI taxonomy): Eukaryota > Viridiplantae > Streptophyta > Magnoliopsida > Asterales > Asteraceae > Helianthus > Helianthus annuus. The sequence goes on from NC_035441.2 coordinate 132,185,253, forward strand.
AATGTTGATTTGCCTTAATCGTGCATATTATATGATTAAAGGTAGTTGACTTTAGAAAGTCGAACTAACCTATGATGAAGTCGAATAGAAGTTTCGACATAAAGTCCGTAAGATGAACTAGTCATAATAATGATGACTAATCTAACCATCTTACGAATTATGATGCTAGTTTGACTCTTGACAAGCTAGATGGAGGCTTGGGGAAAGAAGCGGGTCAAACGGATCGTATACGCGGAAAAGAGCATAATCCGGATACTAGGTAAGTTAAAGCTTACACCTTTTATTAACAACTATTGGTTTTATAGATTATGAATAATCAAAAGTCATATTTGACTTATGATGTTTTGACCCGTCATGTGCGGTTCGGAACAAAAGACATTAATGATAAACCATGTTGAATGATTAAAAAGAGCTAATAAGATCATTTAGTCATGCAATGACTAATAAATAACGAGTTCTAAATGATTACCTTGTAAGGTAAATCAATACAATTAATAAGGGTTAAACGGTAAGGTGGTCACTAGTTGACGATAACCGTTAGTTTTGAAGGACACTTTATGGCGTAAGATATAAAGGGGTCAAAATGATCAAGAAATAGATTTATAAGGAAAATTGACCGTACGGTGTAAACCGGTACAAGTCATGTAGACGAGATGATGATAAATCCATCACGCAAAAGTAAACGGTCATTTAGACCAAACGGGTCAAAAGGTGAAAATATCACCCTTTGACAATATCGACTAATGGTTTGTCGAGTTGTATGATTAGAGGAATAAATATCGATTGAATGTTGACATCGCTATTACTTAGCGGCTACTAAGGCAAGGTATCGAAACGGGTCAATATATTGATCCGAGCCAGGTTTGTATAATGATTCAACTCGTCATGTAGAACTTGAGGTTCTATAAGTGTTAGACAAGGATAAAATATAGATATTCGGTTATCATTAAGGTAAACCAAATAAATTGGGTCATGATTATGGTATTTTAGAAATATAATGGTTTCTAAACAAGATTATAGTTTTAAAAGTGAGATTTTGGTCGAACATGGCTTTAAAGGTCCTTCGTCGTAATAGGAGGGGTAAAAGTGACCAAAATGCTCTTATAAGTGAAATTAAGCAAACGATCCCTAAAGGTTGCTTAGAAATGAGTTTTGTAACCAAATAGATACTTGTATTAAGTATAAAAAGTGAAATATGTGAATCTTTGGGTCAAATGACTCTATATGAGTCTTTGCCGTAAAATGATAATCCGAGGGGTAAAACTCGGAATAAATAGATCTCCACATTAAATCCTCCACACATATAGTTGTGGTAGAAGATAAATTGATAAATAATATGGAAGTACAATGCTAGAAGTGAATGGGTATGAATTATGCGGTAAAAGTGCTTAAATACCCTTAACGGGTCAAAATAAGCTTCTAAGTCAAAACGGGTTAAAGAAGGTATACAAACCCGTGATTTTGAGCCTAATATAATAGGAGATATTGAAATTATGAAGTTCATGGGTTTAAATATCAAATAGGCATGTTTGTTTGATAAAATCACGAACGAGTCAAAATTTGGTAAAAAGGGTAATAGGCCAAAGATTTAAAAGTCTTAAATTTTTGTTAATCCGGATGTCGGATTTTAACTCCATATGATGGAGAATTAAATTACGGACGCGTAGGAAAAAGAATCGTGTAAAACGGATTAAAAACGAGAGAGTTATGTCCGTTTCGGTAAGAACTAATGAAAAATAGACGTGCAGAGTTGACACGGGCGGGTGACTTTTTGACACGGCCGGGTGGCTGGGCTATGAAAAATATATGTTAACTGACACGGCCGGGTGACTTTTTGACACGGCCGGGTGAAGGGGCTGAAAACAAAAAAAAATAATTTCTTGTTTTGTTACGTTAAGCACGGAACTTGTTTATACTCGATTATTAAAGTGTCAAAACTAATTATTTACATGGTTTTGACCGTAGGTGAAGATGGACCTAATCCGGATGAAGATCAAGCGGCGAGCAAGAACCGAACACACGTTAAATGAAGCTTCCGCGTCAAATCTTGATTTGTGTTGATATAAGTGAATTATGTAAACACTTATAACTTGTTTTTGAAATGTTGTAATCATTTGGGAATGTTGGTATAACAAGTTTTGTAAAGACACATTTTAGCATAAAAATTTGTATCTTTTATTAAAATATTAATAAAACCAGACGGGCGTTACAAGCAACGAACCCTAATTCGAAACTATGTGACGATACGTGCAAATAACCGACTTTCAACGCGTTTACGTGCAATACTTGTGATTAACCAACAATTAATGATTCCAATACTTATTATACATCATATTATACTTGTAACCACCTTCGACATATTAATTATACTTACAATTATGTGTTATAGATCGTAAATCTCCTATACTTGCATTTTATGCGATAACTGACAACTATGTGTTACAACCGGCATTACCGATACTTTTTTTACATAATTTCACATACATGGACATACATGACATCACTATTAAGTTTACGACACTTGTATGCTTGTTACACGCTTGAAACTACGCGAAAAGCACTCGAAAACACCCTAAAACCTAACTTTGGGGCCCTAATTTCATACTTATCAAACTTGAGGGACCATTTGTGACAAAAATCCAAACCTCCCCTGAAACCCACGTTTTGAATCTGCATTTTTGGCTCCAACCTCCACCCTAAAATATAAATTTTGAATCTTGTATTTATGGCTCCAACCTCCACCTCCATTCTCCACCAATGGGCTTCTAAACCTCATTAAACACTCACCTAACCTCACTCAACTATAAAACCAAGCCTCCCAACACTCATTTTCATTTTTCCAACTCATTTACCCTCTCAAAAAACTCTAATCTCAGCTGAAAATGCAAGTTTTGGACATATTATTCTAAGTGCTAAATGAGCACTTTTCTTCACCTTTCTTCCATCTTTTTCACTTCTTCATCCTATACAAAGTGTGGAATACATGAACTTATATTTTCTGTATACATTCCTATGTCCTTATGCCACTAATCAAGACTATGATTATGTGTGCTTAAAAACAAGGTTGTAACATACAAAATCCAGAGGTTTTAAGCCTCAAAACTTTCTGTTTTAAAAGGGTTTTAACCCAAAAGTGATGAACAAGTCTTGAACTTGAATATGTGTGATTATTTGGATAGCTTGGGCCATCCTACTTACAAATCCACACATCACTTGATGTTTTCTTCTTAGTTAGTTAATTAGTTTATTTCAATTCCTTATTGTATATTCATGACTATCCTTGTTGTCTTGTGACAACTTGTGTATTGATGAATACAAAAGAGGTCTTAAAATGGAAGATTTATCTTCCTACCTCTATGCATGACTTCCATGATAATATTGTTATACTTGATGGACTAAGACTTATGTTATATACTATATAGAGTATATAAAACCTATAGTAACCGAATCTTTGATGATAATCTAATGGTTATTTGTCAAAATACTAAGTTACACCATCTAAGAACTTATTTCTCGTTACGATTCTAATGGGTACTTTAACCCCTGAAAACATTCAAACCCCTATGGGTTTAATAGTGTCAAAAACGAGTATTATGTGCTAGATGGTTATTTTCTCATAAATATTTACTTTCCATATACTTTTAAATTCCGAATTCCGACTTTAAACTTACCTTGAACTCCAATCTGTATACATTCAACCTCCTAAACTCATTCACTCGTCAACACTTGGATAATCGGAAGAATTAACAATTTTGTGAGTATACTTGAACCCCCTTTTCGTTTACCACCTTTTGGGGTGTAACATGTTAAACTATAAACTTCCACTTAAACTTTATTCTTAAATGCACAAACATTCCTTATACATGCATGCATACTTGTTACTTGATACTTTAAACTTGGGGTTATACGTTTTATGTTAGACTTATTAACTTCGTACGAGCCTATCCTTGACATATATAGCGCTATAGGATTAACGCACCACCTGTAAACTTTGGGTTATGTCAAGAGCTTATTGCGTTTCATTATTGGTTTGATTAGTTAAATACATGTCGATTTTATTGTTTATCTTGTTTCAAAATCTTGTCATGTGGTTTAAACTTTTTCTTATGCTATGTATAAAGACCTGTATACTCGCCTTTGCTTTTGAATTGAACTTTATTTTAAACATGTTATAGGTTGAGGATGACGATGATATGAAACCGAAGTAGTGATGATGCCTAGATACACATATAGACGTCTTAGGTTTAATATGTTGTATCAATTTTGTTCTTGTTGTTATGTTGTTTCATGTATTGAACATGTTGTACTTGTGTTTCCATGTATTGTAACTCTTTTGAATGATGAAATGAAAACGGTTTTGATTTATTTATTGTCACAAATAGTGTTATGTGTGATGAGCAATCTTTCTTCGTCCCACTCCGATGATTCCGCCATTGGTTGGGGTGTGACAAACATTCCCAATCACATTTTTCGATCCAGAATCTTTATTTCTGCGAATTTCATGATGAAACTTCACAGATATGTGCGAAAATCAATTCCGAAACTAATAATGTCTTCAATTTCAAATCCCATCCGTGAATTGACCTCCAATTCGATGTTTATTTGATGTTTTACGTCTAAACCCCCTAAGAATCCAAAATTCATGAGCGTAGGTGAGTCAATCAACTGTTAGATCGATTGAATCGGTATCGTAGCTCTGATACCAATTGAGATTCCAGGATCCGGCGGGATTGACGGAGTTTTGGCCCCGATAGAACCGATTCGGTAGAATATTATTGATAAGAATGGAGTAGAAGCAGAATAATCACAGGTTGAATGCTTGCTTCATTCATACCGAAAGAGTTTACATCTTTTACAAGCTGGCGAAACTCCAGAGAAATTTCGCCAGCGTTTCCCCTTTGGGAACCAAAACTTGTGAAATGAGGAGCCCAAGTCCTATATTTATAGGCAATGCCCATTCGTCCGAATGCACCTGGGACGAGTGGGCTCCTCTCTTGCGAATGTGACACGGACGACTTGATGACCCTTTCGTACGAATGGGTACATACATTTTAAATCCGGCCCGTTTTCGCAATAATCTATACAATATCCAACAGACGCTCTATCTAGCCTATTCGCACAGTGGCGGACATACAAAATATGCACTAACAAGGAAGGATAAGGAAATTTAGGAGATTTGGGAGTGCTTGGTGTAGGAGGTGTGTAGAGAGGTGAGGGTGTAAGAGAGGACGAGTTAAAAATGTCATCAGGTGGAATAGTAAAATTAGAAAAACAACGTGTAAGCGTTTATGTAAGTATTTGATGGACTTGGAGGAATAGATTGAGGGATAGCATGAAAAGGAAAGTTGTTTTCTAGAAATCAAACATGTCGAGCAGTATAGATGTGATATGTTGTAGGATCTAGACATCTATAACCATGATGCTTGGGACTATATCCAAGGAATATATAAGAGGTGGAACGGAAATCCATTTTGTGAGGATTGTATGGTCGATGATGCAGAAAACATTAACAGCTGAACACACGAAGGAATGAGTAGTCAGGATATCAGCGAAAGAGTTATTCAAAGGCATGAGCATTCAAGATGCTGGCAAAAGAGATGTTCAAAGGGAGATTTGTTGGATGATAGAATATTGTTAGAAAAGAGTAAGGGCAATTTCAACGACAAATGGATGGTGGTGTTCGAAAAGTTGTTTTGCTTACTTGTATGTGGACATGACAATCGGTGGACGATTCAAAGAAATGTAAAGAAGTTGGCCAAAGGACGAAATCCACCGCCCAATTGGTTTGCATTTGTTTGATTTTGGTGTTGAATTGTCGTTCAATTATGAAGACAAAGCTTGTATTAAAGATTGTGAACACCAAACTTCTGTGTTAACGAAAAGATCGACATATAAAGAAAGAATTGATCAACATAAATCATAAATTATTGGTGGCCATCCGATGATAGGAGAAGCATAGGGCCCCAACATCACAATATAGTAAATTAAAGTAATCTGAACCACAAAAATTGGAATTACATAAATGTTGCTTAGTAGATTTGCCCAAAGGAAAGTAGTACAAGAAATGATATTTGATTTTGTAGAAACGAGAAGTGAACTGGACAACATAAATTGAACAACACAATGATGTGGATGATTAAGCCTCTTGTGCCAAATGGTAGAAAATGCTCGCATAGCAAAGAAAGCAAGTTCATTAAAAGTATGGAGATGTGGAAGACGAATAATGTAAAGATCGTGCTCACCGGGTCTCGTGAGAAGGGCAGTGCATGTAGACTCATCTTTCACAAAAAAGAAGTAGAATGAAATTCAAAGAAAACATTGTTTTCTAAGAAAACTTTCTAGACGGATGGAAGATTCTTTCTAGTTTCAGGAACATGGTGACAATAGGTAAATCCGAGACATTATCCGTACATCTAATTAAACATTTTTTTGCATTAGTTATGTACATTAGACTTAATTGATGATTAATTGAGTCCACAAAGTCTAGCAACGTCCGGTTAAATGTATGGGATTGAATTTGATAATCGTTAGAAATAGCTGTATCGCTTAACGGTGAAAATGTCTAAAACGAACGTTGGTGATTATCTGGTACACTATATAACACTAAAATTGTTCCAATAAGTCTGGAATATTAAATTAGTGGCATTATTATGTATTTGGCGTGAAAAATAGATAAAACATAATGCATGGTTGTGTTGTACTCTTGGCTTTATGATTGTTTTCTGCATTAGGGTCTTCTACATGGTTATTGTTTTGTTATACATTTGTGGGTTTCAAGTTATAAAACGTGGCCACTTCTATATTGTTGATTTGTAAGTTGTTTATGCATTGGAGTGTTGTTTGTGATAGTGTTTGGTTCTTTTGAGTTTAATGGTATTGTACTTGGGTATTATTTTGTTATATATTGGTTTAGTATACAGGAGTACACCAATCAGTTGTGTTGCTTTCTTTTTGTTGATCAGCAACTTGCTTTTTGGTGATTACTGTTGTTAACCTGTGTTTTAGGTTGTGTAAGCGATGATGATGTTGTTCTTCAGCTAGGAAACTGACACGGCCTTGAAGAGACAACCGGTTGCAGCCAAGTTTTCTGAACCTTACTAATGACATTCGCTTTGTTGTTTTGTCATTTCTTATTTGAATCAGATTTGTAAGCTAAAGGGCGTTGATGAATAATATGTGACAATGGTTGTGGTGACTAAGGTGGCTTGAAAGAAGCTTCCAGTTGCACCAATATTTTGGAACCTATCTACTAAATTATCATGCATTAAGTTTGCTTTAGTTTTAGTTATTGATTTGTTTATTATCATGTTTAATTGAGCTTTGTACATATCAGGTGTCGACTTTGGAAGAGGATCAACAAGTTTTTGAATGTTTCGAAAGGTGTTGGAAGATGTGGTAGCGTCATATTGTCGTATCACCAAGAAGCTAAATGAATTGACCGAAAGGGTGGCTAGCGTTAGGAAGAAACATGCGGAGTTGCAGGTGCCCCTAGACGCACTTAGAGGACGTTATGTCGACATTCATGTCGTTAATAAAATAGAATAGGTTTTGTGTAATAAACTTTAAATGTTGGTTGTAGTTTTTGTATTATATTAATATTATTATGCAATTAACTGTATATTTCGTTTTTAACTTCGCGTATCAATTTTTACCGTAGTGTGACCCCCTCCTTCGCAATACGAAGGACTTAATAGTGGTTGTAATTAAATAACATTTTAAGACTTGAAAATAATTTTGAAGATAAAATTAGAGAAAAGTGCACGGATAGTCCCTGTGATTTCTCCATTTTTCACCTTTAGTCCCTAACTTTCTAAAATTATACCTATGGTCCCCAACTTTTTCAATTTCGTTCCCGGATAGTCCCTGACGTGTAACTAGGTTAGTTTTTGGTGTTAGGTGCGTGTAAATGACAAAAATACTATTACTGTCAAACTAATAGCTAAAAAGCTAAAAAAAATATAATTAATATTTTACAATTTATGTGGGACCCACCACCCATCCCACCCACTTCATCTTCCCCACTCCACACCACCACCACCATCTCCAGCTTCGACCACCACCACCATCTACCCCCGCCCCCACTTCACCGTAACCACCACTACCACAACCACCACCACCACCATCATCACCACTGCCTCAACCAACTCTCCGGAATTCCTCCACTATAAAACATTCACTATCAATCTGCAACCAAATCCATTCGAGTCCACCAGATTCTCTCTCATTTTCATCAAAAGTTCAATTTTCTGTTAGTCAACACTTAAAATCTCAAATCACTATCATCAACCAGACTCTAAATTGACCCACAAACACCTAAAATCCTAAACATCAACACTAATTTCTACACAAAATCGTTGAACTCAAACTCCATCTCAACTGGAAAATCAAAAAGCAAACTTTGATCTAAGAAATCTGGATAAAATGAAGATGAATTACCTGAGCAAAGGAGTACATGAGGCTGGTGCTTAACGATCTTGGAGTAGACCATGAGTGAATCACCTCTGTTTCTATTTCTGAACCCATTTTTAACTCCAAATTTGCAGTTGCAGAGTCTGTATCTTCTTCTACAGGTGTTTAAAAATTTGATTTAGATAGAGAATGGTTGCTTGAAGTGTGCATATGATGGTGTGTCAACGATTATCTGACTGCTTTTTAAGTACAATTGTATTTTATCTAAGAAATCTGGATAAAATAAAGATGAATTACCTGACCAAAAGAGTACATGAGGTTGGTGGTTGTTGTAGTGGTGGTTACGGTGAGGGGGGGGGGGGTAGATGGTGGCGGTGGTCGAAGCTTGAGATGGTGGTGGTGGTAGTGTGGAGTGGGGAAGATGAAGTGGGTGGGGTGGGTGGTGGGTCCCACATATATTGTAAAATATTAATTATATTTCTTTTAAGTTTTTAGCTATTAATTTGACAGTAAGGATATTTTTGTCATTTCACACGCACCTAACACTAAAAACTAACCGAGTTACGCGTCAGGAACTATCCGGGAACGAAATTGAAAAAATTAAGGACTATAGATGTAACTTTAGAAAGTTAGGGACTAAATGTGAAAAATAGCAATCCACAAGAACTATCCAGGCACTTTTCTCATAAAATTATTAAAATAGAGACGCTTGTGATACACAATTGACGATTACATCAGCTTCTTGCTTGGTTGCAGAAATTTGGATGTTTGGAAATTGCCTCACTCGGTTATTTGGTTCATGATTTACGGCACTGAATCAAAGCAAACTATACCACTTAATAGATTTTTCTTTAATTATTTCTTTGAAACATTATATATTTTTATTTCAAAAGAAAAAAAAGAACACTTGTTACATACGTTAATTAAAAGACTTTTATAGGTATAACATTACCTCAACACTTGAGCATGCTACTAAACTTGTTAATAATATTTTCAAAAAAAATAAAATAAATAAACTTGTTAATATTAAATAGAGCCAAGGGTCATATAAACAACATCATATCTGAGCCCGAGTTTTGATAAAGCTCAGATTCGATTCGATTCGCTTAATTCGAAAAAAAATTAAGCTCCAACTCTTTTCAATCTTCATATCTAAAACTCAAGTTTGACCTCGTAAATAACTAGAAATGTTGAAGATCAAATTGACTAGGACAGTGGCGAAGCGTGACAATGAAGCCGGGGGGTCGAAAAAGTATATACCCAAAATTTTCTATACGAAAATTACATATATAACACTACTGAGCGAAAAATTTCGAGGGGTTGCCCCCCCCCCCCCCCCGGGGCCCCTCTTAAGCTCCGCCACTGAACTAGGGTCGGCTCGTTTATGTAAATTAGTTGTTATGTATTTATGAGTGGGGATCCTACGGAAAGTGTGTTTTTCCTAGAAAGTCTAGGAAGCGATCTGGGCCATCCAAGGGTGTGTTTAATGGTTGAGATCATCTTGGTGGCATTTTGGTAATATGTGTTTCCTTAAAAATAGGATTATTTAATTAATCAGGGGTAGATATGTCATTTAGCTTGTTTTAAATATGGAAATAATTGTCATTCCATAACCACCCCATATTTCATGCGGTTTTTTTTTCTCTCTCTCTCTCTCTCCCTTTCTCTCCCTCTCCCCTCTCTCTCTCTCTCTCTCTCTCTCTCTCTCTCTCTCTTCCTTCTATCCTTCATGAAGAAACACATCAAGAAAACACATCGTATTAATCTGCTTGCTGTTAAAACACAGTGTCAATAAATCCTCCAGCATTACCAGCATGGATAGTAAAACACAGCGTATGAATCTGCTTGCTGTTAAAACACAACTGTATGAATCTGAATGCTAAAACACAACTGTATGAATCTGTTTGCTGTTAAAACACAACTGTATGAATCTGAATGCTAAAACACAACTGTATGAATCTGCTTGCTGTTAAAACACAACTGTATGAATCTGCTTGCTGTTAAAACACAACTGTATGAATCTGAATGCTAAAACACAACTGTATGCTCTGCTTGCTGTTAAAACACAACTATATGAATCTGAATGCTAAAAGACAACTGTATGAATCTGCTTGCTGTTAAAACACAACTGTATGAATCTGAATGCTAAAACACGACTGTATGAATCTGCTTGCTGTTAAAACACAACGTCAAGAACATTCTAGTGGTTTCCAGACATAATTAAAAATCAATACAGACCAGATAATAGTAAACAGAAAAAGAAGTGTATTTTCCATATCCGCAATCAAGAATTGTGTTTGAAGCCATAACTATCTCTCACGTAAAAAATGATTTACGAAAAAAGTTGATCAAGATTGTGAAAGGACCGAATGAGAATTTGATTGATATTTACGTCTGGTAGTAATTCGCAAATCATGAAGAATCAGTTACCATAAAATCGTGCATAGTTAGTTAATGAGATATAAATTCCAAAATTAAAATAAAATGTCAAATTACACAATTGCCCTTTTAGTTAAAATCCTTCAATGTCACATGTTACGTTCTGATTGCTTCCTAGACTTTTTAGGAAAATAAGGCTTTCTACCCAATTCCTGCTCATATATTTATTAATTTAATTATAAGTATTAACATAAAATAAATTAGTAGTTAGTTTTATTATAATCATATAAATAAAATAATACTTATTACATAATTATATGTTATATCATACTAATCAATATTATTACCTTTATATAAATAGGCTCGTTAAAATCTGATATATTTTTTTTGAAACG